>NC_080751.1:74960947-75270563 GCF_020826845.1 Diceros bicornis minor | reverse complement strand
CGGAATGGTCCCCCGGAGCCTCTTCCTGGGACTCTCTAGGTTTCTACCGTTTCTCAATGGTACTTCCGGTTTCTCCCTGCGCTGTTCCCGCCTCTTCCCTTCCGCCGCCGGGATTTGACGGGCTCTCGCGAGACCTAGGCCTCTTCCCGGGCCGGCGCTCATCAAGGTAGGTGTGCGGCTTGTTGTCTGTCGGCACTTTTCTGCCGACTTTGAGGAAAGCACGCTTTGGAGTCAGCCGTGGAGCGGCGGGCCCTGATCGGCGGGCGAGGATACGGCCGATTACGCGGCCCGTGCCCCCCGATGGCTTCGGGGCGGGCCGGGGCGGGGGCCGGGGCCGGGTTCCCAGGCGGGCGGGCGGTGGCGGTGGTCTGCGCCCGGGTCGCGGAGCCCCGCCCAGCCTAGAGCGCGCTGTGCTTGCAGCAGAAGGCCATGTTCAGTTCGAGCGCGAAGATCGTGAAGCCCAATGGCGAGAAGCCGGACGAGTTCGAGTCCGGCATCTCCCAGGTGAGGGGAGGGGCGGGCTGGGCCCCCGTCGCGTGCCCCCCGGTCGCGTGTCCCCGGCTGCCTGTCCGCCTGTCGCGTGTCCCCCGGTCGCGTGTCCCTGTCCGCCTGTGGCGTGTCTCCTGTCGCGTGTCCCCTGTCGCGTCCCCCGCCGCCTGTCGCGGCCGCGGGTGTCGGGGCCCGGGGTGACCGCACGTGGGTGGCCGCGTGGGCCGGGCGCTGAGGCGGCTCTGCTCCTGTGCTGCAGGCGCTCCTGGAGCTGGAGATGAACTCGGACCTCAAGGCCCAGCTGCGGGAGCTCAACATCACGGCAGCCAAGGTGACCCGAGTCCGGTCGGCGGGAGCGCGGCGGGGGTCCCGACGGCCCCGAGCCGCTGGGCCGTGCGGCGGGTGGGGGCGTGTCCGCGTGCGGGGCCTGGGGGCCCGGGCGGCGGGGCCGGCGGTGCAGAGGGGCCGGTGGCTGTAGTCTCACTGCCCCTGGAGTAGGACGTGGCAGAGAGACGGGAAATTCTCTGAGGCCTGCTCTCGCCATTAACTTGCAACAAGCATGCGTTACAAGTTAGCTCTGGAGGTTAGACTTGGCTCCTAATTTGACCGCAGCGGGTACTGTTTACTGTCGAGGCCGTCGTCCTGCCTCGGTGTATCTGTTTAGCGCGCAGGTTACCGAAATTAGTTGTTAATATCACGTCTTGGCTGTAGAAGGTACAGCGTGCCTGGAAAGTCAGAGCTTGCGAAAAGATCTGTGCAGGGGACAGCCAGCCTCATCTTTGGTAGCAGACGACTTAGATTTACTTCCTGGGGTAGAAGGTTACCCGTGCGTGCTGGTTGTCAACTAGTTCACGAGCTGCAACTTGCGCGCGTCGGATTCGCGAGGCGTGAGCAGGACTGACGGTGAGGCTGTGGTACCGGCAGCGAGAGATGAGCTGGAAAGGGGTTTAAGAAAGGAGCGCCCACGATGCGCGTGTCGCAGTGATGACGGTGCTCGCGGTGAATGTCACCACTTGATGTTGTACCTGGGGGAAGAATGGAGGTTATGAAGTTAAAATAGTGTCGTTTTTTTTTTTTCCTTTAGGAAATTGAAGTTGGTGGTGGTCGGAAGGCTATTATAATCTTTGTTCCTGTTCCTCAACTGAAATCTTTCCAGAAAATCCAAGTCCGGCTAGTACGTGAATTGGAGAAAAAGTTCAGTGGGAAGCACGTTGTCTTCATTGCTCAGGTAGCTGTTGTTGAATGTTTTATTTTGTGAATTTGTTAAAATCACTTGTGTTTAGACTTTGTGTTGATGGGCGGAATAATTAAAATAACCTTTTTGTGAATACAGAGAAGCTACTTCAGTAGGGTGCTGGGAGAGTTGTGCTTGCAATGGGTGGAAAAGATAAAGTACACTTTTGCTAGTAGTACTAAAATGGTTTTCACGTTTGCAATGCCATAAATGTAGTGGGTTGCTTACAGAGGTGATCAGACAAACTGAGGTGTGTGGTTACTCTGAGCCGTGATTTTTCTGCCTGATAGAATTGCCTGTCTGAGGCTCTCACTGCTCAGGTGAGTCAGATGTAGACTTTGGGAGGAAAACAGTTGCTAAAGAATGGTTGGTAAGAAAAAGGGCAAATAGTCAAGAAAGGTTTTTTTAAAGTTCAGATCTGGCCTTGCTGCCAACAGAAGTCTATGGGAATTGAGAGGCAGACTGATGAGGAATTAAAGGAATTGTATTCTGGCTCAGTAACCATATTAGTACCTGTGTTGGGTAGTGGGCCTGATTAAATGTGGAAAGGTACGTAATATTTGGGAGATAAGTCAAATCATGAAGTAACTGATTTTTTCCAGTACTATTTTAATAGAAGCTATGATTCTAAGCGAATTATTGAGAAATCAGGAAGCACTTCATTGGATTTCTCAATAACTTGTTTAATCTTGGTTGTTTGGTTTTCTTGAACTTTGAATTTATTCTTAATAAGTCTTTGCTTTTAAAGCAGTTTGACAGTTCTTAGCTTTCTGCCAACTTAAAGTCCTTTTTATTTTTTATTTTGTTGCATGATAATTTTTACCTTAGAGGAGAATTCTGCCTAAGCCAACTCGAAAAAGCCGTACAAAAAATAAGCAAAAGCGTCCCAGGAGGTGAGTATTGTATCAGCATCAAAATGTCTGTGCTAGTCTTACTAACAGCTCTTGATTTATGTGGGTTGTTTATAGTAAGAGTTGCAGTAGGTGTCTAAAATAAATACTGGTAGTTTCAGAAAACCGTTAACATGGGGAGTTTTGTAGAGTAACTTTTGGTATACTCTGTAATTATATGTAGAATGTTTTCAACTTAACTCACATAGGTAGTATAGTAGGTCACTGCTGTCATAAAAGGTACGACTCTTGCCTCCAGTTCTTGGGGCAAAGAATAGGAGCAGCGAGAAGGAAGCGTTAGTTTAGTGCTGTGGATAAAGCACACCAGACACAGTGGAGGTGGGCTGGGATGTATCTGCTTTCTTTTTGCTGTGAAATAAGGTTAAAAAAGGACGGATTTTCTGTTGCTGGTGTCACTGCAGCCTTAGGTGCTGATGGACGCTGTTCTGTGAAACTGACTGACTCACAGCCTGTCGGGTGTGAACTCAGATGTTGATGGTTGGCGCCTTGATCTGGGCCTTCTGGTAGTTGTTCAAGTCTCTGGTTACACAGACTTGGATTATTGGATTCCTGCAGACCCTGCCCTAGGAACCAGTTTGAGAAAAAATGTTCTAGTATCTCTAACTGGCAGATAGCCAACAACCTTATGAAGTATATAATTTGTATTATTCCTCCTTAATGGATGAGAAAACTAACCCAAAGCTTGGAGAATTTGCTCGTTACAGCTACTGATAGTTATGCTGGAATTTTTAAAAACTCAGTCTTCTTTCTAAAACCCTTGGAAAATGAAGTTGATGGGACGCTAGTACTGTGGGCAGATGTTACTGTATCACTGGTGGCTAGGAAGGAAAGGGAGTAGTGGATGAGGCTGCAAAGGCAGGTGCTAGGTGTTCTGGAACTTGACTGATAGGGCTCAGTACTTTGAACTTGTTTTATGGGCAGTTGGAGTAGCATAAGACTTTAGGAATTTTTTTTGTATTCTAGATAATTGGTAAGAGATCAAATATAGGCGATAATCAAGAACATTTAGGTAGTTGAGCACAATACTTTAAAAGTGTCTTTGTAATCTCAATTCTGAGAACCTGAGTTAGTACTAGAGTATAAAAACAGATCCTTTGCTTTGCACTCAGCTAAGGGACTGACTCCCAAATCTACAGCCTTAATTCTCCCTCATCCCAAATCTATGTTTTCCACACCTTCTCGGGTAATGACGTCATTGTGCTCCTAGTGACCTGGTCTGCTGTGTGGAGCCTTCCGTTCTCCCTCACACTGACATCGTGGGGGGTGGGGGCCGGGGGGCATAGTGGTTATGCCACTTTCCAGTCTGGCTTCCTGCTTGAGATTGCTTGCCACCTTTGGTGGTTATCTTTCTCCTCTACGTGTTAAATGCTGCGATTTACATTTTCTTTGGCTTATCTATAGCAGAGTTTCTGTCATTTTTCCTCTGAAGCGGTTCAGTCTCTGGTTTGTGATTATTAAAGTTACATTGCCATTGTTCCCCCTTTTAAAAGATTTTAGACAGTGTTGGAATCTGAGAGATGACTATGATTAGTTTTGATTCCATTCTAATTTCTATTTTAAGGGAGAAATATGAACTAATTTCCGTATCTATATGCCTTCCTAGTCCTGTAAGAATAAGATGCTTAATTAATGGGTGACAGTGGTCAGTTGGGCCGTCTCTTGTTTACTTTCTGAAGAGTGATGAAGGCTTTGGGAGGTGGATTTTCCTCGAGCTTGCTGTCTCTGGCCGTGGAACAGTAAGGCCATGGCAGTCATTTGAGAGCGCCTAGAAAACGTTTATTGTGTGTATGGGCACTGCCAGATAGGGACAGCAAATGAGTAGAATGTAGTGTCTGATCTGCTGAGGGATGAGTAAGACGTAGATGTCTCCACAGTGCACGGTGGCTCTAAACACTGAGAACAGGAACTGTTTCTTCTTGCGCTGCTTTCTGACATCTCGTGTTGCACAGCAGGGACCCTCAACGTCTGGAATTATTGGACCTTCTTGTCATCAGGCAGTCACATAGGTTGTGAACTTGAAGTGGTATTCAGGAGAGGAGCAAGATTCCATCGGCAGTTTGTGATGGGATGGGTTGAAAATTGGGACCCTTCCTAGGAGGGACCCCTGTGGTAGAGCTGGTGGTAGGACAGGGTCTTTGGGGATGGAATACTGCCTCATTCGATCATAGAGAACAAGGAGGAATTTTGGTGGTATTTTGGAGGCCAAGGAGAGCTCTGGAAGGATCTTCAGCAGGTAAGTTATGTGATCACGTCAGTATTTTAGATTAATTTGACAACATTGGGGGGGTGGTTTCGGAGATGAGCAAGACTAGTAAAGAGGTTGCTGCGGTGATTTAGTTGAGAAATGATACAAGTGAAGATAAACCTAAAGATAGTGTAAAAATAAAAATCCTCATCAATCTCCCATTCCCTGGAGATAATCACTCGTAGTGTGGTTGACGTGTTATCACATTTGAAATACTAAGTTTTTGAAATAAATTAATGGGGTGTTTGTTACCTGGTTC
This sequence comes from Diceros bicornis minor, assembly GCF_020826845.1. Taxonomy (NCBI): domain Eukaryota; kingdom Metazoa; phylum Chordata; class Mammalia; order Perissodactyla; family Rhinocerotidae; genus Diceros; species Diceros bicornis. The sequence continues at coordinate 75,265,425 of NC_080751.1, read as the reverse complement.
TAGTTTGGCAACAGCTCTGGTGTGATTTAAATGTAAGTTGCCTATTTGAAATTCAACTAGTGTGAATTTGATTTCAGGAACCTGGAATCGACCGTTTATGTTTTTGACTTCAAGAGGTGCCCTCTTGGCTCACAAGAGGGCAGGTCTTCCTAGGTTTCTCACTTTTGTCACTGTATTCTTTAAGCCGCACTCTGACAGCCGTGCACGACGCCATCTTGGAGGACTTGGTTTTCCCAAGTGAAATTGTGGGCAAGAGAATCCGCGTGAAACTGGATGGCAGCCGGCTCATAAAGGTCCATCTGGATAAAGCACAGCAGAACAATGTGGAACACAAGGTAGTGGTTCGCTTTTTTTATTGTGGAAGGGTCCAGACACAGGTGAGGGTCGAATGCAGCATAACGTGCTCCGTGTACCACCAGAACCAATAATTGTAAACTCAGTGGCCGGCTTTCTTTCATCTGTGTCTTGGCCCACTTCCCATTGGATTGTGTGTCACGTTTTAAATTGGGAGATTTTTAAAAATTGTTATTCTCTACCTTTTAAGTGAGGAAAAATGGAATGAAAGTAATGGCATGGTAATGACTTTTAGTAAGGCTGTATATTCTTTAGGGGCAGGGTGGTGGTGGTGGTAGAATCTGGGAGAACTGTCACTTTCATTCATTCCTGGTAAAGCATAACTGATGTGGACAGCCCCTGGCGTCCCCCGGGGACTCTGTCCGTGTGGCCAGAGGAGCACAGCTCTCAGGTGCCGTGGTATAGCGTCCTGACCCACGGCATTGAAGATGAGCTTGTCCCCAGTCTTGGGACTGTGGAGGGCTCGTCCTGTATAGTCATTGTCTTCTCAGTGCCTGGTTGCTGAGGACAGAAACCGTATGGGGCACAATTTCACAAAATTATTAGGCTTTAAGATGAATGTGTGTATTTAAAAGTTTTGTGATGAATTATTTCTTTTTTTGTAGGTTGAAACTTTTTCTGGTGTTTATAAGAAGCTCACAGGCAAGGATGTTAATTTTGAATTCCCAGAGTTTCAGTTGTAAACAAAAATGACTAAATAAAATATCATTCACAATATTCTGTTTTAGGCATGTTTTTCAAAATTTCAGAGACATGGATGCACAACTGTCTACATTATTAGTAGCTTCCTTCACAGCCTGGAAGATTTTGAACAGAGGGTGCCTGAAGTTTGTGCCAAGAAGTTTGATGATGCATGTGAGGGATATACTTGTATACACTGTATGTATACAGTGATGTAATAGTTGTAATCATATGAAATTGCCAAAAATGGTGAATATTGGCACTTTCACATGGTTCAACCTAAAGATACACAGGTATCAACAGTATGGGTAAAGGAATGACTTAGCCTTCATCCTGGCTCCCAGGACAGTGCTGTAACGTGACGGGAATGCTGTGTCTTCTGGGAAGCCACACTTAAAAATAGTCAGCTTAAGAGAAAGAGGCCAGGTTTCAGGGCTTGAGAACGGGCCAAGGGTAGTTCCTCCAAAGAAACAGTGTTTTCCAAGAGCAAAATCTGATGAGAAAGTAGTGTTTTATTCACTGAATTTGTTTTATTGTGGTAAAAATCATGCGAAATTTATCATCTGACCCATTTTTAAGTGTACAGTTGAGTAGCCTTATGTATATTTACATTGTTGTGAAACTGATCTCCAGAACCTTTCATCTTAACTGAAACTATGCCCAGTAAACAACTCCCTTTTTCCCTTCCCCCAGAATCATTGAATTTTCATACATAAATTTGTGTTAGATCTTAAATGGACTTTAAAAAGGAAAATGTAAGAGTATGATTAAATAGATTTTAATATACTCTTAAGTGGTGTGTTAACTTGGGGTAGGTAAGCTACTCTACTCCTTGGTTTTCCAGTCCTAAAATGAAGGCTTTGAGACGAGCACTGCAAGTGAGGGCCCTGGAGCAGCGATAGATGACCACACTGCCCCAGAGAGTGGAGTTGTTACCGCACAAAGGTCGTGCTTGCTGCGAGACAAAAGCCAACTGTCTAGAGGCAAGATGGTGGCAGAGAACGGGCAGTTTATTACAGCTTGCTAGCAAGGGGGAAGATGGGTGACTCATGTCCCAAAGAACCATCTTACAGAACAGATTATATAGGGGGCTGGTCTCTGGGTGGGGGCATCCATCTGTTCTTAGTTCCTGATAGTCTTTTGTTTTACTGGATATGCAGAGAACAGACCAACGCCCTGTACCCTGATCTTTCAGTTTTCTTTGATGATGGCTGTCAGCATAGACTTTCTGCCCCGGGGGTCATCACATTCCTAAGGAGCTAAAGAGAACCAAGTTATCAATTTAAAGCAGCCTGGGGCGGGGGTGATGCTTAAAATCCATAGAGATTGTCTGGTTTAGTTAATCAGAGCTCATTCAAAGTTACAAAGTTTCTTTTGTACAATATGGCTTCCCTGTGTCATCCTTGTGTTGAGCCGGTATCAGAGCAGTCTGCAGTTCTATTTGTGCCACGTGGCTTTCAAGGATTGCTAAACCTTAAAATTACCTTGCAAGATCTGCCTTCCTGTTTATATAGAGTGAAGAAATTTTGTTAAGGAAGGCAACCCCAAGTAACGTGTTTTATATGAAATTAGTCCTACATGGAAAGTAGCTCATTTAGTCCCAGTAAGCCTGTGAGGTGAAACAGTATTTTCCGTTTTTGCAAATAAGGGCCAGGCCTCGTGAGAATTGCAGCTGATCTCAGACTCCTGGTGCTGTTGTAGAGGCGAGAGGCTGGCGGTGCGGCATACGAGATGTTTGATGCCTGTGAGTGCCCTTGATGCTGCCCCTGCTTGGTGGCTGAGGCCTTGGTAGATTCACAGGTCAGTGAGGAAGGCCCCCCCTCTTAAGCAGTCACCAAGAGCCCTCCTTTTTATCCTTAGAGAAGTCGGTTTGCCCCTTGCTCATTACTACTGCCTGTGCCCTACTAGTTCCTGTCACGTTACGCTCGGTGGCTCCCGGTTTGGAATGTATGATTTTCTTACGCCCTGGATGATGTGCTGCGAACCCACCTCACCCTTCCCCAGCACGAAGCCATCTTTTGCTCTGCATTTTTTGTGCCTTTGCCGTGGGCTTCTGTTTGTCTTAATTATCATCATCTCCAACAATGTCTAGCATATATTTGGTCTTCAGAAAATACCAGATGAACATAAGGGAGGAAAATTCAGCTTTTGTGGCTGTAAACCCAAAAACTGATCTGAGTTATAGGTGGATGTATATTTTTACTTTAGGAGCATAGCTTAAGAACGTAGTGTTCTTAGGGTGTCACCGCTCTGAGGCTATTTTCTCATCTGTAAAATGAGATTTTACTATTTTATATCTAAAACAATAAATACTGAATTTTTTAATAAAGAAGTGGCTAAGTAGTGCTAGGGATTCTAAGTGTGTGCTTCATTAAACTGCACTTGTTAGGCCTTTGGGGTCAGCCACCACGTCTCCATAACCTGGGAGTTTCAGGGTCTGGAGCTGCTCCAAATGGAACATATCGGATGAGCCTGAGGGGAGGAAACAGGTGAAGCTTCTTAGCTTTAAGTTACAGGAGGTGACATGAGTTAAATATGGAGGAGCTGATAAGCAAATTCAGTCTTGTTTTCTTCAGCTTATAAAATACTGCTGTTACAAGTACCCAGTTATGGGGTTTTGTGGGTAATGTTAAGCAGTTGAATCTTTGAATAAGATGGGCAGTGATTATGAAACTTGGTAGTATTCACAGGTTCACTGGTCAGTCTCTGGGAAACAAGATTTACAGGCTACTCTAGAATGTTAGGCTTTTTTTTTTTTTTTTGCTGAGGAAGATTCACCCTGAGCTAACGTGTGCCGATCTTCCTCTATTTTGTATGTGGGTCACCGCCACACCATTGCTGCTGACAAGTGGTATAGGTCTGCGCCTGGGAACTGAACCTGGACAGCTGAGGTGGAGAGCACCAAACTTAACCACTGGCCGTGGGGCCAGCCCTAGGCATTTTTTTTTAAACAGTATTCTGACTGTTGATTTTTCTATGATGCCAAGTGTCTATCAGTAAGTATGGCTGGTAGACATTAAAACAAAAAATCCATCTCCAAGAAAAGAAATTGTAGCATTATGTGAGAAAACAATTGCTTTTGAAACTAGTTTGTACTAAGGAGTGAGCATATTTTAAGATGGCCAGTGGGAAACGTTTCCATTTTAGGTACGTGTTAATATGTCACCTGTAAGATACTTGCGTACTATGAAAACTTGGAAATAGAATATTCTAACCCATTGAAAATGGTTATGAAGATTTTAAGCTGCCTTTGAATTCATTTGGTAGAAATTTAAGTATGCAGTACCTTCCAGTTACTTTACAGGAGCAAAGATTACCACAGTACCAGGAAAGATGGACAATTTTGGTTGTTTTCAACAAAAGCTTCGTGCAATTGCTGAATAGGAAGCATAGCCAGTGATATACTTCCTTTTGCATCTATCTTTTAGAGGGTCTTTTAAAAAGCCTTTTATAGTGGAAAATTCCTATCATATACACCAAAGTATAACAGTACAGTGTCATGCACTGCACCTACCACCAGCTTCAGCACTTGTCACATTTCGCTAATACTGCAGATTTTTGCTGCAGATTTTTGAAGCAAATTCTAGACATATTAGGAATCTTCTTTTAGCTATGATAATTGTTAAAATCCAATATCAAAATAAACTAAATTTAGAACCAGTTTTTAAGTTGCTATATCAAAATATTAGACCAAGATTTAAGAAACTGTCAGTCACATTGCTTTCACTAAAATTAGTATTTTGGTGAACAAGAAGGTATGTATTGTTACTATTTTTGTCCATTTAAAATTTCTCTGTGTTTATAGCAACATCCATACACTTAGTATTGTCGTGCATTCTATACTGTGTGATAACTATACACATATTGGAGATAACATGCTTAAAAATTTTACTTGATGGGGTGCACAACAAAGTATTTTGGGGACTAGAGTGCTAAACTCTTGTCACCACAATTTTCCTCAGCAAACTTGTGTCAAAAGAGAAACTTAAATATATAGAATATCTTTGGAAGGTTAGATCCAAGACGTGCAAGAATGAATGTGTATGCATTTGTTAGGGAAAGTAATTGTTTTTAAATCTTCTTTTCCCATCTAGTTATGTATTAGTCCAGTCATTTCTCCCTGATTCGTACAATATAGTAGAAGAACTGGTGAAGGCACACATGGTTGCAAAGTTTCTCAGTAGTAGAACATTTTGAGTTTTTTTTTTTTTTTTTTTGTGAGGAGATCAGCCCTGAGCTAACATCCGCCAATCCTCCTCTTTTTTTTGCTGAGGAAGACGGCCCTGGGCTAACATCGGTGCCTATCTTCCTCCACTTTATGTGGGACGCCGCCACAGCATGGTTTACCAAGCAGTACTTCGGTGCGCGCCCGGGATCCGAACCAGCGAACCCCGGAGCGCGCGCACTTAACCGCTTGCGCCACCGGGCCGGCCCCATTTTGAGTTTTTTGAGGTACTGAGATGCATAATATTAGATTTCTAAAGTAGGTATTTGACTTGATATTTACAAAAATTTGTGACAATACAGGCACAGTCTAATGAAAATAGAGATATTTCAACTGCCAGAGATGGGCTTGGTTACTAAGATTATTGCTGGAGAAGCTATTAATGCTTTTAACTGAGTTGAAGTATTCTCACTGCAGTCAGCAGCAGCAGCAATGGGTGAGTGGTTGCAGTGAAGTTGATGCTGAGTGCCTCTTTGCAAATTACATTTTTGCTCACACTTCCTCACGGATAAACTCGTTTGTGCTCTGTAAGAACATGTTTAAATGAGGCTACCATTTCACCTAGTGTTCTATTGTCTGCACCTAAAACAGCCTAGCCATTCCCTTGACAAGAGAACAAATCACAGCCTACTCAGTTTGTAATCATGGACAGAACCCAGCATGCTGCATAGACAGTTATCATTCTGCTAATTTTATTCCTAACTGTTGGTGTTTTGCATTTTGCAAGCCTGGAGTACCTGAGACATTCCAACTAGGGCCATAAAGCAGTGCTGACCACCAGTCACAGTTTAATCTACTACAGGTGGGGTCTGTGCCTAGAACTTGGCAGGGGGTCCAGTGGTGGACCGGAACGCTCCTGAATGGGAGCTGTGGCCTTAGAGAAGTTGCCTTATTTCTCTGGACCTCACTTCTCATTTATAAAGTGAAGGGTTAGCTGAGACCAGCTGAGTCTAACAGTCCTAATTCTAGAAGTCATTGACCTTAAGTAATAAAAATCATTCATTACAGACTACTTCCAGCACCTGTCAAGGAGGTGTATGTGCCTAGCAGGGTGCCTGGCACTTAGTAAAAAATATTTGTCGGAGAATGACTGAGCTTTCCTGTCCTTGAAAACCAAATCCATTATAGAATTTTTGAAAGGAGGAGTGAGAACTGGTGAAACCCCACAGTGAACAATGATTGTTAATGCCTGAGAATTATCTCAAAAACACTGCAAAACTAGGTGACAAAGAGCCAACTCTGCAACTCGTACATCGGGGAATGAAATGAAGGAGTTCTCAATTTTATTCGTGTTTTCAATTGGTTGCTTTTCCATTTCATGCTGTGTGGCTTTCCTGAAGTCATGTAACTTCCCTGGGCCTCAGTGCTCTCTCAATAACATGAGGGGATTGAATAAGATATGCTCTTAAAATCCTGATTGCTCCCAAGTTAGATGGTTCTACCAGGTGGCTAGGAGGTCCTCTGCTCTTAGCTGAGGGTCTTAGGTCAAGGACCTCTTAGTGGAAGTGAAGAGATTAGATTGCTGTGTGTGTCTGTGATGGATGTATTTCAGAAAAGATGTTCCTTGTGATGGGGTCTTAGCTGAAACATCCCTTCCTTAGTTCTGGATTTTTACTGGTGTATATTTAGTGGTCAGTATGTATTGATGACTTCGGTGTAAGGATTGTTCACTTCACAACTGGCCTGCTCAGTCTCCAGCTACAGTCTTCACTGTCAGATTCAGAGTCACAGTCGTATTTGATGCAACAAAAGCATCTAATGAAGGCTAGGGTACAATTCAACTACGGTTAGCTTGTGAAGAGGCATGCTTTTGAGGCTTACGACACGTCAGATCCAGTGTTAGACCCTGGGGATGGAAAGATGAAGTAAGTACAATCTCTGCCTACAAGGTCCTCAGTGCCCAGTAGGTGAGACAGATACAAAAGTGATAATTATAAAACACGCAGCATAGACTTCTAAACTGCTGAAGTATGCTGTAAGCAGGCTCGTTTTCCTTGTGGCTTGCAAAATCCATCTCTGATTTAGCTTACCCCATGTGTGGTGCACAGGCTCATCTTGGGAGATCGCTTGGGAGGGACTGTGAGGAGACTGAGGATGCCCCCTTATGGGGGCACGCACACGTGTAGACACACACACACACACACACACACACACGAGTTCCTTGTGTGATGTTACCAGCTTTTACAGCTGCCCTTGCTGTTCATTTTCATCCTGTTCTCTCCACTGCATGAGGAAACTTCACTGGGCCACTCACCTTGGGCCTCTGGATGGGTGTGATTGTGTGGTTGTGCACTTCTTTTTTTTTTGGTGTTGAGGTCTCACTGGTTTATAACATTATGTAAATTTCAGGTGTACATCATCATACTTTGGCTTCTGTATAGACTGCGTTGTGTTCACCAGTAGTAGTCTAGTTTTTATGCATCACCATGCGTATGTGCTCCTTTTGCCCTCCCCCTTCCCCTTTCCCCTCTGGTAAACCACCAATCTGTTCTCCTTATCTAAGTGTTTATCTTCCACATGTGAGTGAAATCGCATGGTATTTGTCTTTCTCTGTCTGACTTATTTCACTTAGCATAACGCCCTCAAGCTCCATCCATGTTGTCGCAAATGGCACAATTTCATCCTTTTTTATCGCTGAGTAATATTCCATTGTATATATACGCCACGTCTTCTTTATCCATTCATCCATTGATGGGCCTTTAGGTTGCTTCCAAGTCTTGGCTATTGTGAATAATGCTGCAGTGAACATAAGGGTGCATATATCTTTTCGAATTAGTATTTTCATGTTCTTCGGATAAATGCCAGAAGTGGAATAGCTGGGTCATACGGTATTTCTATTTTTAATTTTTTGAGAAATCTCCATACTGTTTTCCATAGTGGCTGCACCAGTTTGCATTCCTGCCAGCAGTGTGTGAGGGTTTCCTTTTCTCCACGTCCTCTCCAACACTTGTTATTTCTTGTCTTGTTAGTTATAACCGTTGTGACAGGTGTAAGGGGATACCTCATTGTAGTTTTGATTTGCATTTCCCTAATGATTAGTGATGTTGAACATCTTTTCATGTGCCTGTTGGCCATCTGTATATCTTTGGAAAAATGTTCATATCCTCTGCCCCTTTTATGATTGGGTGGTTGGTTTTTTGTTGTTGAGTTGTGAGTTCTTTACATATTTTGGAAATAGCCCCTTATCGGATATATGAGTTGCAAATATTTCTCCCAGTTGGTGGGTTGTCTTTTCGTTTTGTTCATGGTTTTCTTTATACGTAGTCTGCTGTAGTCCCATTTGTTTATTTTTTCTTTTGTCTCCCTTGCCTGAGTAGACATGGTATTTGAAAAGATGCTGCTGAGACCGATGTCAAAGAGTGCACTGCCTGTATTTTCTTGTAGGAGTTTATGGTTTCAGGTCTTCAAATCTTTAATCCATTTTGAGTTAGTTTTTGTGTGTGGTGTAAGAAAATGGTCTACTTGCATTCTTTTGCATGTGGCTGTCCAGTTTTCCCAACACTATTTATTGAAGAGACTTTCCTTTCTCCATTCTATGTTCTTAGATCCTTTGTTGAAAATTAGCTCTCCATAGATGTGTGGTTTCATTTTTAGGCTTTCAATTCTGTTCCACTGATCTGTTTTGTGTCTGTTTTTCTGCCAGTACCATGGTGTTTTGATGATTATAACTTGGTAGTATAATTTGAATTCAGGGAGTGTGATGCTTCCAGCTTTATACTTTTTTCTCAGGATTCCTTTGGCAGGCACTTCTTCACTGCTGCTAAGTGGCCGCTGACCGGGATGATTGACACATCCAACAGGTTCTTCCCTTCAGTCAGGGGTTAATTTGTTGACTTTCAGTTTCTAGTTCTGTGCTAGAGCAGGAACACACAGTCTCATGGGGCAAACGAGCTGAACGCAGGGGCAACAAAGGAGAGTAGGTGGAGAAGTTAGAATGAGTGAGCATCTCCCACGTGTCAGGCGCTGGGGTAGACTATTTACTCTATTAGCTCAGGGCCTTACGGCAACCCTGTGAGGTAGGCGGTGGTCCCTGAACCAGCAGCAGCAACATCGCTTGGGAACTTTGTTGGAAATGAAAATGCTTGGGTCCCTCCACCAGCCTACTGAATCAGAAACTTTAGGGATGGGGCTCAGTGGTCTGTGATGGGCCCAGTGATGACATAATGTCATCAGATGTTATAATATGTCATCATGTCTCTGATGAAGTTCCATCGTCCATCTTGCTGATGAACTCGGGTTTAAAGCCAGAGCTGGAGCTCTTGTCACCACGGGTTGCTGTGTCTCCAGATTTTGAGTGTTTTGGCAGCAATGCCTATTCTCAGACCATCTGGGTGTGTGTACCCTAGTGACCAGGCTGAGAGAAAGAGAAGCATCCTTGGGGAGGATGGGATAAATAAGTCCTGCTCTGTTGGGGAGGGGGCCTAGTGCACTGCACTTCTGGGGAACTCTGGAGAAATGAAGTCTCCAGGCATGAGGAGGGAGCGGTGCCCGCGGTTAGTGTCCTTATGGACAGAATGTCCCAGAGATATGGCTACACGACTGTGTGACCTCCAGTGACAATTCCATCCGGAGGCAAATGGGCTTGATCTGGCTCTTGTGTCCAGATTTCTCAGTTATCTCTGAGAAATGTAAATAATAGTCGGGAGGTGTGCCAGATTCTCGTCCCCACCCACTGGAAGTGGCCAGGCTATTTGAGAGGGTCAGAGTTCATGAGGGAAAAGGCTGTTCCCAATGGCCATAACTTCACTGCTTTCAAGAAAGAGCTGAAGAGGAGGAGAAAAAGAAGGAAGAAGGGAAGACAGAAGGCCTCAAAGGAGAAGTGCCCAGTGATTTCTGATGACTTTTTGGTGTATATTTATAATCTAAAAATGGTTCTAATTTACAGTCTACTTGAAAGAGGCAAGTTAGTATAATATCACTTATTTTTGTAACTGTGAGTAATTCTCAGGTTATTAACATTTCAGGACACGGAACAAAAGGAAAGTGCCCATGTCAGTTGTGAGACAGAAGAGAGGCCGACAGGAGGGAGGTGTGGCCTTGGGACAGGCTCACTGAGAGCTGGCTGCTTGCTCCCTGCAGTCTGGAAAGACAGCTTTGGTGAGACAGCTCAGGGTGGCTCCGGTCTGGCATGTCCCTGTTAACTGTGGTCTTGGGCAAGTGCTCTGATTGTCTGCCCCGTCTCTTGAGCTCTCAAGCGGAGTAATAATGCCTTGCTCTGAGGGGTAGTGGTGAGGACTAAATGAGTAGATGACTGAGTGATCCTAGCTGACACCTGGTGCTGAACCGTCACCCCAGTTTGCATTAAGTTGAGGCCGAGGGAAGGCGCCTCAGAGACGTGGGCGCGCAGTCAGTGTAGACTGCTGTCTCAGTCCTCCTGTGGAGTGGTGGTGGAGTAACCATGGGCGTCTTTGGGATCCGGCTAAGGGGTCCACCTCAGCACTCTTGGGATTTGGGCTTGGTTATTCTTTGTGGTGTGGACTGTCCCGTGTGTTGTAGGATATTTAGCGGCATCTCTGCACCCACCCCACAAAAGCCAGTACCTCTGTCCCCCTCCACATTGTGACAACTAAGAATATCTCCAGAACGCTGCCAAATGTCTCCTGAGCAGGGAGTAGGGGCAAGGCTGTAGTTTGGCTGGGATTGTATTATTTTGGATGTAAGGTGGTTAAGTGGTTTGCAGTGATTTCCATGTACAAAGAGGTCATCAATTACGGACTAGACGGTGGTGTGGTCGATTCAGAGGCAGATTACTTTCTGCACAAACACCAAGCTTGAAATGCCAGAAATCAAACGCATCATATGTTAAGAAAATCTGACAGAGGTTCTCCCAAATTTGACTACCATCCTAAAAATATATATGACGTACCAATAATGGCTTATGAAGCTGAAATAAATGTTTTTAAAGCTACCAATAATAAAGAATTCAAGTAACCATGCTAGGGAAAATACTGAGTTATCTTCTATTTCTATAGAAAACTATTTTCATGGGAGGAGGCAATAAAAGAATATGCAGCCAAATAATATAAAACAGAAACACGAGGGGCTGGCCCCGTGGTTTAGCAGTTAAGTGCGCGCGCTCCGGTGCCGGCAGCCAGGGTTCAGATCCTGGGCGCACCCCGACGCACCGCTTGTCAGGCCATGCTGTAGTGGCATCCGACATAAAGTGGGGGAAGATGGGCACGGATGTGAGCTCAGGGCCAATCTTCCTCAGCAAAAAAAGAGGATTGGCATTGGATGTTAGCTCAGAGCTGATCTTCCTCACAAAAAAAAAAAAGAAATATGAGGAGCTGACAGGCAGCTTTTTGAAAATTAAGCTTCTTATTTTGAGGTAATTATAGATTCACATGCAGTTGTAGGAAATGTTAGAGAGAGAGCCTGGGTACCTGGTTTCCCTGATGGGGGTGACTGTGAAACTACAGTACAATGTCACCACCAGGACAGTGAGCGTATGTGCCAAGTTACAGAATGTTTTCCTCTGTGGCTGTCTCACACCCACACCCACTCCCTTGCCCACCTCTCCTCAACCCCTGGCGACCACCAGATTGTCGTCTTGTAGTAACATCATGTAGATGGAGTCATAGGGTCAGGAGCCTTTGTGGATTGGCTCCTTTCACTCAGAGTTCTCTGGAGATTCGTCCAGTTGTTGCTGTGTCAGTAGCTTGTTCCTTTTGTTGCTGAGTAGTGTCCATGGTGTTTGTATGACCATTCACCCACTGAAAGACATCTGAGTTGTTTTCTGTTTGGGGCTATTATGAATACAGCTGCTGTAAACATTTGTGTGCATCCAGGTATTTGTGTGAACCTAAGTCTTTGTTTCCCTGGGATAAATGCCCAGGAGTGCAATTGCTGGGTCACATGATAGTTTCATGTTTAGTTTTTTAAGAAACTGCTGAACTATTTTCCAGAGAAGTTATACTGTCTTACATTCCCACTAGCAGTGTACAAGGGATCCAGTTTCTCTGAATCCTCGCCAGCAGTTGGTGGTGTCACTATTTTCAGTTTTAGCCATTCTGATAGGTGTGTGGTGATATCTCATTGTGAGTTTATTTTGTGTTCCCCTAATGGCTATTGATGTGGAACATCTTTTCATGTGCTTATTTGCCATCTTTATATCCTCTGGGTTGAAATGTCTCTTCATGTTTTTGCCAATTTTCTAATTGGATTGTTATTCTACTGTTGAGTTTTGAAAGTTCTTTGTATATTCTAGATAAAAGACCTTTGACAGATATGTGGTTTGTGAATATTTTCTCCTCTCTTCTAGCTTCTTTTTGCATATTAATAGGACTTTCACAGCAAAAGTTTTTAATATTAATGAAGTCCAATTTATCAGTTTTGGCTTTTGTGGATTGTACTTTTGGTGTTATATCTAAGAACTGTTTGCCTAGCCCTAGATCCTGAAGATTTTTCTCCTAGAAGTTTTATAATTTTATATTTTACATTTAAGTTTATGATCTATTTTGAGTTAATATTTGTATAAGGTGTGAGCCTCGGATCAAGGTTCATCTTGTTCCCTCGGAATGTCCACTTGCTCCAGCACGTATATTGAAAAGGCTGTCTTCACTCCATTGAATTGCTTTTGCACCTTTGTCAAAAATCAATTGGGTATAGGCCAATAAGCACATGAAAAGATGCTCAACATCACTGATCATTAGGGAAATGCAAACTAAAACCACAATGAGATACCACCTCACACCCCTTCGGATGGCTACTATCAAAAAAACCAGAAAATAACAAGTGTTGGTGAGCATGTGGAGAAATTGGGACCCTTGTGCTCTGTTGGTGGGAAAGTGAAATGGTACAGCTGCTATGGAAAACAGTATGGCAATATATCAAAAAATTAAAAATTGGATGAATTACTATACAGTCCAACAATTGCACTTCTAGGTATATGCCCAGAAGAACTGAAATATTTATACACTCGTGTTCATAGCAGCAGTATTCTTAATAGCCAAAAGGTGGAAGCAACCAAAGTGTCCATCAACAGAGGAATAGATAAACAAAATGTGGCATGTTCATACAATGGAATGTTATTCAGCCTTAAAAAGGAATGAAATCCTGTCACATGCTGCTACATGGATGAACCTCGCAGACCTTATGCTAAGTGAAATGAGCCAGTCACAAAAAGACAAGTACTGTGTGGTTCCACTTACGTGAGATACTTAGAGAAGTCAAAGTCATAGAGACAGAAGTCGAATGGTGGTTGCCAGGGGGTGAGGTGGGGGCATGGGGAGTTAGTGTTTAATGGGCACAGAGGTTCAGTTTTACAAAATGGAAAGAATCCTGGAGAGGGATGATAGTAATGGTCACACAACATTATGAATGCATTTAATACCACTGAACTGTACACTTCAAGATAATTAAGGTGGTAAATGTCATGTTACCTGTATTTTACCACAGTTAAGAACCTTTTAAAAAATTCATTGGGTATATTTGTGTGAGTCCTCTGTCCTGTTCATTGTATAATAAATGTTTTGAAACTGGGTGGTCTCAGTCCTCCTGCTTTATTCTTCTTTTTCACAATTGTTTTAGCCATTCTGGTTCCTTTGTCTTTTCATGTAAATTTTAGAATTATCTGTATCTACAAAAATTCTTGCTGAGATTTTAATAAGAACTGTGTCGAGTTTGTAGATCAGTTTGGGAGGAATTGACATCTTCAGTATGTTGAGCTTCCAGTCCATGAACACGTCTCTTGATTTATTTAGAGCTGGGATTTTTCTCATCAGCATTTTGTGTTCTGGTACATAGGTCCCATGCATGTTTGTTAGATTTACACCGAAGTATTTCATTGGTTTGAGGGATTGTAAATGATACTGTTTAATTTCAGTGTCTCCACATTCATTGCCAGCTTATAGAAATCCAGTTGATTTTTGTATGTTTATCTTGTATTCCAGGCCTCGCTGAACTCATTTAAGAGTTCTAGGAGTCTTTTTGTAGACTCCTGGGAGTCATGTGGGACAGGACTGTTGCATTTTTTCCTTTCTGATCTATGTGCCCTTTGCACTGGCTAGAAGGTCCAGCATGATGGTGAGTAAGAGTGGTGAGAGTGGATGTCCTGCCTTGTCCTGATCCCAGGAGGAAGATATTCAGTCTTTTCCCTAAGTATGATGGTAGTATAGGTTTTTTAAAATCAAGCTGAGAAAGCTCCCCCTCTATTCATATTTTTCTGAGAGTTTTTATCATGAAAAGGGGTTGAATTTTGTTACATGTTTTTCTGCGTCGATTGATATGATTATCTGATTTTTCTTTGTTAGCTGGTTTGTATGGTGGATTACATTGGTTGATTTTTTTTTTTTGCGAGGAAGATCTGCCCTGAGCTAACATCTGCCAATCCTCCTCTTTTTTGCTGAGGAACACTGGCCCTGGGCTAACGTCCATACCCATCTTCCTCCACTTTATATGGGACACCACCACAGCATGGCTTGATAAGCGGTGTGTCAGTGTGCGCCCCGGGATCCGAACCGGTGAACTCCAGGCCGCTGCAGCGGAGCGTGCGCACTTAACTGCTTGTGCCACTGCGCTGGCCCAACATTGGTTGATTTTTGAATGTTGGCCCAGCCTGGCATCCCTGAAATACACGACTCGGTCATAGTTTATAAATCTTTTTATATATTGCTGAATTCTGTTTGCTAATATTTTGTTAAAGATTTTTGCATCTATATTCATGAGGGTTATTGGTCTATAGTTTTCCCTTTTTTGTACTGTCTTTGTCTGGTTTTGGTATCAGGGTAACACTGACTTCGTAAAATGAATTGGTAAGTGCTCCTTCCTGTTTTCTGGGAGAGGGGTGTTAGAATTGATATTAGTTTTTCTTTAAATGTTTGGTAGAATTCTGTGAAACTGGCCTAGAGATTTCCTTCTTGGGATTTTTTAAATCACAAATTCAGTTCCCTTAATTGTTATGGGACTGTTCAATTCTCTATTTCATGTTGGGTCCATTGTGGTGGTTTGTATTTTCCCAGGAAGTGGTCCATTTCTTCTAAGTTGTCAAATTTATTTATGCTGTCAGGCAGTTTTAATAAACAATCTGTTCTTTTTCCTGGACTTTGTGATGTGTGTGGAATTTGTCAGGTTTTACACTTGTAATTTGTTATGAGTTCTCTTTTCAGTCTAAATAAATAGTCACTTTTGAACCTAACTTTTTATGATCATAATTTTGTATATCTCCTTTCCTTAAAGAAGCCCCCCCTCCGCCCCCACCTCAAATCATATCAGAGTTAGGCTCCACAGAGGCTGGATCTGCCCAGCCCACCACAAAGATGCATTTTGGCGTGTATTATCTTTAGGCTTTTTTTTTTTTTTGTAAGGAAGATCAGCCCTGGGCTAACTTGCGATGCCGATCCTCCTCTTTTTTGCGGAGGAAGATTGGCCCTGAGCTAACATCTGTGCCCATCTTGCTCTACTTTATATGGTACGCCGCCACAGCATGGTGTGACAAGTGGTGCTTCCCTGCGCGCCTGGGATTTGAACCCACAAACCCTGGGCCGCTGAAGCGGAGTGCGCACACTTAACCACTTGTGCCGCTGGGCTGGCCCCCGTGTATTATCTTTAAATGAAACTTCAGTGAGTGGAGTTAGTTTGGGGTCTCACCGTGGGTTAGGTCTCCGCAGGCAGTGGACACAGACAACGCTTTTGAAGTGAAACCCCAGGCGGAAGAAATGAAAGGCCGTGTCAGGTGCATTTAGTTCTGACTGGTGTGATTCCAGATGATAATTATCACTCTTCTTGATACTTTCCTGACTTTCCACAATAATACTCATGCTTGTTTTTTCAAAAAAAGAAAAGAAAGAGAAGAACAGAAAAGATATAAAAAAGAGACAGGATAAAAAGGAGACGGAATTGGGGTGATTGGGGTGAAGAGTCAGAAGGGGCTTCTCCAGGAGGGTCCCACACACCTCCCCTCCTGGGACAGCCCTGACATCATGGATGTTTCCGGAGTTCCCACACTCCCGCTCACCACCCTCGGCAGGACAGCTGATGTATTTCAAACAGGAAGTGGTTTGCAGATAACACTGCAGCAGCCCGGCCTGATTTGTTGGGCACTCTGACAGCCCAGGCCGGCTAGTGCCTCGTGTGTAGACTGCAGCTGTCTCTGTAAATAGCAGCCATGAGGTTCCCAGGCGCAGTGTCCCTGCGGGCCCCCGACGATCAGGACGCCCCCTCCGCCTAGTGTGCGCCTCAGGTGGGGGACGCTCTGCCCGGCGACTCTGCAGCCCTGGAGAGCAGGACGGGGGTTCACCAGTGGGAAGACGCTGAGATAGGACGGCAAGATTCCACACAGAGCCAGAGGTAGGAGCTGGGGTGAAGGGGGAGATGGGAATCTTCCTAGATCCGGGTACAGGATTGAGTCCGTCAAGTAAATCAGGCACTAGAATTCCAAGGTTTGGTTAAGTCAGTAGTTCATGGTGGAATCTTCCTGGAGCCAGTTGAGGAGCAGGATTTAGTTCTATCAGTTACTAGGCGATTGAGTCAGGCCCTCTCCGGTTTACATAGATTCAAAGAGGTGAAGCCATTTTTTCCCTAATTCCAAGCCCCAGTGTAGAAAGTGGCCATAGAACCAACCAACTGAGCAGCCAGTGCAGGGTTCAGGTCTGCTTGTTGACCTCCTTTGGGTGGGCCCACATGGACGGCAGCAATAATCTGTGCTCCGTGACCAGTGGCTCTGTTTTGGGCTCAGTACTGGGAATCCCAGACGTGCAGGAAAGGCAGGACTTGAGAAGGCAACTTTCAAGGGCAAATACGGTCCTCTTACACAGAGTGGGGCCATCTAGCCTCCAAACCTGGATGAGACACAGTATCACGGGGTGGCCCTTCCTGCCTTGACACCTGGCCCTTAGAGCTGCCACCGTGCTAGGCTGAAGTTAGGTAGGAGTTCTGAATTTAAAAGATAAAGTGTTCAAACCATTGCATGTCGTAACTGGACTTCCGATTTGATGGGAAACACTTTGTCTGGTGGTAGGCAGAGCAGTGCCCCAAACTTTCACAGCTATTCGATTTTATTTACAATTAAGAAAAATCTATATGCTAAACAGATGATTTGCATCAAGCTAGGAAAAAATAACAGGGAAAAGGCGTCCTCTTATTTTGTGGTCTTGGTAAAAAGAAAGAAATAGATGCCATTGGGGTGGGAATCTGTCAGCACTAGCCACTGGGGAGGCCCACTGTCACTATAGGAAGCAAAACAGCGGGGCAGGGGTGGGGTGTGTTTGCCAGTAAGACTCGAGCTCCCCACTGCTTCTGGGGGTGCAGTTCTCCACAGGTGTTTATAGTATCTGGAAGATGCTGGGCCCTGCTGTAGATATTTAATGAAAATGTACAATTGTACCTGGCAAATTAAGCCACATTTTTTTTCATTTTCTGTTTTATTCTTATAACATATCTCTACTAAGAATTCCACATTGAACCATCTTTCCTCTCTGAAAAGCCAACCTCTTTCACTGAAGGGGGTCCGAGCATCCTGGGCCCTGGCCCGGAGATAAGGATGTTGTTCTTGGAGAGGTCTGGGGAGCTGTGGCTTCTCTGTTTATAAGAGGACATTCCTCTTCTAAGAGGGTGGGGAAGAGCCAGAGCTCTGGGGGAGAGGATCTCACCCAGGGCCTGCCCTCCCTGATTTCTGCTGCCAGGACCCAGGGAGCTGGACCCGGAGCTGGGCACCTCAGGGCAGGTCTGGAGGGGACTGGGCAGAGCGGACAGAGACACATGAATGAGCAGCGGAGTCGGTGAACGAGTGAAGGGTGAATGAGGAGTCCTAACTTCAGCTTATTCTGGGTTTTCCCCTCACTGTCTCCTCCTTTTAAAACTGATCTTCCTGGGAGCCGCTCTTGAGATGTCTGCAGTGGGAGAGCAGTAAGTCTTGCTAAATGCCGTGGTTGTCTCCTGACCCTAGAGAGGAATTTCCCATGTTAGCTTTCGATACCAAAGACATTTAAAAAAGTCTCAAGTCAGTTTGCCTTCAGCAGATACCAAGGAGCAAGTATCCATTGGCCTGAGCACAAAAGTAGGTGGATCCGGTGTTTATCATGACTTTTTGTTGAGATATCATTGATGGATAACATTATCATTACTTTTAAGAGCTGCATCCTGGAAAGAACAAAAATATTTGCTGCTAAAGCAGCAGCTAAGTTCATTATGGTTAGGAACACAATGCAATGATCAGTTTACTGGCTGCAAACTTTGAGGTGCCCCTTTGTTCCAAAACTATTAGGAATTCCAGGACAGTGACAGCAGCACGATAATCCCGTTGCTGGGCCCTCTGTGTGTGGACCTCCCCCATGGGGCTGCACAGGTCGTGTGTCCAGGGAGCTGGCCCTGGCAATGCCATGTGGACATCAGGGTGATAAACACTCTAGGACTGTGGAAGAACAACTAGCCCGAGAGGAGCCTCAAATTCTACCTGCAGCGCAGTTGTGAACCTCTGTTCGTTCATTCAGTCACTCATTCTTTTGTTCACTCGGTTTGCTGCCTGCCACACTCCAGGCGGAGTGCTTGGGGCTCTGGACAAGGTACGAACTGTGGTGCATGCGTCCGCCTGCTTCCAGCACAAATTACTTGCACGTGGACCCAGGGCCGAGCTGACAAAGGAGAATGAAGGGGGCAGAGCTCATCCCTGGGGTCCTAGATGGCGGGCGAATTTGCTCCTTCTTTTACTTTTCCTTGTAGTTCTAATGTTGGTGTGAGCACAGGCAAGCAGGCGGTGGGGAGAGGCGGGTTGGCGCCAGAGCGCCAGCTTCACAGCCCAGTTGTGACGTGTGGCTGAGTGTTCAACCTCTCACTGCTTCGTCTCGTCATCTTTACACGAGGAACTGTACACTTCACAAGGGGTTTTGGGGATTAAATAACACATAAGGGTCCGTGTTTGGTACGCAGTAAATGTTGGCTCCTTTTCTCTCCACCAAACATAAAATAATACAAAATAAAATAAAAGCCAATTACCGTCATGTTTTAAGGAGGAGGACGGGCCCTTACTTGGATGCCTGGGAAGCTGACAGTTGGGCAGAATGAAGAAAGAAGTCAGCAGCAGTGGGAAGACGCAGGTTTCAATCCCATCTTCACCACTTACTAGTTGTTCGGTGCTGGACGAGTTACTTAATTTCCCTTACCTTTGGTTTCCTGACCTGTGCAGTGGGAGATGTGCTAATCTCTGTGGGGTAGCATATGGCCTTATATTTTCCCCAGTCCAGTAGACGTTCACCTCACCTCCTGGCCTTTACAGTGTCCATTCTGTGACCACACGTAGGGAAGCTATGTCCTCACTACAGGATGTCACAGAATGCAAACGGTTTTCACCTGTGCTCATTTCATGGCCAACTTGGCTAAAGCACGGGCACTTTACAGGGAGCACAGAGCATCCTCAGTTTAGAAACTCTGGCTTCCTGCTTTTTCTTTTGGCTGGGGGCTGTTGCTGGCCATGGGCCTGCCCCGCAACGTGTGATAACAGTAACACGAAAGCTGTCATTGAGTGAGCACTTGCATCACCACCGCTCTTGCTCAGAACAACGCTGGGGGTCTTACCTCCACTTTAAGATGAGGAAACAGGCTGACAAAGGAGATGCAATTTGGCCACAGCACTGGTACAGCCAGATGCCCAGCTGTCCCCAAACTCTGTGCCATCCAGTCTGCCTTAGACAGCCATCCAAGTCCCATGTGGCGGGACTCTGTGTGCTGCTGCCAACCCACAGGGGAGAGTCGGCATGCCTGTTCCCCACAGTGACGCAGCTGTGTCCTGCTGTCCCTTCCAACTCCCACCCCGTCCCACACTGTTGCCCTCTGAATTAATATAATTAGATAATCAATGAGCTGCAGTTGCATGTAGCAGCACGGGTGAATCCTGGAGCAGAATGTTGAGTGAAAAAGGTAAGTCACAGAAGACTATACACAGTGTGACACGC
This sequence comes from Diceros bicornis minor, assembly GCF_020826845.1. Lineage (NCBI taxonomy): Eukaryota > Metazoa > Chordata > Mammalia > Perissodactyla > Rhinocerotidae > Diceros > Diceros bicornis. Next base: position 75,245,280 of record NC_080751.1, on the reverse strand, counting down.
TCTCTTGTGAAGCTCAAAACCAAGCAAAACCGGACAGTATAAGGTTTAAGAACACAAACATGCGTTGTGATGCGATTTCAGAAACAGCGAGAGAATGGTAAGTTCACAGTGCAGGCGGATGGTTCCTCCTGGGGAGGGGTGTTGGGTGGGAATGGCCCCCAGGGACTTGAGCACTTGGCAAGACCTGACTTGTGAAGCTGGCCGGCTCGCCAACGTGTGTTATGGCTAATATCACAGTCTCCTGTAACTGTGAACATGCCTTTGTGTGTGTTAATGTTAGTGATGAAGTAGAGAGGGGAACCTGGATTAACACCTCATGAGGTGGTATCATTTTCTCAGCGGGGCGACGGAAACTTCTCCGGGCAGGTTTAAATCGGCCCCGAGTGAGTGAGAGAGACAGTGAGAGAGACACTGGGAGAATCAATGGGAGAGGTCCCACAATCTGCCGAGCACCCTGGCCCCTCAGCGGGGGTGGCCGCGAGCCCGGCCGTGGCCTGCACACTGTCATGGCTGTCGCTGGTTTTTAGAATTCCGGTCACTGTTTATTCCTTCCTTCGTTCAGGAGTCAATGTCCTGCAGGCGCTCATTATGAAGAGGGATCTGGCTCTGATTAGCCTGGCCTTCCTGTCGCTGCTCCTGTCTGGATATCCTCAGCAGACAGCGGACGACGCCTGCTCCGTGCAGATTCTTGTTCCAGGCCTCAAAGGTAACCTCCAAGTTGGGCCTTCTCGGCAGAGTCTCCCCAGCAGTGGCCGGCAGGCGGGCGGGGAGCCCATGTGTGGCTGACACAGGGGTTGTTCAGAGTCCTGAGTCCCAGTTCTAGCTCCGGGTCTGATCTGGGGCAAATCTGCTGCCTCCATGAGCCTCAGTTTCCCCAACCCTGTAAAATCAAAGGTTGGACTACATGGTGTGTACACTCCCTTAGGCCGAGGAATCCTGTATTCTGAAGCTAGCTGTTCATTTATGGCTCAGCTTTCTGCAGGGACCCTGCTAAGGCAACTGACGTTTGTTCCAGGCACTGCCCACGTTACCTCAAGTGACCCACAGAATGAGGCCATCTCATTGGTCCATTTGCAGATAAGGATATTTGAGGCTCAGGGAAACTTAGCAGTTTGCCACATTAGGTCACACAGCTCAGAAGACTGTGCTCCTACGCTGGTTCCTGAGAGCTCTTTATTCCTTCTTTTAGAAACCAGAACACCTGTTCTCTTATTGCTTTGTCTATAGTTTACTGCCGGGAACAGCTCCTCTGCAGACAAGAGGTGGGGTGGACACCAGCACAGGGGAAATATCTGAGCCCTCAGAGGGGCATCTTCATATGAGAAAGTCATTGAGTCTTACAAAGTACAGGCAAGAGATTCCAAACCTTGTGATTTCCAAGCAGGAGCAGCCCCATAATTCCAGGGGTCCAGTGCAAAATGAAAACGTGGGCCCCTTGTTCAAAGTTATAAAGAATTTCAAGACAGGGACAGGGGACCTCCACCATGTGGAGTGAGCTTGGGCTGCATACTCCTAAGAGCAGGAAGGCAGGGTTGCGGAGGGGCGGCCCAGGACTCAGCACACATTGCCTCCCACATCCTCAAATTCCATCTGCCCCTCCCCTCCTCACTTGGGCTGCTGCTCCAGCCTAGACTCTGCCAAATGGGCCTTTTGTGAGAAGGTGGCAGGCTCTCCGTATGGTGATGATGTTGGAGAAAAGTGGACTCACAATTAGGCGCTGTTGACCACGATAAGCATGACTGTTGCCAAAGGCAGAGCCGGTCATCTGGAGATCAGGCCCTTGTGGGCACAGAGGCAGCAGGCTGCAGCCGAGGGCAGCCGAGGCCAGTGTCTCTGGTGACCAGGAGCACAGGGCCATCAGCGCTGTTGTCAGGGGCACTCTGGTCCTTGCAGGCCCTCTCTAGGGGTGATCAGGGTGGCCAGCGTTAGGACGGTCATCAGGAAAGTCAGCGACGATGGCCAGGAGGTTCTCCCAGAGGACGGCCCTGTTGGGGAAGGTCTTTTTTGGCTGCTTTCACTCCACTGTGCGGAAACCAAGAACACAACCCTGCAACCCAAACAAGCCTCCTGGCTTTGTGTTTTTACTTACAATAAGTGTACTGACCCCCTCTAAAAATTTTTGATTATGTTGGAAGAAACTCAAACCGTCTAACTTGTGCCACTCACTCAAAAGTTTTGATGGAAGAGGGATTTTGGCCTTGGACTTTGTAGTAGTCTGGTGTGGGTTTGTAAGTGGAAGCTTCAGTTTTGAGTTTGAAAATGTGGCTGTGGGAGAGAGAGCAGGACTTTCCTCTGTGGAAGTCACTTCCCCACGCGGACCTGGGTGGGCTCCCCAGGGTCCTGAACGTTCCCTTCCACTCTGGCATCCAGGAGGGGGGCCTGAAGTGTCTATGGCTCGGGCGAGGGGGCGGCCAGGCTTCAGTGCATAGTTCATGTCTATTCCGTTGGTGAAAAGCTCTCTAGATGCTTTTCAGAGGTGCTGAATGGGGAGCCTTTGCAACCACCCATCTATCCTGGGTCCCGTGGGTCCTGTTCTGACTTCATGTGCTTGTGCGGCCCCTCTTTCTAAGGTGATGCAGGTAGGGGGAAGGACACAGGCTTTGAGATACAACGGTCTGAGTTTACCATGTACAAGCCACATGGTGTGACAGTCGCCTGTCCTCCCTCGGTCTCTCTATCCGTCGAAGTGGGAAAATGGTACCGCCTCAAGGTTCTGTGAGGATTAAATGGTGGCGATATTTGCGGAGCACAGGCTTGCAGGTTAAGGAGGTTAGTCGTTCAGTCTGGACGGTTGTTGGTTTTCTGCTCCCGAAATCACTTAGGCGTCCTAAGCACACAGCTCTGACTCTAGAGCAAATCTCCAATAACCTGGGAAACACGCCAAAGGAGGAGATTTTAGAGACTGATTTAAATGTGTATTTATTGTTACAGAAAGATTCAGTGTGTCCTAAAGCTAATACGATACTTTAAGTAGTCCCTTCGTGATTCCATTTAAAATATATAAATACATAGAAATAGAGAAAAAAACTAGAAGGAAGTATACTGAAATGTTAACAATGGTGGTATCTTTGAGTGTGGAGTTGAGAGTGTCTAAAAAAGCTCATGGAGGCAACCGTTCCGGTTTTCAACAGTTTAGCATATTCACAGTTTAAATATAAAATTAGGACAGTATCGATATTCAGATATCCCAGGGTTGTCAAGCACATCTTGAGGGCACTTCTGAGAAGATGCTTTTCAAAATCTGCATCTATGACTGTTTCTGCCGAAGCCAGACCTCAAGCTTGTTCTGGTTCGCACGTTCAGCAGAGGCCCCATGGGTTCTCTCCTCTCAGCGGTGTGGCCCGCTCCCAGGGACACGGCATCTCTTCTCATCAGGGATTTCTCAACTCTGAACACCACGTGCAGTCAGAGACGAGCCACTAAAGCTGCAGGAGAAAGCACGGTCCACAGGGAGCTGACTTGGTGTGACTCTCGTTTGTCCCTTCACACAGACTGACCGAGCAGGAGAGGGTGGACGTGCTTTAGAGGAGAGGGCCTGCAGCGAATCCGACTGGACCGTGCTCTCCAAGGGCTGATCCCAAGGAGTGCAGAGGCTGTGTGGCATGCTCGGGCGCTGTGGGCGAGATGGAGCGTGCGTTCTAGATCCCTGGATTTAAACGGCAGCGTTGTTTATAAGACTAGTTTCACTCTAGTCTGTCAATACCAAAGGGACAATTCTAGTAGAGAAACTTCTTAATATATTTATTAAAGCCCTTAAAATCTAGATGTCTTGTTCTTTTTTATCTCCAGCTTTATTGAGATATAACTGACAAATACAAGTTGTCATATATTTATATTTAAGGTGTACAACGTGATAATTGACTACAGATACATTGTGAAATGATTACGCATCCGTCACCTCACGCAGCTACCATTCTGTGTGTGTGGCGAGAACTGCATGTCTTGTCGTGACGTAGAAACACGTGACAATGTGAGTTCCTTCTTCGTGATGTGAGCATGCTGAGGAGGAGGAATTTTATTGTTCCTCTGTTTAGACTGGGCAGCAGGAGGAGGGTCGAGGAGAGAAATTTATTGCAAAAAAGCGAGTCTGGGGCTTCCAGACAATAGCAATTCAGGAGGATCCAGATTTTTGTCCACTGCAAAGTGAAGAGATTGGTATCAAGGGAGGAGCCCCTCCCTTTGGCTCTGCACTCCTGTGCCCGTGTGCAGCGTGGGACAGTGGGGCGGTGGCTGCCGTGAGGCTCTGCTCGGTCTGCACCCTCTGTGCTCAGCCTGAGAGGTGTCTGCTCAGCGCCTGGTCCCTCTCAGCTCGTCCTTGTGGGGGGAGTGAATGAATGCCACCTCGCTTCTCTGGAATCGTCTTTACCTGTAGAACAGGGCTCACAGATCGGTCTCTGACCTTGCAGAGGTCCTGTGACTCTCATAGGATATAACGCCCGGACAGCAGAGAGAAGGGGAACCTGCAGTGCAGAACGCGAGGACCTTTTCCATCCTCAGGTTGTTCCACATTCTTTCAGTAAGCGTCGGGGAGTTGTGGCTTTTCATCAGATGGTATGTGGAGTGGGCTCTACCCCTCACCTCCAGCTTCAGGGCACGTGGTGACAATGGGCTTCCCTTCCAGCTTCCCTCTTCTTGACGGTGGCTCACCACCCACTAAGCTTGTGCTGGCCTCGCACAGAACCAGGGAGGGGACGAGGTCTTCACCTGGCACACACTTGACCAGAATGGGCCAGAATGGTCTGTGAAAGGATTTATTACATCCGATGTGTCAGGAATTGCATTAGTCAGGGAGATAAAATAGACAATACTGGCTCAGCTCTTAAGATGAAAGAGGCGTGTCAGTGGTCTCCATTCATTCGTTAGACAAACATTATTGAGATCTGAGTAGGGCCAGGCTCAGCCCGGGAGGAAGAAGCCATTGTCCCTTTCCTTTAAGACCTGAACGTGGAGGTGGTATGTGGTCTGCGGGAACACAGCACAGGGGCCTCCTCCTCCGCTCTTCAGATCCTGGTACTTCCTCTAATGAGTCCAGACTGGGCTTCAGAGTCTTTCTGAACACCACTCCAGGAAGCCTTTATCCACTGACTGGTGTTGGTGCTTGAGATGAAATTTATTTGCTATTACAGGCCTAATAATGACACATTATCTTTGCATTTGGAGAGCATAACAACTCATTTTGATGGGAATAACAGTCCTTCCTTAGTGGCTGAAAAAATTGGTTGTAGGTAGGAAAAAATTTATGTATGTTAGCAAGCCAGCTGCTCAGAAATTTTGAAAGGGCCTGGTTATTCTTATAGGTCTTATCAAATTAATTTAAAACAACATTGGTGGGCCGGCCCCGTGGCTTAGTGGTTAAGTGCGCGTGCTCCGCTACTGGCGGCCTGGGTTTGGATCCCGGGCGTGCACCGATGCACCGCTTCTCTGGCCATGCTAAGGCCGCGTCCCACATACAGCAACTATAAAGATGTGCAACTATGACATACAACTATCTATTGGGGCTTTGGGGGAAAAGAAAAAAAGAAATGGTTGTGGGGTGGTGAGGTTGATGTTGCTTTGCATAATAAGTAATAAACATTGTCTTCAATATAAAAAACAAAAACAAAGACAAAACAAACAACATTGGTAAAGCCAGTAATGTGACCTGAGTGACTCATGCATTTGGGAATTTCACTCTTGTAAACGTGCCTTGCTGGGCCTGTTTCCTCCTCTGCGGAACGAGCTGTCGGCCTCTCTGTCTCTTCCTTCTCTAGCACCCGCAGCACAGAAGAGTGGCGTTTGCATCCAGGTGCTTGGCAGGGGTGACGTCTGCTCGCAGACTTCTTTGTTCATCTGTGGGAGCAGGTGTCACGAGAGTCGAGGAACCTCCACGGCCCTTTCTTAGCCGCTGCAAGTCATCAGAGCACCTCTCGCTCTGCACTAACTGACATGGGTCGAGAATCACCCCAAATGCAATCTAGGTGGAAGCATTTTGCTCATAGACTTTGCTGTGATTTGCAGGGAGGCAAGCAAGAAGTCAATACCAGCCATATGTTCTTTATTTTCTTGAGAGAGGAGAGAGCGGTTCATTAATGAGCTAGACATTGAAATGCTAGCCTCTTCTGGTAGAGAAATAACTTGTCATTTAGAACTTTATGTAGTAAATCTGCCCCAAATCAATACCGGATAAATACAAGGACGTGGGAAAGGCTGTTGTGCTCCCTGGGCGTACATTACGGAATGCGTGTAATTTTTGAGTGGAGAGGTTTATAGAAATACTGCCTGGGAGTGATTACCAGCGGGGGCATAGATCTTTATGTCCCCTGGGAGTAGCAGACAACGAACATTTCAAACCCTGCCAAATATGAACAATGCTTGAAAACCGCCTTTGTTCTGAAGAAGCACGTCTGGGGCTGGTCTCCAAGCAGAAGGTCAAGGTCGTTGGGAAAGAATGGGGCCAGGAGGCAATCCTGCCACAGAGGGTCTCTGTCTTCTTTGGTGCTGCCTCTCCAAAATTAGGATGAATGATAGGGAGAGCTCCTAACTTTTCATAACAACAGACAACTTGGTGTTTTCCAGGACACGGGTCACTCCATCCTCATCAAAGGTGAGGAACGGGAGGCTGGAGTTTACGTAGCCCAAGTGGTCAGGAGGCTTTCTGACTGTGGCTCTAGACACCCACCACAGGAACAATGAGGAGTTCAGGGGGCCTGCTGCCCAATGCTGGCTGGAACGCAATTGGCCTGGTGCTGATAGGTCAAACGTCCATTTAGCAGAATCCTTGGGGAGAACCGTGTGTACGTGGATTTTTGATTAGCTGAGAGATGTAAGGAAAACCCATGGGTCCCACTCTTCAAAGTCTGATTGTTCTTAGTCACGTCTTCTTCCTCTTTCCTGCTTCAGTAAGGAGAGTTTGGGACACAAGGTGATGTTTGGTGCTGCTCAGGGTCCTCCTGTGCCTCGGATCCTAACTACGGACAGTTGTTTGATCAGCGTAGAGGCAGCCCATGGAAGCAGGTGGCGATCCTGCAGGAGTTGTAATGACAGCTGCTGTCCTATGCTTCCTCTTTTGAGAGGGTGGTGAAGTAGGGTAGGTAGTGCAGGTTGACTGATGGTCTGGTCATCCTAGTCAGACTGTAATTAAGGTTTTGATGCCCTAGGGTGGTGGGGTCAAAACCGGAGTTGGAGTGCTGGCTCCTCCGAGGTTGGGCACGTTGTTACTTCTCCAGGCCTGGGTCTCCGTCTGCAGAGTGGACATGATCCCCACCTCACACGGCGGGGCGAGGTTCAGTTATGGAAATAAGTGAATGCCGTGTGTAAACTCAAGGAATTATCTTAACCAACAAAAGAAAAGCCAGCGGGTATGCTTAGTGTTAATGTTCTACCAATATTGACAGAGCACCTGCGTGGTCAAGGCCTCTCCCAGGTGTGCTGGGAGACCCAGAACTGGGCAAGGTGTTAATCCTGTCTTCAAGGAGCTTACAGTCCAGTGGGGCAGATGGGCCGTGGGAGCAGACTGCTGTATGTAGGCAGGAATAAGTGCTCGCCCGTGGCCTGGACTATTGCAATAGTATACTTAGTGTTCTCCCCCACGTGTGGATCGGGCCTTGTTATTTCCCTATGTAAAGTGTGTCAATGGCTTCCTGTGGTCCTGAAGCATGAGGTCTGAGTGCTGCCTTCTCCCAGCCCCCGGGGGCTCGCTCACAACAGCCACCTCCTGTCTCTCTCCACCTCACCTGGGCAGGTGGTGTTCCCTTTTCTCAGAGCAATTCCTCCTTACTCTTTGCCTGGCTACTTCTGACTTGTTCAGCAGGTCTCAGTTAAAAGCTAGTCCGTCAGAGAGGACCTTTCTGATCTCTCAATCTAAATTATGGCTCTTTTGTTGAAGTTATTGTCTCATTTTATTCTATATCCCGTGTTGCTAGTGAGAATTCTTATGTCAATCTGATTCTCATTCATATGCTTGCAATCTTTAAAAGCTCTTATTCCTCTTGGGTAGCTTGTGAATTTTCTCTTTATTCTTGATGTTCTGCAGTGTCACTCTGACGTGTCTAAGTTATTTCCCCTCATTTTTCCGGTGTGGTGCTCTGTGGGCACTTTCGTTGTGTTCTTTCATGCCTTTCCTTAGGACCAGGAAACCACAGCTACTGAATCTTCACAGCAATTAAGGCTTCAAATGGCTAGTCTCCCTTTGTGGAATTCTTATAAGACAGATATTGGAATTTGTGGGGTTTTTCTTCAGTCTCAACTTGGTGACTTCAAACCAAACAAAACTTTCCTGTTCCTTATCTCTTAGTGCTGCATTGCGAAAAAAATCTTCATCCTAGTCTTTTGTTTCATGAATTAGCTTTTAGCATTGGCCATTCTGTTACTCAGCCTATCTATAGAGTAATTTATTTCAAAAATAATTTTGTGTATGGGATTTCTAGTTGGTTCTTCTTCATTGCTGTTTCCTCTTGTTTTCTCTCTTGTCTTTGTCAGGGTATTCAGTCTGTTATTTCAGGCTCACATCCTGGCTGCCCCGTGAGTTCTGTGTCCTCAGCTGTTATTTCTCTTTCATGATGTTGTTGCTCCTCAAGTGTCTGCTGATTCTTGATGGTGAGCTCATTCTGTTAGTTGGTATTTCTTGCTAGACTATCAATGCTTCTCCAATTATTGCAATTTTAATAATTTCCTTTTTTTTTTTAAAGTTCTTTTTTTTGTGAGGAAGATTAGCCCTGAGCTAACATCTGTGCCCATCTTCCTCTACTTTATACTTGGAACCCCTGCCTCAGCATGGCTTGACAAGTGATGTGTATGTCCGCGCCTGGGATCTGAACTTGTGAATTCTGGGCCGCCAAAGTGGAGCGTGCGAACTTAATCACTACACCACTGGGCCAGCCCAAATTTCCTTTCTTTTTAAAAGATAAGAAGAAAATTGAGAACTGCCCAGAGATTCAAGGGCCACATGTGTGTGTTGAGCATGTGTCCACCCACAGGAACCCACCCACCCACCCTTCAGCAGGTCTCTCAATGGAGCCGTCACAGCTATGGCTTGGGGATGACAGGGACATGCCAGCTCTGTCTTCTAGTTTTTGTTGGCACTTTGCTTTTGTCTTTGTTTACTTAAGTCTAAATGGAATGTCCCTCCGTTAGGCCAGGTTATCAGTTTGGGGAACCTGTAACTTCAGGCAAGCCTCTTAACAGCTGAAGGTGTGATGGAGAATTATAGAGACCTGAAGTTGACTTGAATGTTGGCCTGCGTTGTGCACAACCAGGAAGGTGTGTTGGCCGCAGGTCACATCCACACACGCTTGTAGAGGAACAGCACGACAGTTAAGCAGAAGAGGCCATATAAAAATGACTGCGATAGGGAACAGGGTCCCAGTCACCAGAGAAATGAGAGATCCAGTGAGAGAGTCAGGAAAAGCTTCCTGGACCGTCAGGTGAGAAGGTGGAACGTGGACAGGCTGATGGTCAGGGCAGGTGATGCAGAAGGGACAGTGTGAGACAAGACCTGGGTTCCAGGAGAAGACCTATTGAGGAGAAGCTTAATAACAGGACATTACTTGTAACTACATTTAGCCCATTGGTGGTTTGGAATGTCTTTTGAGAAGGGAAAAAACATAATCGGATCTGTGTTTTAGGAAGATCATTTTGGTGTGGATTAGAGTAGAGGGAGCAGGGAGGGGCCTTCATGTCCCCCCTCAGGTCTCCATCCTCTGTGCCTCCACCACACACCCTGTATCCCTTCTCATAGGGTGTCTCCACTGTTCCTTTCCATCTCTGTCTCCTGCAGTGAGCAGTTGGAGGCCCGGCTCTGTGGTCCATGGGGCTCCAAGGCTGCAGAGAAGCAGAGGAGCATGCCCTGAGTGCTGGCCCACCTGGGGGCAGGGACATGGATGGGGAGGAGGCGGCCGGCTGGGTTTCACAGAGTTGGGCAGATGCTTGAATGTATCCCATGAGGGCTTGGAATCTGGGATCAACACCAGACCCGGGAAAGTCTGCAGAAGAGACTCATTTCTGGGGAAAAGCCGTTAGGTTGGCCCCGAGCAGGAGTGTGCCCCCTGGGTGGGGGCTCGCGCTGAAGGGGCAAGGAGACACTGGTAGGAGCACCCACGTTTATTCTTGCCAAGTGTGTCAGCCAGACCAAGGGCAGGGAGGGGCGGGGAGGGGCGCTTGACCACGGGAGGGGACTCGAGATACTCCCTCTCTTCATAGTGACGTCTGGGCAGTGAGGGGCAGCAGAGCAGTTAGAGTGGGTCTTGGGGAGCACTGGCGTCGGAGGATAGTTGGAAAGAGGGACAAATACATTCCCGGAGGGAGGAAGTAGGGTAAGGAAGCGGAGTCCCGAGAAAGACTTGGGGCGGGGAGACCTGAGCGCCTTCCGCGACAGAGGTCAAGGGGTGGGAGAGGGTAGGGAGGAAGGGGTAAAATGCCCTGGGGACTGGGGAGGGTAGAGGAGGGCCAAGGGCCTGGCTGTCGCACAGACAGGGTGAGAAGCTTTCTCCTTGGTATTTCTCCACATGCCACAGTGGAAGCCTGTGCTCAGAACGAGGTCCTAAATGCCTGTGACTTCTTCCACAGGGGATGCTGGAGAGAAGGGAGACAAAGGCGCACCAGGACGGCCTGGAAGAGTGGGCCCCACGGGAGAAAAAGGTACCTGCCACCCCTCAGGCCCCGCCCAGGGCTGGCCCTTCTGAGCCCCTCAGGGCTCTGCACTCCAGGGCACAGCTGGTGCACCGCTCCTGCAGGAGCTGGTGTGGGGGAAGCGGGGTGGGGGATTTGAGGTCTCAGGAAGGCAGGAGGCCTGTTAGTGAAGCAGGGCATGGAGAGGGCTCCTTAAACAGTGCTCCTTGGTTCCTGCCTGCCCGTTCTGGGAGGGGCGTGTAATGGGGTGAGTACATAAGTGGAAACTCAGTGCTGGCTCGGCCCCTCACCAGCCTCATCTGCAAAATGGGGATCATTTGTGAGTGTTATGTGTATATGTGCAATTGTGAGGGTGTGCAAACAACTATGGAGCTATATAAACAATTATAGAGGTGTGCAGTTATGGAGGTGTGCAAACAGTTATGGAGGCGTGCAAACAATATGGAGGTGTGCAAAGGAGAGCCTGCACAGACTTGGCTGGAGCATTCGGGGATACAGTGGCTCCCCCACTTCTGTCTAACAGACACCAATCACTTTGAATCTGTTTCTTCGTTAGTGAAATAGTGTGATTCTACCTGCCTCCTGGGTTGTGCTGAGGCGTACAGGAAATAGATCAGACACACCAAGTCGCTTCACAGTGAAGGGTGGATGTTCAATAAGTGGTGTTATTATCATTAGGATAGACTTACTTTTACTGCTCCAAACTTTTTAATCAAGTCATTATAAACTGTCTGTAGAAATGTCTTGTCACTATTTATTCACTATTTATTCCATGAGAACGTACACTGCAGTTTATCTGGCCAGTCTCCAACCAACCTCGTAACCTTGGAGAGTTGGGCTGTTTCCAGTTGTTAAAGCTACTATCACAACATGGATAAAGGGCGTTGAGTATCTGTTTTTAAGCCATGCACTGTTTCTTCACTTTGGTGAGGTGTGGTGTAGGTTCTTCGTCTCAGTGTACGGTTCAATGAGTCTGACAGCTGCCTGCACCTGGGCCTCGTCACAGCCAGGACCCAGAGCATTTCTGTCACCATCCTCCGTCAACCCCAGGCACTGATTTTTATTTCTTATTTTTTCCTTTACTCATAAAAAATTAATTAAATAAACTAATTATTCTGAAAGTTCGAAGTGTACAGAAATTATTCACGGTGAATAGTCTCCTTCCTGTCCCCACCCTCCCAGGTACCCTCCCCACCGACACCACTGTTAGGTGTATTTATCTTTACAGAGATATTTTATGAATTGGCAAGTAAATTTATACTCTGTTCCTCCCAGCTTTTGTACAAAGAGTTGCACGATATACATTATTGTTGTGCATTTTGCTTTTTTCACGTAACACTGTATCTTGGAGCTCATTCTGGATGAGGACACATAAGTTTTCCTCATCCTCTTGTGTGGTGTCGTGGTGTTCTATGGTGTGAATCTATCAGGCTTTATGTAACTGCCCTCCTATTACTGGAGATTTACATTTTCCTGGGGGTTTGCTGCAGTGAATAATCTTGTACATGTCATTTTTTAATGTATGAGCATAGCTCGAAGATAAATTCCTAGCAGTGTAATTGCTAGATCAAAATGCACATGCATTTGAAATTTTGGTAGATGTTTCCCTCCAAAAGGATTGAGTGGATTTACTCTCTCACAGGCAGTGTGCAAGAATGCGGTCCCCTGACGCCCTGCCCGACTTAGAAAGCCGTGGTCTGACAGCAGTGAAATGCCGCATCAGTGTGGTGGTTTACTTTGCCTCTCTTATTCTGAATGAAGTAGGGTCATTTCTTCATGTGTTTGGAAGTCATTTGTATTTCTTTTCTTTTTTTTCTTTTGAGGAGGTTGTATTTTTCTGTCCTTTTTTAAACCCTTTTTTGGGTTCTTTTTCTTCTTGATATGTGAGATACTTTTGTGCTTGTATTTTCAGTACATATTTCTGAATATTTCCCTAGACTAAGTTGCCAGAAGTGGAATTATGAACTTTAAAAAGGCTATCGATACATATGTTCTTTTGCTGGCGTGTGTGCTGCCCGCTGTAGATGAGCAGTCTTCCTGCATTTCCGTGTTGCATCCATGTTTGCTGAGAAAATACGGGAGTGAGGCAGGGACCACAAGGTGTGCAGTGCCAGGACAGAGGCTGGTACAGCTGACCAGGATGAGGAGAGTTGACCCAGAGGGCCGGCGGTGGGTGCTGAGGTCAGCTCTGAGCTTGTTTTCTTATCTATAAAGGGGGGGCAGTGACTTAGCTGCTTCATAAAGTTCTTGGGTTACAATAAGTTAAAAATATCTTAGAACTAAAGTGCTTATTATTTTTACCTTATTACTATGCTTCTTATAAAAGTTGAAAGTGCTAGAGCTGTACTGTGTTATTTTATTTTGAGCTATAAATTATGAAATTTACAGTGATAAAATGCATGTTCCTCCATTTTCCTGTATGGACGATTTCATATTTCACAAGTAGGAAGTGAATATCTCCCGTATTCTACATGGTCGCAAATTCATTTTCATGATGCCATTTCATTGATGTTTTTTCAAAGTAACAATGTTTGAGCTCAAAGGACCAGTGGCAGTAAATGCCTAATTTCATGTTAACGTGGACTCTTATCTGCTGTCTCATCTCTGTCATCTCTTATTGTCTGCATTGGCTTTCTCATCATCATCATTCTCTCGTATTCCCACTCTCGAAAACGCAATGCAAGCACACAGCGACTATAAATGCTTTTATCATACCTTCTAAATCTCCTGATGTGAATGGACATTGCTGGGCACAAAAGCAGCGTTTTTCCTATCCTTTAACTACTAAATTTAGCGCTGTTAGGTGTTTCAGGGAATCAACCTAGAGCCCCAGAGCCCAGTGGGGGAGACAGATGTGTAGACACATGAGGGTAAATTGAGGCAGAAAGCCACAGGGCAATGTGGAGGTGAATTTGGGCTGGATCAAGAAACTGCCTTGTTTCAGATTTTTCTAACGTATAACAGTAACATATGCTCATGATAGAAAGTTTGTATGCAGTGTTGTGCCACATAACGACATTTTGGTCAATGTCGGACTGCATATACAACTGTGGTCCCATAAGATTAGAACCATAGAACCTAGGTGTGTAGTAGGCTGTGATCTCTAGGTTTGTGTAAGTACACTCTATGATGTTACACAACGATGGAATCCCCTAACAATGCATTTCTCAGAACATATCCCTGTCGTTAAGTGATGCATGACTGTATATCTAAAAGTGGTGAGAAAAATCATCCATAATAAAATCATCCAGAGATAACCACTTATTTTGGTATATTTCTTTTATTGGTGCCTTCTTTCGCTTTGCTGTGATTATGTTGTATATATAAGTTTGCATATATATATATATGCAGTCCTAGTTCTTAAATTTAATGTCAAATTTTAGTGTAAGCATTTTCCATGCTATAAAGTCATTTGAATGGATGCCTAATATCCATGAGTAACTTAAAATTCCACCCTGGGGCGGTGTGTTCTAGAATGGAGTTCTGCGTGGGGTTAGGGCAGGAGAGAGGAGCCTGGACCCGGCTGTTTACAGTCCCATCTCAGCGCCAGCCCCTTGACAACGACGGTTCCCATGTGAACACAGCAGTCCAGGAGTCAGTGAGTGATTGTCAGGTTTCCTAGGGGTCTGGCATCACCACTGACAAAATACGCAGCTTCGGTTTGGGGTCTTTGCTACTTTGCGGAATACAGAGAACAAGTTAGTGCAAGTGGCATTTATTTGGATTATTGAATGGTAGAAATAGTTACATAGAAATCTAGGAAATATCCTTTTTAAGGTGGTCTTTATGGAGAAGATTGGCTCTGACTTGATATAATGTAAGAGAATAAAAACAGGATACAAGAGCAGACATATGAGTAAAATGTTTACGAAAGACATAGAAAAAGGGTGGGAAAGAAATAAACAAAAATATTAGTCGTAGTTATTTCTGGATTATAGGTTATGGACATTGAAATTTTCTTTGTTCCTTTCTGTATTTTTGGTATTCCCGACAATGAGCACGTACTGTACTTTTGGGGTTAGCACGTTTCTTTAAAGGTGGCTGTAACTATGGCCCAGGCCAGTTGGCAATGCAGATTTACCTGGAGGTAAAACCAGGTGTTCGTTGTGACCACCGGCCGTCTCCCTCGGACATCCCATATGCTGATGGCCGTGCTCACAGTCAGCGTGGGTGTGCTTCGGCTTGTCTGTGCACAGACCTCGAGAGCTGTGGTCACCTCAGAAGCGCTAGACCCAGCTTCCAGGTGGCCAGGCTTGAGGCAGGCGGTGATCGGGGCCTCAGATGGGTGGGGAGAGACAACCTCAGCTGCCATGGCCTCCCCAAGACCCTCACTGGAACCACTCTCTCCAGCATGGGACGGGCGCTTTGCAGGGTTTTGGAATTCTCCTGTCCACCTTCCCGCCCCTCCCCTTGCATTCCCTCCTGCTCAGCGATGTGTTTTTTTTTTTTTTTTTTTATTGTGAGGAAGATCAGCCCTGAGCTAACATCTACCAATCCTCCTCTTTTTTTTTTGCTGAGGAAGACTGGCCCTGGGCTAACATCCGTGACCGTTTTCCTCCACTTTATATGGGACGCTGCCACAGCGTGGCCTGACAAGCAGCGCGTCGGTGCGCGCCCGGGATCCCAACCCGGGCCGCCAGCAGCGGAGCACGCGCACTTAACCGCTAAGCCACGGGGCCGGCCCTCTCTATGCATTTGACTCCCATGCAAGACCTGGGCCACTGGGGGCAGACCCACTCGCTTCCATCTTGGTGTGTCCAGGGCCTCGTATGGGACCTGGCACTTGCAAGGCCCTCAATCGTTTGAAAAATATCTTGAAATTCAATATCTTCAAATCTTGGAGATCTGTGGGTGAGCCGGTCTATGGCCGAGGGCTCCAGCTGTGCGTGCATCTGCTCCGCCTCCCCTCCAGGTTCTGGAGAGCAGGTCTGCGGGCCAAGGCTTCCGGCCACGCCAAGCTGCGTTCCTTCCCTACTGTCTACTGGGCAGAAGGCTCTGCTCCACCAATGCTTCTCAAACCATGGCATGCACAGGAGCCAGCTGGGGCGCTCGTTACAATGCAGCCTTGGTTTGGGGAGGGTGGCCCGAGATGCTGCGCGCTCATCAGCAAGCGCCCAGGTGGTGCTGATCATGCGATACTGCCGCGGGGCCTGCTGCAGGTTGGTCTCCAGGATCTGGAGCTGGGTCCACGTGGGGCCTGGCTGCAGGGGGACCGCCTCTTTGGCTGGTTTGCCCCTGTGTTGAAGGGTTTCATTGCACACTGAGCAGCCCCCCTGCCGGGGAGCTCAACAGCTGCGGGAGAAAGTGCATGCAAGCTGACGGCTTGTCTTTCCTGAAATAACAAAGATGAGCCAATGGGTCAGGCAGAAACCTCCTGCTGTCCTTTGTCCTTTATTGAAATAAGAATAATTTCCACATTTGTGGCCTACACAGCTGTGTGGGAATAGTACAGAGTTGGCTTTGCTGACATGACCTCCTAAAAGTGTGTCATCTCAGCTTTCAAGGTGTCTAGTCCCCAGACATGCAGCTAAGACGAGCAGGGAGGCCCTGGACCCCACGTCTCAGAAGCTGGGGACCCCCGTGGCACCCGAAGGTGGAGGGCGACCCCGTGTCAGTGATGGGCTTCCTGGGCTCTGTAATGTGCACATTATCCTTCGTTAAAAATAGCTGAGGAAGCTGAATTCCAAGTACTCTTTTTGCCCTGACTCCACTTCAAAGGACTGTGTGATGTCTTCATTAAAATTAATAAGAATTACCTGCCTGCTGAGAGCTGCTCCCGCTCCTCGTGCGTGTCTTGAGGACAAATGTGCGCTCTACACTCCTCATTAGTGGAACGAGACTGAGAAGGGGCATTCCATCAGCTCGCAGCGCTCTGGGGTGCCTCCGCCAGAAGCTGTTGAGACTTAAAGGGACAGAATCTCAGTGTGTCTAGTGCATTTCCAATCTGCTCACACGACAGGGGAGGGAGATTTGTTTGCTTTTTGCAAAAAGCTTCTTGTCATTTGGAGGAGCAGCAAGACCTTCTTGGAAGCAGGAAGAAGGCAGTAGAGCTCTTGTTCTCATCCACTCTCCTTGAGAACCTCTGGGTTTGTAACCACACTTTGGAACCTCTGGGTTTTCTGCCCAAGGGCTAGTTTCCAAGAAATGTCTACAAATTAAAACAAGCCCGGTACATAAACCCTTGGATTGCTATAAAGTAGAGGATGTGTTGACAGTTTCATGGGATTTTAATAGCTCTCACCTTTTTCTTCTCCAACATACCCAAAAGATAGAATATTCCTATTAGATACAATAGCGCACGCCAGCGATAGTTCTCAGTGTGCGTAGGGGTTGTGGCATAGACAAGTGTGCCATGGGAGGGTCTTCTTCCCCAGGGTGCTCTGGTGGTCTGGGTTCACACCCAGCTCATGCTTACCAGCTTGACAACTTCGGGTGGTGTAAGGATAAAGGTATGCTTGTGTACATGTGCTTGTGCATGCATGCATGTATATAGTATGTGTGTATGTTTTGTGTTTGTGTATGTATGTGTTTGAATAGGTGCAGGTATATGTATCTTTGCATGCCTGTGTGCACACACGTGGCACATACATGTATGTTAACGTGTATGTGTGCATACATGTGTATACTGTGTATTATGTGTGCACGTGTATGTATGCATGCACATGTATGTGTGTATGCATGTATGTGTATATGTCTGTGTGTGTGCATTGCCCAGCACCAGCAAATGGTGGCTGTTCTCGTTCTGCTTGATCAGAGCAGGTCTGTGATGGGGTGGGAGCTGTGCATGGAGAGGCTCTGGCTCCACCGGCTGTGGGGTCTCCAACCACCCCCAGGCCCAGCTGTCTCCAGTGCCCAACCCTTCCCCGCAAAGGCCCTCCTATGAGTGCATCAGGGCGTGTTATGTGACCAGGTCCTCTCTTGTCTGAGGGCCTGCAGAGTGGGGCCTCATGGGGGAGGCCATGGTTCAGGGCAGAAGGACTGAGCAGGGACAGGCGAGGCGGGGCACCTGGCAGCCGTCCTGACTCCCCAAGTGCCCTGGGCCGTGGCCGACATGGTGAGCGGGCTCCGTGGGAGGTGCTGGTGTGGCTGCTTTGCCTTCTCTGGTGTCTCGGTCTCCCCTTTCCTACATAGGAGGCGCTGGTGTGTCTGCTTTGCCCTCTCTGGTGTCTCACTCTCCGATTTCCTACCTTCTGGGCTCCGGGAGAGGCGTCTGTCTTCCCACAGGCCTGCAGCGTGCCTTCAGCCCCGGCTCTTGGAAGTGCAACCTGCCAGCTGTGACTGGATCTGTGGAGACCTGCTCTGGTGTGGGAAGACCAGGCCACTGCCCCACAGCTGAGGCGCGGGATGTGGAACCTGGACATGGAGTCAGGAGACCTCAGTCTGAATGAAACCTACATCATCGTGTGGTCAGTGACCCGAGCTGCTGAACAGATGGGGAAACTGAGGCTCACAGAGGATCATAACTTGGCCAAGTTTTGTGGGTGGAGGATCAGGATCCAGGTCCGCCCGATTGCAGAGTCTGTGCTCTGGATCATTGGGCAATGATCGCTTTTACTAGCTCACTGTGTGACCGGTGGTGGGTGGCTTCACCTCTCTGAATTCCAGTTTCTCTTGTGGGGCAGAGGGAAAGTGCATTAGTCTGCTAGTGCTGCCATAACAAATGCCAGAGACTGGGCGTCTCAAACAACAGACATTTATTCTCTCACAGTCCTGGAGGCTGGAAGTCCGAGATCAAGGTGCTGGCAGGGTTGTTTTCTCCTGGGACATTTCTTCCTGGCTTGTCGAGAGTCACCTTCTCACTTTGTCCTCACGTGGCCTTTCCTCTGTGTGCATCTCCCCCAGCATCTCTTCTTCTGCTTATAAGGACAACAGTCCTATGGGATCAGGGCCCCACCCTTAAGAGCCCATTTAATCTTAATTACCTCCTTAAAGGCCCCATCTCCAAATACGGTCATAGTGGGGATTGGGACTTCAACATAGGAATTTCGGGGGACACAATTCAGCCCACAACAGCTGGTAACGATAATATTGTGAGGTTGAAACCCATCAATACGTGTGAACGTGTTTTCCTGGCACCCGATGTACCCAGAAGTATTCTAATTTCTCTCTGAAAGATGGGAAAATGAGCAGAACCGCCCAGGATTGCAAGCACTGCCTCTGTAACTCTCGTTTGCACCTGGAGCCCGCAAGGAGTGGGTTATGGTGAATTGCAACCTGCATTCAAAGAGGGCTGCCGGTAGGGTCTGGGCCGGGGCTGCTCCAGCTTGTGGCCCCCTGAGAGTCACCTGGGGACGTGTTAAGATGCGGAGCCTGGTGCTGGATCTGGGGCAGGACCTGAGCCTCTGCATGTCTGTGCAGCTCCAGGTGAGGTCGTGTTGCTGGGCCAGCTGTGGACCACTCTTGAGAAAGCAACTTCCCAACCTGGAAAGTTTCTGCCTCCGACTGACAGTCACAGCAGCCGACACTATGTCCACCCGCCACGTGCAGACGCTGTTCTGGATGGGGCTCGTGCTTCCCACAACACCCAACGAGATGGCACCGTTATCACTATTATTATCCCCGTTTTGTAGGTCAGGAAACAAGCACAGAGATCGCACGGCCGAGTCACAGAGGGAGGACCGAGCCAGGCTCCAGGGCCGTGCTCTAAGCACTGTGCAGACTGCTCCCTGCGTGGGCTGGGCGGGCAGAGCTGCATCCTGGTGTCCCAGAGCAAATCATGAGAGGAGGAGCCGGTGGGACATTACCTCGTGCAAGCCTTTGCTTTAGGACACCACTTTGCAGATGAGGAAACTGAGGCACAGAGAGATTCAGCCTTGGAGGGCAGAGCTGGGTGCAGACCTGGGGCTGCCTCACTCCCAGCCTGGGCGTGGCCTGCACACAGGGCCTTTCCGCTCCTCCAGCCTTCTCGAATTCCATACCTCAGAGTCTCAAGCATGGCTCTTGGACCAGTGACATCAGCATCACCTGGGAACTTGCTGGAAACGCTCCACCCCAGACCTGCAGAGTCCCCTCTGGGGTGGGCCCAGCCACCTGTGTTGACAAGCCCCAGGGACTCAAGCCCAGAGGGTCTCGAATGCGGCCCTCAGTTGCTCCTCCCTCGGGCTTGGGCTCTGTGTCCACCTCCTCGAGCTGAGCTGCTGGGTGTCCACCTGGCATCCGATTTTCTGCATTTGGGCTGGTTTCTCAGAACGCCCTACGGCAGAGTCCCACTTCTCCAAGGGCGGGGAGCTGGGCTCACTACCCGCTGGGGGCAGCGCCTCGTGTCAGTAACACCCTTGAATTAGCATAACCTTCCGCTCTGCAATTCAGAGATGGGCCGAAAGCCCAGTGCTTGCAAATCATCCTCAGGTTATGACTTATTTATGACAGCAGGATGTGTGCTAGACTATCCTGCATCCTTCAGCTGATGAAATGAATCACTAATTAGTCATCTGTTAAGGTGGGAAAGTCTATGTAGGGGGAAGCTCTGTACCAATTACGTTTCTGATCCCAGGTGTCTCCCCTCCAGCTCTCCCTGACCCCCTCACCTTCTCCTTGTCTGCTTGGGGCGGGCAGGAGCATCTGGGTGGGGCAGCGGGAGGGCAGGTCTGGTTAGATTCCTCTCTGCAGGGCTCTCAGGGAGGAGGTAACTCCAAAACCCCCCTTCCCACCTTTTCTAGGTGGAATCACCTTAGCAAACAGCAGACTCTTCATTCAAGTGATAGTCCCACTCTTAGATTTTTTTTTTTTTTTTTGTGAGGAGATCAGCCCTGTGCTAACATCCGCCAATCCTCCTCTTTTTTTTTGCTGAGGAAGACGGCCCTGGGCTAACATCTGTGCCCATCTTCCTCCACTTTATATGGGACGCCGCCACAGCATGGCTTGCCAAGCAGTGCGTCGGTGCGCGCCCGGGATCCGAACCAGCGAACCCCGGGCCGCCGCAGCGGAACGCGCGCACTTAACCGCTTGCGCCACCGGGCCGGCCCCCCACTCTTACATTTTGAAGGAGAAGGCACATTCCTCAGCAGGAACTTTATTCTCGGGGCTCTGGCAAACCCTGCCCCTCCCCAGTGGGAATTCAGGTGGGGCTCCCGTGTGCTGGGAGCTGCCCCCTGGCTCATACTACAGGTACAAATCCCTAGATCTCTCTGGGCCTCTGCTTCCCATCTGAAGACAGGGTTCGGTTGGGTGGTCTCCGAGGCCTCCTGCTCTAGGCACTGTCTTCATCCGAGTGCCCTATGGAGTCTGCGTTTCATCTAATGTAGTGAGTCTGAACTTCCCCAGGAGGGTGGGAGAGGACATGGTACTGAGTGTCCCAATGACTACTGCTGACCACTGAGGAAAAGAGTGAGAACAAGCAAACCTCCCCAAGATTCAGGGAGATGTCCACATAAGAAAAGTTCATCCTGATGTTTATCCGTGGCTCAGCCCAGCTTTTCCAGCACTCACAGTCGACTCCAGGACCTCAGGAAGGCCACACTCAAGAGTTCGGGACAAGAAAGTCAGCCTTTAGAAAAGAGGCTAAGGAAGAAGGCTGTCCCCACAGCCGCAGACGGTCTTGGACCAACACTAATAGCAGAAGATGCATTCCAGGGAACATGGATTCTTCTGCAGAACATGCTTTGCAAGAGGCTGAGCAGACATACTGTAATCATCTTTGAGCTTCAGAGCACATTAATGGACGTGGGGGTCCAGACAAGGGAGGTGCCTCAGTCAGCTTGGGCTGCATAACAAAACCACAGACGGGGGGGCTCAAACAGTAGACATTAATGTCTCACAATTCTGGAGGCTGGACGTGAGAGATCAGGGTGCCCGTATGGTCGGGTTCTGGCGAGGACTCTCTCCCCGGCCTGTCCTCCCTAACCGATTTTGCCCCCTTCCAATCCCTCTACAAGTGCAACCAGGTGCATGTTAAACGTGAATCCTATCTTGTTACCGCCTTCTTCCGACCTCCCCCCTGTGTGGTATATGCACTGCACCCTCTCGGATGCCCTCCTCCAGCTCCCTGGTTGGGTTTGGGGCCCTGGCCTGGGCTCCCTCAGAGTCCTTTGCCTCTCCCATAACAACACTTCTTACATGTGTTACCACTGTCTGGTTGTTCCCCAGCAGACTCTCACCTTGTTACTTGTGCGTCCCCGGCATGCAGCCCGCTGTGTCTGTGGCAAGAATCACCTCCATCCCTGCTGGACTAGGTGCTTGATCTGGGCGAGCCACTGGGCCCTCTGAGCCTTGTCTGTGTGATGAATCCCTCTATAACCCAATGAGAGAACAGATGGGCATGTGAAGAAATTTGTGGAGAAACATGTCATTTTTATGTGAATGGAGGCCATTTCTGGGGGATGTGTTTCCATTTAGCTATAGCTAACCCCCCAGCCTATATCTGTCCTCTGATCTCTTTCTATTCTGAATTCAGGGAATATCACAAAACTTGGAGTTCCTGGCCGGGAAGTCCTCAGTTTTAAGGAGCGAGGTGGTGTCCCAGTGGGACACGTTGTCTGTGTGCAGCATAAAGTCCTTCCTATCACCCCTCTCTGGCAGCATTGCTTACACTGAATTTCATTTAGTTTCAACAACAGTGTGGGTTATAAGTGATTATAAAATCACAATCACACATAGACACATCTATGAAAAAAATTATAAAATTATATCGGATTGTCGTCTTCTTTTTCCCAGTTTCGCTGTGTGTTGGTTTGCTATTTGCCGGCTTGGCTTGTGGTCTGTGGATCACCAGCGGACAGGCAGGAGCGGCTGCCAAGGGTTTAAGAACACTTTGTGGGAGGAAACCTTAGCATTGAGAACATTCTCTCCACTGACTTGGTTTGTTCTGGAAATGGGTGAAGACGGCTGTTCTTCGTCTTAGTCCAATGATCAGAGCAGATGATCCTGTGGGATCCCTGTGGGGACCACCCACTGTGCCGTCTTGTGATGAGGGAGAGGGGCAGAGGTGAGGGGCAGAGGAGGAGTGTTGGCCCACCAGACCTTGCTGACAGGCTCCGGCTGGCCACGTGGAGCCAGGCGTTCCGCTCTAGGGTGGGTCACACTGTGAGGTATGTGATGAAGCATTCCTGGGACCCTCCACTGCTGCTTCCTTTTCTTCCTTCTCCTCCAGCTTTGTAGTTGAAGGAGGCAGGATCTGTCTGAAATGCTCCCCACCTCTCCTCGGAGGGTCCTCCTTCAAATGGCGGCTCTGCCATTGGACACACGTCCCCCTGTGGGCACAGGTAGCCCAGATCCCAAGAGCGCCGGTTATGGCTGTGTTTACAGGAGCATGGCCTGCTTGATTGGGTTTGGGGGCAAGAATCAGAGCAAGGAAGTACCGTCCTGCTGGAAGGGAGGAGAGGCAACCCCTCCTTCTCTTCATAATTGCAGAGGAGAATGGCCCTTGGTTGAGTTCAGGACTGACGGATGTACCGTTTGGCCTCTTCCCTTCTGTAGCGTGTGTCTTTTAGGGGAAGTGTGTGCTCCTTTGGAAACTATATCAACAGGTGACCTGTGAAGAACCTTCTGGTATCAATCACAGACATGACCTTGAAGAGATTAAGACCTATAATTTTTTTAGTCTCCTCTTACGTGTGTGTGTGTGTGTGTGTGTGTGTGTGTGTGTAATGTTAAACGGGAGGTATATTGGATTACCTGTGCATCAACCAATTTGATCTTATTGTTTTCTACAGGAGACATGGGTGACAAAGGACAGAAAGGCAGTGTGGGTCGCCATGGAAAAATTGGTCCCATTGGTTCTAAAGGTATTTCCGATGCCCTTCTTGCCTCATGCTCCCTCGCAGGCTCACCGCACCTGGGCACTCAGAACAATCGCAGACTCAACGGTCTTGCCTGGTGGCCTTGTTTGTTTTTGTGTCCTTTTTACATGATGAAGTCTGTCCCCATGTTTGCCTTTTGGGCGTGGTCAGAGTTAACTGCTGGGTTTGTGCCCACCAGGGCGGGGCGAGTGCTTCCCCACCCGCAGGATTCCCACGCCGCCCGGGGCGGAGATTCAGGAGCCGGTGCGCCCGGCAAGACTGACTTTTCAGCTTCCACTTCCTTAATCGATTTCATAAAACCCCGAGAGCCCCATCTGAGTAACAGAAGGACAGCGCTCTGGAAACGCTGTCCACCCACCTCCGGCTTCGGTGTTGTAGACTCTGAGACCATGGGGTGGTTCTCCCTGAGAGCGAGGCACAGGAGGGCAACAGCAGTTCTAGTGACAATACGCCTGTGGTTTCCAAATCGTGTCCATCTTGAGACTTCGTTTGACTTGCACGATCCTGGAGAGGAGAGCAGATCAGGGGACTGAGGCCCGGGGCAGTTAAGGGTTGGCTCAGAATTGCACAGCTCTTCCGCCCTCCATCCTCACTCAAGCAGCAGATGTTTTCTGAGCTCCTCGTTGGTCCCTTGCCTGTGCTGGGCTCTGGAGGGCACAGCTGAGTGAAGGCAAGGAGCCCCCAGTCCCTGAGCTCTCAGTGAGTGGTCCCCAGAAGGTCTCCCGATGGGTCCTGTGTGGGTGCTAGAAATGAGGAGACTGGGACTGGGAGGGCCAGTGCTTGGTGCAAAGCTGCTGAGAACCGGAGGCAGGGAGGGAGTTGGCTGAGGTCTGCCCAGTGCTGGTGCCTGAGTTCTTGTGCCTCATAACCTGCCTGGGGGTTTGAGCTGTGAATGGGTTCAGGTGGTTTATTTTGATGAGTGGCCATGGACCTCCCCGAAGCCCAGTCTTTCCCTGGCAGGAAGGGGCCTTTGGCCAGAAGTGTGATGGAGAGTGTGGCCAGCTCAGCTGAGCTGATCTCTGCTCCTGGCAAAGCTGGGAGGCACCTGCCCTGTGGATGGCCAGCTTAGTAAAGAGCACACAGATAGGCATGGTGTAAAGGGGGATATGGATGCTTTACAAAACTTTAAAAACGCTGTGGTACAATATTTGTAACATAAAATTTGCCATTTTAACTATTTTAAGTGTGTAATTCAGTGTCATTAAGTATATTTGCCATGTTGTACAACCATCACCACTATCCACTTCCAAAACGTTTTCATCATCCCAAGAGAAACCCTGTACTCATGAAGCAATTGCTTCTCATTCCCCTCCCTCCAGCCCCCGGAAACCTCTAATCTGCTTTCTGTCTTGATGAATGTGCTTATTCTAGATATTTCATCTAAATGGAATCATACTAGATTTTGTATCTGACTTATTTCAACCAGTATAATGTTTTCAAAGTTCATCTATGTTGTAACATATGTCAGAATTTCCTTCCTTTTTAAGGCTGAATAATATTCTATTGCATGGATGGACCACATTTCATTTATCCACACATCTGTTGGTGGACATTTGGGTTGTTTACACCTTTTAGCTATTGTGAAGAATGCAATGGATATTGGTGTACAAGTAGGGTTGTGTACGCTTTTAATATACAGCATGAGCTCTGGATAAATGTCATGTCTCACCAAGGGACAGCTTGCCAGAAAGACCTTTATTCGGCTTACTTGATTTGCTTATCTCTGAGATTATCATCCCGAGTCCTCATCCACTAATGTTTCAGTGGTTTTCAAGCCCCCGATTTTGATAGACCACAGAGGCATCAGTTGGAGGGAGATTGCCAAGCACTCTCTCTCCCTAGGCAAATGGATTGCGAGTTTCCGGATGGAGGAGTCGCTGCCCTGCATTCCCCCATGGCAGCTGAGACACTTGGGTTCCCTCGGGGAGAAGAAAGAACACTTTAAGAATATTCCTGTGACTTGAATATATTCACTGTCTAATTTTGGAATAGCTAGAAAGCTTTGTTGCAGGATTTTGTTCAATCCCTTGTTTTATAAGTTGGGAGACATGGAGGGCAGAGTCCTATATAACAGGAGGTGGAGCCCAGGTTTCCCAGTGGCTGTACCTTCCTAGGACACCACCGGCCTCTCGGAGAGGGGTCAGGAGGACTCTGATCTCAGCATAGTCCTGAGTACTCTTTACTCTATTTGGACTAGATCGTCTCTAAGGTCCACTCCAGCTCTAAGACCACACGTTTTATCTGAATTTTCCTGCTGTGATGAGGAACATGGAAAGAACTGGCATCAGATTTAGTTGCTACTTACTCGTGGTGTTATGGATTAATGACATGATTTCTGCAAAGTGTTCTATGAGACATCCGGGATTGCCCAGAATTGGCTTAAAGAATGATTGTCTGATAGTCTCTAAAATCCCGTGATGTGTGTATGTTCCATGTCACATAAATGGAACCTGAAGAATTAATTATGTATAGAACATCACTCCCTAAGTTCACAGCAAAAAGAGAGTCTGGGAGAAATCCCAGGGTATTACACACAGAAGAAATAACATTGTCGACCTAGAACCTTTTGAACTCATGAAACACGTCCCACCTCTGCTTGGTGACTTTGACTTTGCTTTTCTCTTTCAGGAGAAAAGGGAGATTCTGGCGACATAGGACCCCCTGGCCCTAATGGAGAACCAGGTATGGCATCAAGGGTCCAAGGATTTTTAAAACATGTATTTAAAAAGTGTAAATTGTGACATAAAACTGCACTAGGCTGGAAGGGAGTACACATAACTGCCGTGTCCTCCCCTGTCTGTCATACCCTCTTGTAGATGATGTCAGCGTTCCATTTCCTTCCACCTGAGTATTTTTATGTCCTTCCTAGGATTGTAGTCTGCTTGCCGACTACATGTGATCGTGCCTCGTACACAATTCGGCTCAGACACACTGAGCTTGAGGTCCCCATTTCTTCATACCTCTCTGGTGCCATGGGGTCTGCCCCTTCCTCTGCCACCAAACCGCTCAGAACAGTCGTCCTTGCAGCCACTCCCCACCACCCTCTGCTGAGGCTCCTCCAGGGGTCCCCGGGGCCCCCGCCCGGCTCAGTGGACTTAGCCGGCTCCCCTGCTGACCATCCCTCCCTGGTGCCCCTGAGACCTGGCTGCAGGCAACCGCCCTGTCCTCTCCACCTCCCTTCCCGGCACTGCTACTTCCTCCTCCCTTCTTTGCGGAGCCATCTGCTGCCCTCTCCTCTTCCTGCACGTGGCCGTCACCTCCATGGTGGCCCTCACAGTCCAGTCCCACCGGCCCACTTGCCTGTGTGTCTCTCCTCCGGTCCTGCTGCCTGCACCTTCCCTCAACCCCTCTCCCCACGTGGCTACATGGGCCCGCCATCCTCCGCACAGCCTCTCCTTCCCCAGCCACAGTGTCGCCCGCCAGACTGTACTGCACGTCCGTCCCTTTTCTTATTCCTGCTGCTACCACCTCGCTCAGTCTCGCGTGACTTCCAGCTGGGTTACTGAAACACCAGCCTAACTGGTCTGTACTTTCCAGTCTTCTTTCCCGCCAGATGTTGCCCATGAAAGACGCTTAACAGATACTAGATTTAGGTGGAAGACCCGGTGTTTGAGTAACTAGGATATTCTCCCAGTCAGACCCCAACCCTCCTTTCCGCCTCCAACGGATAAGCGTGCCAGTCAGGACCCAGGAGGAAAACCAGTGGAACCCAACGTGGTTCCCAGTGGTTGGGTCGTGACTGCCCCTTCCAGACTGGTGTGTCTGTGGGGACGTCCTGGTGTCCACTTGCTGAATCAGCCTGTCTTTCTCGCACTCACACATGTCGTGTCTCCATCAGATCTCATTCACCTTGACAGTACCATTCAGAAAGTAGTCTCTGAGAAAGGTCTGACTCTCAGAAACAAGGGGGAAAAGAGAGGCATTACATTTCAGAATAAAAGGCCCCAAACCGCCAGAGAGGAAGAGGAGTAATGGCCTGGGAGGAATGGCTTTGCCATGTGAGTTCAGTCCCTGGAGGTGACAGCAGCAGCTCTCACAGCCACCTCCGGACACGCGGGAAACCTGAGTCGGGAGAAGAGGACCCGGCAGCACGTGAGGGGCAAGACAGGGAGCACGTCCCTCAGATGGGCCTTTACTGTGAGACGAGGGAACTTGTCAGGCCTGTACAGGTCAGAAGCTTCGAAAGGAAAACGAAGAAATGAATCCCCCCTTCTCGCTGGAGAGATATTGCAGAAAGCCTCAATACCTCACACCTCAGCGAACTTGAAGATAACATTTATCTTAGGAAATTTATCTTAGGTGAAACCTCCATTAAAAAACCCAAACCCAAGCCCAACAAACATCATTTCAAATGCCCAAGTGTGAAAAGGACCCTTGTGTGTGGGAACTGAGGGGGCGTTTTGGACTCGAAGTGTTGGAGGATGGCTGAGACTTTGGAAGATCGGTTCAAACTTCTAAAAGATATGTGCAGACTGGAGGGGTGGGCTGAACACTTAGCACGAGGGAATTTTGCAGGGAAAGATGACACGTCCTGCACTTAGGCTCACAGCAGTCAGAGTAGAGGGCAGGTGGGAGCTGGGCCGACACCGCTCCAGTTTTGTGGAGAAGATGGAAGCCAGCAATGCCGGGACGGATCCCCACACGCTGTGAAGGCGAGCGATGTTCTGAGAAGGCTCTTGACAAAGTGGAGCTCTTCGCAGGAGGAAGATTGGGATCTTCTCACAGGGGCCAGGAAAAACCACCTAATCTGAGGCGAGGTTGGCAACGCTAGGATGATTTAATTCAAGCAGAGTATCAATCAGCCGGTGGGACTTGTTGAGGGGCCACGTGTCCTGGACGCTCTGCCCCAGAGGGATCAATTTCCTCCAGGGGTTTCTGGTCCAGCCAGGGTGACACAAACACTGGATGTTGGAGCTAGACTCACCGAGACTGCTGGGGCTCGCCAGCCCTGTGATGTCAGCCAAGGTGACCAGCATTTTATGGGCCTCAACGTCCTCACATGTAAGACAGAGGTAACTCCAGAATGCAGTCATCATCTCCCTTGCATCATCATTAAATATGCTCAAGTTTTTCCTACCTTCAAACAAAACAGTGTTTAGAAGCCCCCAGAAGCCCACCCTGACTCCTGGCCCCTCTAGCTGTGCCACAGCCCCATCTCTGGAGCACTCTCTTTATTCAGGACTTCCATTTCCTCCCTCCCGTTTCTGCCCCAACACCCCCGACACTGCTTCTGCTGAGAAGTCCCTGGACCTCCTTGTGGTTGGATCCAGGGCACTCTCAGGCCTCCCCCTGCTGGACCTCTGGCCGCACTTCCCGCTGTGGGCCACGCAGGGTCCCTCCCAGCCCCTCCCCTCCTCCACACACATGCCCACAATGCCCAGATCTATGCCCAGGCCCAGACGCCAGCACCCATTCTCCACCCGGATGTCTCACAGGTGCATTCCTCTTCCCGAGCCCAGCTCCACAATCGCACCACCTCCCACTGAGTCGCTCAGAGAACTACCTGGGTGTCTCCTGCAGCTCCTTCCCCCAGTTCACCCCGCTATCCAGACAGTCACTGAGTCTTGTTGGTTTTCCCCACCATTTTTCTCAAATGTTTTGTGTTCTCTCCGTCTTCACTGTCACTACCCTGAGCCAAGCCAGCGCAATCCTCTCAATTGCTGTCATAACCCCCTGCTGTGCTCTCTGCTTCCTCTCTTGCCCCTGCACCTCCCTTTCCTCCTTCCCACGGCAACGGCAACGAGAGCGATGTAGTAAAACAAATCGGGTCTTGCCGCCCCCCCCCCCCCCCCCCCCCCCCGTTAAAGTCCTTCCCCCGCTGCTCCTTGCCTTTAGGATAAAGTCTGAAATCTCCGTCCCAGCCTTGGAGGCCAGCATGGTCTGTTTGTGGAATAACATTTATATTTGGGGGAGGGGTACTTCTTTTCTGAGCCCAACCCCTTGACTGTTCTTCAACATGTAACCGACCTGGTCTCTGCAGGCATCCCGTGCGAGTGCAGCCAGCTAAGGAAGGCCATTGGGGAGATGGACAACCAGGTCACCCAGCTGACAACTGAGTTAAAATTCATAAAAAATGGTATGTTCTTCTCAGTGCTTCCCCGCTCCCCTGCCTCCCACCCCCACCCCCGCCTCCTGGTCCCAGAGATGGAGTGGCTCCGCGTTACCGTTTCCACGTCCCGCCGCCTGCTGTCTGTGTCTGTCTTGTGTGTGTGGAGTGTACTGAGTTTGTTTACAGAAATGCAAGTGCTCACTTTTCAGCACTGCCCTCCCCCGCAGCTGTTGCCGGCGTGCGCGAGACAGAGAATAAGATCTACCTGCTGGTGAAGGAGGAGAAGAGGTACGTGGATGCCCAGCTGTCCTGCCAGGGGCGTGGAGGCACGCTGAGCATGCCCAAGGACGAGACCGCCAACGGCCTGATGGCCGCCTACATCGCGCAGGCGGGCCTCGCCCGCGTCTTCATCGGGATCAACGACCTGGAGAGAGAGGGCACCTTCGTCTACTCAGACCGCTCCCCCATGCAGACCTTCAACAAGTGGCGCAGTGGTGAGCCCAACAACGCCTACGATGAGGAGGACTGCGTGGAGATGGTGGCCTCCGGGGGCTGGAACGACGTGGCCTGCCACATCACCATGCACTTCATGTGCGAGTTTGACAAGGAGCACGTGTGAGCGGGAGGCCAGCCTCTGAACCCTTGCTTTTCATGGCTTTGTTGGCAGGGCTCCTCCACGACGGTGACGGTGACGGCGGCTGGCGGCTGCCCGACTGTAGGCAGCAGAGTTCTTCCCAATGGCATCGTCCTGTCCAGAAGTGCAGGGGTTCCTTGAGTAAAGAGCTGTTTTTTCTGAACCTTAGAGAGTGGTGTATGCTTAGGAGAAAAAAAGTGGTGTGATTTCTGAGGAAGTAAAGTTTATTACTTGTATTGTAGCCAAAATTACATAAATGTTCATTTTGTAATTATTACTCAGAATTGCTCTTGCCTTTGTCCAAACTATAAAATAAAATCTTTGAACATTACAATAGTTAAGTACAAACAATGGTAGTGGGGTCTTAAATTACCATCTTCCTTTAATTTCTGTATGGAAAAGAACTCACTCAATTTTGACCAAGGTTTCTATAAATTATATTAAAATATATGTTCCTTTTCACTATTATCCAAGTAGAAACAATTTTGCTTTGCTGCAAACTCAGATTTCAGGAAAAAGAAAAATAAATTCTCCAAACTCGACAACTGAATGTGTGCTTTTGTTTGGTTCTCTTAATTTCTTCAATAGCTGTAGTGGTTGTCTATTGCTGTATCATAAATTACCCCCAAACTTAGTGGCTTACAACAAAAGTATTAGTGATCTCAGAGTTCCTGTGGCTCTGGACTTTCCTCAGGGCTTAGCTGGGCCTCTGCTTCACGAGCTACAATCAGCCGTGTGGTGTGGGCAGGAGTCAGCCCTCCTGGGCTGCTGGACTGACGGCCTCAGTTCCTAGCCACGTGGACCTCTCCATGGGCAGCTCCCCATACCACCCCTGGCTGCGTCAGAGCAGCAAAGGGGAGCCAGAGAGCAAGTGAGACAGTCACGGTCTGTTGTAACCGCATCTGGGAAGTGACGTCCGTCACTCACTGTCACTGCATTCTCTTCGTTAGGAGCCAGTCCCCAGGTCCAGCCTGCAGGCTTGGGAGGGGACTTCACAAGGAGGCTGGCACCAGGAGGTGAGATCCCTGGGGACATCCAGGAGCTGCCTACCACGGTGACCATAATTCTTTTCCTTTTTGTACATCAGAATCCCCAGTAAAAAATAATAGACATCTTCATTTTTCAAAGAAAACACAAACATGCACATACAAAGGAAAACTAGTAGGGACTGTGGGAAGATGATTCTCCAGAGGCTTCCCTTGTTCGTGCGAGTCTTTCGAGTGAGACCTTGACTGCCTGCTGTTCCAGACCATCTTCCAAGGATGTTTGTATCATGGACTTCCTGGGAGGACAAGACGGTGGCTCCTCCCCCGGCCCCAGCTGGAGAAAAGGGCAGGTCTGCTGAGAGCTTCTAGGGCGACGGGCAGGCGCAGGGACTGTCCAGCATGTTGAAGACGCTGTCTCCCTCCAGAGGGAAGGGCCGCATGCTTCCTGTCACTGGGAAAGGCTCGGGTTCCCTAAGCTCAGTGGCCTCTGCTGTAACTGACCCCTGCACGTGTGGGTGTTATCTGGTCCTCTCCGTGCACCCTGCAGGGACGGGAGCTCAGGACCCGGCAGAATGCCCACCCTGGCTACCGCGATTACTGTAGGTACCAGAGGGGTCAAAGCAGCAGAGGCCCCGCAGCCACCCACGGGAGCAGGAGGACTGGCATCGACAGGCCTCTGGGCCTCCTGGCATTCCCCATCCACAGCCTACTGGCCAACTGGCCCTGAGCTGGCCCAGGTGCCCCACCTCTCACAGGACAGACGCCTCCCTTGTGCCCAGGGGCAGATCCAGTCCATGGGGGCCCCAAGGCTTATGGCACGTGGGGGCCTGTGCAAGAAAACTGAGGCAGCATGGTGACCGTGTTTAGGCAGGGGGCCTGGGAGGAGCCTAGGCGGCACGGTCCCGAAGGCTCAGCTCCAACAGCCTCATGGACGTCGCCTCTGTGCATGTGACTGCTCTCAGTCACCGGGAACAGAGCTCCCGCTGCTTTATTCTGGGTGGGCCAGAAGTGAGTTCACCTGGCTCATGTGCCTACCGTGAGCCTCTCTGGTCTTGCTTCCTCCCCTGTAGGTGAGGAGGTCTGATGGAAACACCTCTGCGCTCTGGTATTGCCTCCAAATCCACGTGAAATGGGAGGGACATCAGCTGATCCACGTCCACTCCTGTCGCTTCCACCACTAGGCTTTGCTCGGAGGACTCTGCTAACATTTAACATGGTAAAGGCACCCAGGCCTTTGCCCGTACCTGGGTCGTACGCCTCTGTCAGATTATGAGCGTTTTAAGGTAAACTCAATCGGATATAAACAAGTGGGCCTGAAGTCAGAACCGTTGCCCCTAATTTAACTCCCCTAGCTTTTCGGGAAGGGACCGTTGTGTGGACTGTAGGAGCTGCTTTGCAGAGTAGGAGGGAGGCGGGCTGGTTGAGGAGAGAGCTGGGGTTTATTAGGAGCAGCAAGGAGCCCTGGCCAAAGAGCTGGTGTCCGTATTTTTCCAGAGCCCTCCGTGAAGCGTGGGCTGCGATGGATGAGCATGAAGACACAGCCCAGGGCCGCGCGACAGGTGACTGCAGATCTGTATGTCCACACTGCCATCCAGCGGTCGGAGGGGACAGAGCCCCCCCCCCAACAAAACCACATGGAGTTTGCAGCGCTGTGGATTCTGAGACCAGCTAAGCTGCCAGCTACACAGATGCTCCAGGGAATTCTTTGGGATGGTGTGCATGTGCGTGTTTGAGAGAGAGACAGAGAGAGAGAGATGAAGGGAGGGGAGGGGAGAGGTCAGTTAGAGACCCAGGGGGCGGAGTCATGTGGAAAGAACAAAGGGCAGGCAGGGAGGGGACCAGCGACTCTGGCCCCCAGACCCAGTGGTGCCACATCCTTCAAAAACACTCATGCACGCTCCATGTGATTTCTCACCCTCAGTCTTAGTGTGTCCCCAGGGTGGCAGCGGCCGTCTAGAGCCACAAACAAAAGACTAGTCAGGAAGAGAATCGATCGTTCTGAGTGTTGGCTGAAAGATGAGCTCTCGGAGGGGATGCAGTTATTTACCTCGCCCAGCGTCCCTGCAGCACTGGTCACGGGGCTCGGTGGAGACTGAGGTGCAGGGAAGATGACAGGAGGGTGTTTCTTCAGGGGCAGCTGAGCACCTGAAAGATGTCACATGACTCTCCATCACTCTTGTTCCTGGGGCAACCATCGTCTGGACCACCTGCCTCACCCAGACCTGAACAATGGCTCTCATCGCCTGCCCAGGTGGCACGGCCACCTCTGGGGCCTGGTTTGGACAGTGGGCCCATCTTGCTTCCTTGAGGGGGGTGGGTGGCAGGTGAGGGCCGAGGGGCGATCACCAGGTGTAACTGGTTCAATTCAGCAGATCTGAAGCGAGGATGGAGGTGTTTC
This sequence comes from Diceros bicornis minor, assembly GCF_020826845.1. Lineage (NCBI taxonomy): Eukaryota > Metazoa > Chordata > Mammalia > Perissodactyla > Rhinocerotidae > Diceros > Diceros bicornis. Next base: position 75,211,871 of record NC_080751.1, on the reverse strand, counting down.
TTAGCTGTAGGCAAGAAAATCTGAGTCTGGACAATTTAAGCAGAAAGGGAATTTGTTGAATGCTTTTCAGGAGTTCACAGGGATTTTGGAAAGACTGGAGAACCCTCTTGGTACTATGTGGAAGGGAACAAAGCCCATAAATCCTGATTCAGATGGGCCTGTGGGTCCCTCTGCTGCTGGCGGCTGCTGCTGCTGTTGCTGCTGCCGCCGCCACCTCCGTGGAAGGTGTCTGTAGCTGCTGTCTCTCAGCTTACCAGCTCCCGGGTCAGAGACTGAGGGGCGAGTCTGTTTGGGTACCTATGTTTCCAGGGCCGTTTTATGTGTCTGCACAGGTTGTGCACCGCACAAATCCAGAAGCACCACACATAGAACATACCGCACATGGTGGCTTTGTGTGTGTCTGTGTCCTGGATATAAAGGAGGCTGGGGAAGCACACAGTTTTCAGTGTCCATGGTGGAGGAAAACTCTGCTTCCCAAGGATGGCGATATTCCAAACATAGGGCATCAGTTAGCTTTTGCTGTGTAACAAACCATGCCAAAACTTAGTGACTTTAAACAATAACCACATATTTACCTATTAACCGTGATTCTAGGCGTCAGCAATTAGGCTGAGACCAGCTGAGGGGTTCTTCTGGTTGTGGCTGGGCTCACACAGGGCCCCGGGCAGTTGCTGTAGAGGCTGGGGTGGCTGGTCTAGGACACCTTGGCTGGAAGTCTTGTTCTACAACTGTCGTTCTCATCCTCAGGTGACCAGCCTGAGCATGTTCCCAAGGTGGCAGCAAGTTCCAAGAAGCAAGAGTGAGCACACAAGGCCTCCTGAAGGCTCAGCTCAGAGCTGGAACAACATGGCTCTGTCACCTTCTGTGGACAAGTCAGCCAGAAGGCGAGCCCGGATTTAAAGGGTTGGGGAATAAACCCACCTCTGCGGGAGAAGCCGCAGAGTGGCATTGTAAAACGTGTGGACACATTTGCCATCTGCCACACTCGGGAAGGAAGTTCACATGTGGCCAAAAATAAGGACAGATGTCCATCACGGCAGGATTGTGGGAGAGGAGGGAAGGGCACTCCGGGTGGTCAGTGTGGGACTCGGCAGGTGTAAGCAGAAGGGAGAGTGCCTGAGTGGACCGGTGTGCTGGCAGCTGAATCCATTCCTTGCCTCTTTCCCTGCAGGTACGGCCAGCACTTTGAGCTGGGATGGGTCCTTTTGCTCAAAAATCTCATCAGGGCCTGGGAGGAGGTTGAGGCACAGGGTGAGTATCGAAGACAAAAGTTTCTAGCATTGCCCTTGGGCTCAGGTAGGATGGGGTGCTCCTGGTGACGAGGCTCAGCCCTGCCCTGGCACACCTCTGCCATTAAGCCATGCTTGTGGGGCTGTGCCTGGCCTTGGTGACCCCGAGGGACACCTCACTTCCTTTCATTCCACTGGTGATGATGGTGCTGAGGTAGCACTCTGATGAGGTCAAGCCTATTTTCAGTATGTCCTAGTTCTCCTTTCCCCACTCTCGAGAGCTCTGGGCCACAGTCGTCAGTCCAGTTCTAAACTTTCCTCATCCCTCATCCCCCATCAGACTTCTCTGCCCTTATCAGCTGTCCACTGCTGTGTAACAAACTATCCCACAATTCAGCAGCTCAAAACAACTCCCGTATATTATCTTACGTAGTTTCTGTAACTCAGGAATTTGGGAGCAGTTTAGGTGGGTCGTTCTGGCCCAGGGCCCCTCATAGGCCACAGTCAAGCTTCCATTGGGTGGCTCTCAACTCAAGTCTCTGGGTAAAGGATCTGCCATCACGCTCACTCCCACGGTCTTCGGCAGGATTTGGTTCCTCCTGGGCTGTTGGTCAGAGGCCGTCTGTAGTTCTGAATCTTGGAAGTGACAGCCCATCACTTTTGCTGTACTCTCTTCATTAGAAGGGGCACTAGGTTCTACTCACACACAAGGAGAAGGGGTTACACAAGGTCATTGGGGTCTCTTAGAGTCTGCCTACCTTGTGTTTGGTACGTGCATCCCAGAAGAGTGTTGTGTGAGGGTAGGTACCACGCAAAAATTTGAAACTTACAAGAACATCAAGGTAACATCCAGCAGTGGCCTGATCAAAGGAACAGGGTCCCAGAAAGCACTGACCCCTCACAGCTGGAAACAGAGGAAAAGAGACGGATGTCACCCCCTGTGCATGGGATGCTGTGCCTTCGTTGGTGCACACGAAGCCCGCAGCCCACTCTGGTGGGGGATCAGCTGGTGGCCTGCTGCCCGCCAAGCCGCAGAGTTCCCACCTGCAGGGGGAAGAGCAGGCAGAAGGTTGTCCCTGAGGAGCCGGCCATTTCCCAACATCAGGTCCCCCGCCTAGGGAAGGGGCGCCTTCTCCAGCTAGGGGCAGTATGGCTCTCCAGACGAGCCCACCCAGTGTAGCCAACACCTCCCGTGAATGCAGGCTGCGTCTCCTCTCTTGCGCCTCCTGGGACACCAGGGGACACGTGCACGGCGGCACTAAACATATTCTGTAGCTGCACCGTGTGCCCCGGCCTCCTCACGAGAAACCCTCCGTATCCGGCAGGTCTGTGATGGGGGCATTTCAGCCCCTTATGGAGCTCCAGGAATGGCCTCATCTCGGGCTCCGGCCACTGCTCCAGGACCATCACTGCTGGCTCGTCTATTCCTCGCCCCCGAGAGCCGTCCAGGAGAATGTTCTGCAGCGATGGCAAGGCTCTGTGTCTGTGCTGCTGTGTGAGGCCACAGAGCACGAGAAATTCAGCTAGTGAGATAGAGATCTAAATCATTAGTTTCATTTAGCTTTAATTAAATTAATTAAATTATAGACGTACTTTTAAGTAGTTAGTGGCTGCCATATTGGGCAGTGTGGCTGGGAGAACCTGGTTCTCCACTTGTGGTCCACGACCAGCCCTCCAGCACCGCCCTGGAGCTTATAGGATCTAGACTCTCAGGCGCCCTCTCTGGTCCACGGAATCCACACTTTAACAGGCTCCCCAGCGATTCGGATGCACAGTAGCCTTCAGGAGCCGGGTTCCAGGCATGGACGTGAGGGTCAGGGCAGCCTTCACTGGCCCCTGAGCATCCTTCTATGGCTGTTCCCTATGCTGGGGCCTAGAATTAGTGAAGCTGAGGGATAAAAACGGGCCCTCTGCATTGTTTCTCAGAGGCAGCAAGCAGGGAGCGCTGTGGCTGCCAACATGGGGAGAAATCACGGGGGACAGGACACAGCAGGATTGAATCACATCTGTTAATTCATTAAAACAGAACCTGCTATGTAAAGAAGCACAGGATGTAGTTTGTGTTCTTAAGAATTTCATCTGGCAGGGGAGACGGACGTGTCCACACGGACCTGGGGTCAGAGGGGAGCTGGTGCTCCTACAGCTGGTGTGGCCCCTGGAGGTGGCATGGGAGCCAGCATTTCCAGGGGTTTTGGTTTCATGAGGGAAGGGTGAGGGTGCAGGAGGGGAGGAGGGCGTGCCATGCCCCAGGAAAGAGAACCAAGGAAGGAAAGTGGGAGGTGTCCTGACAGACTCCTCCACGCCGAGGGCGGCACCTCTCCCTGGCCTTGGGGGGGCACATGCTCGGAGCCCTCTTGGGTGTCCTGAGTTCCCGCTCCGGTCCAGCCACTCATGAATCAGGTGACCTTGGATAAATCTCCTACCCGCTGAGCCGGGGTTTCTCCATCTGTGAACTGGACCAACATTGCCCTGCAGGGGGGGTGTGACAATGACTCATGTGTGTCAGGTGGGTGCTCAGTTCCCGTCTCCTAGACCGGGGCTCCGAGGGTGGGGACAGGTGTCTTTGCTGCAGGGCAGCCCACACTCGGCAAGGTGTGCTTTCTCAGGTCCGTGAACTCCCGTCAATCACATGAAAATTCGGGGTGCATCTGCAGTTTCCTGGGGCTAAGGGCCCTTCCCCTCTGTCAGATCCCCCACAGGCTGTCTTCTCTGAAAACATTGCTGGGAACCGTTGCTGGCTGTGCCAGATAAATGTGTTAACAGGAGCCTTCTAGAGACAAGACTGACTCAGAGTAACAGCTGGATGGGGAGGGGGGACTTCAGGCCCAGGCCAGCAGCGGAAGGACCAGGTCTGGCTGTGAGCCTCGCACAAGGGTCCTATGGGGACTCCCTAGGCTCCTCCGGGGGGTGGGGTGGGCTGCTCCCCCTCGGATCCCCATCGCCCACAGCCCTTGTGACATCACACAGGTGCAGCCAATCTCTGGAGGCTCTGTCTTCCTAGCTCAGGACCCCCAGTATACATTCTCTCCTGGCTGACCTCCGAGCACCATGGGACCTTGGCTGGCTTGCAGGGAGCAAGAAATCAAGCCTAAACCCTGAACTTCGGACTCCTGGGTGAGGTCGGAGTGCAGTTTATAAATAACTTGCTATTTTTAAGTCGTCATTGCCAAAAGAACGGGGGGGGGGGGGGGACAGCAGAGACGAGTTTAATAGCGCAATGAGCATTTGACTCCTCTGAAAGGTGAGGGTGGGGCAGGTCACGGCAGACACTGCCTGGGTGCTGTTGACTGTGTGGTATCCAGGTGGCCCAGCACCAGGAACAGTGTTTCCAGTGCGGGGAACACCCCCGGGGAGGAGTAAGGCTCTGGGCTCTGGTCCCCACGCTGCTCGGGTTTAAGTCACGTGACTCTGGCCTTTACAAAAACACCGAAAGAACTAAGCTCATTGGGGAAATAAACCTACGTCCAAAAAAAGAGCCACACGTTCGAGCAAAATTTGAATTTATACCAACGCGTAAGTTTAGCCTGATCTCACACGCTGATTTTGGGCTCCTCCATTCCCTGCGTAAGCTCACTCTGATTTTGTCCCAAACTTGAATAAACTTCTTTTATCTCACTGTAAATCTCAGACTTTTGGCTAAAGGCTTTTTAAGGACTTGTCGACAGTGACGACAGAAGTCCTTGGAGCCCGTCTTTGACTTGCCGGCTTGTCAAAGGAAGGGCCTCTCTTGCATTTACTAGATGCACCCTGTTTCGTCTTTTCTTATTTTAAGGCAAATCCCAAAAGAAAAAAAAAAAAAGTGAACAGTGCTTGACTGTGTGAAATTTCAAGATTATTCTTTTTCCATCAAATGAGAATAATTGCCTCACCTCATTGGAATAACCCATTATAATGTTCCTCATTTCTGATGAATAAGTCACAATTTGCATTAAAATCGTTAGTATATTCAATTAACATCAGAGCCTGGCCTCAGTCACAGTTTGCTTCTCTTAAAGGAGATCTTGCTCATTTGCATAAAATGTATTTAAAAGCTAATTTAAACAGGGGTTTCCAGTGACAGATTTAGAAGTAGATGCCACTGGTGGTCTGAGCAGTGGGTGGCCTGTCGGGAAAAGAGAAGGTCGAGTCTGGCAGCTCCCTCTCCTTTCCCTAATAGATCTTGGCTACTTGGTCAATAGAAACTGTAGGGAATAATTGACGATGGGGGACCATGAGCTGAGAGTTTGGTGCTGCCCTTTGCTGTGGTGATGATAGCTCGTCTCATTTGTTGGGAAGTTTGAGTGAAGAAATATGGGTGTGTGTTAGTTTTCTGTTGCTGTCACACATTCTTAGTGTCTCAAGCAACACAAATTCATTATCTCATGTTCTGTAGGTCAGAAGTCCAGAGGGGCTCAGCTGATTTCTCTGCTCTGGGTCTCATGAGGCTGAAATCAAATTATCGACGGCTGGGCCTCATCAGGAGGCTCTGGGGGATCCTCTTTGGGCTCACTGATGTGGGGTGGCAGAACGGAGTTGCGGTGGTTGTAGGACTGAAGTTCCCAGTTTCTTGCTGGCTGTCAGGGAGGCCACCCTTAGCTCCTAGAGGCCTCTTTCTGGGCCTTGCATGTGGGCCCCAGTCTCAGAGCCAGTAGGCATGCAGGGTCCTCTCCTTTGAAGTGTGATTCAACGTCATGCTTTGAGGCTTTCTGACTTTCCCTTCTGCTGTGTAGTTCCTGTGCCTCCCGCCAGAGAAAGTTCTCTGCTTTTAAGGTCATGTGTGATTAGACTGGACCCGCTGGGATTATCCAGAATTTCCTCCTTATCTCAGGGTCCGTGAACTTAATCACATCTGCAAATTCCCCTTGCCATGTGAGGTAACATGTCACAGGTTTCAGGGATGAGGGAGCGGACTTTGTTGTGTGGGCCCTTCTGCCCACCAGAGGTGGAGGTACTGTGCCAATGCCAAGGCCCTACGTGCATGTCCTTTGTCATTAGGATCATCAGTGGGTGCCTGGCTTCTCTCTCCTGCACTCAAGTCCTTGAAGTTGGGAAGTGTGTTTAGGGTCCCATTCGTTGAACTCAGACCCAATGGCCTAGAGAATATGTATGTGGGACAAAGTCTGATTGGACACAAGGACACAGTCCCCAGCCCCTACGTCTGCATCTCCAGAGACAACGCAGCACCACTGTCTGTTTCTGGTGAATCCCAGCTGAGCTCACCTTTGCACCCTCCTCACTGCCCACACGACAGCCACCACACCGGGTCCCCTCTGCTCCTCCCCACACGCCAACCCCTCCCGCCACGTCCCACCACTCTTTGCCCTGCATGCAGTCTTTGAAGGCAGGTGGGTTTAATAGAGTTCTGCATCGTCCTCTGTGCCCAGACATGGTCCTGCACAGAGCTAGACATCAGTAGGTACTTTGGGAATTGATGACCAATAAGTTATAGAGACTGATGACGAGGCACCACCTGAAGAAGACCCTGTGGATGTGGGTACGAGGGCTGATGAGATTCCTGTGGGAGGTGACTCTGTCCTGATTGTGTCTGGGGGTGCTCATGAGCAGGTGGTGCAGTTTCTTCTCTAGTATTGTGTAAATGTGTGACTCTTAAAAAGCACAACAAACAAATGCACGATTAAAAGAAAGCATATTCTTTACAGTTCCTGGGGCATTGCCTCCGGCTTTCCGGCTCAGGCTGAGCTCGGGTCCACGGAGGGAGGTGGTGGGCATGGAGTGACTGCTCTGAAGACGCTTGGCGGCTGACCCCTGGTGTGCCAAGGGTGAGGGCTGTGCCCAATCTTAGGCTCCTTGGCAAACGCTTCTCAGATAGCAATGCCTTCTGCCTCCAGAGCTGCTGGTAGAAATTTCCACAGCCTTCCTTCTGCCAGGAGCCTGAGTTCCCAGCTGCAAGACAGTATGAAGAGCACCCTGCGCCTGGCTCTGCAGAAGTGTGCACCTGGCACCTCCATCTTCTCACCTGTAAAATGAGGGTGTTGAGCAAGTTAGGGATTCTCAGCCCTGGCCCCACCGTGTAGATTCTAATTCTTCTGATTCATTTGTCTGGGGTGGTGCCCTGGACCTGAGGCTTTAAAGGCCTAGGAGGTGATCGGGCCTACAATCACCAAGTGGAGAACAACCACATTGGATGACACCACGTCCCCGCCCCACCGGCCAGCATGGGGTCCTTACAGCAGGCCTCCTGGGGGCTGCAGACAGACTGCAGCAGAAACACGCTGATGGTCTCTGAAGTGGGTGTGCAAGGGGATCTGCGGAGTAGGGGAAGAAAAGAACCCAGCCGTGGATTTTTATTTATTTATTTACTTATTTATATTTATTTTGAGGAAGATCAGCCCTGAGCCAACATCTGTTGCCAATTCTCCTCTTTTTTGCTGAGGAAGATTGGCCCTGGGCTAACATCTGTGCCCATCGTCCTCTATATGTGGGATGCCGCTACAGCATTGCTCGATAAGCGGTGCATAGCTTCACGCCCGGGATCCGAACCTGCGAACCCTGGGCCGCCAAAGCGGAGTGCGCCAACTTAACTGCTACCCCACCAGGCCAGCCCTATTTTAATTTTTTTAAATAATAAATAAGAAGGAGACTAATCACACATATAATTATAAGTAAGTATTTTTATCTTGGGGGTGCAGGCTGTCTTACTAAGAGCGATGTGCAACCAAGAAGGCTGGAGGCCTGGTCCACAGCTGTCATGTTACTCCCACCTCCTGGAGAGGTCTCAGGAGCTGAAGAAGCCAGGCTCATTGTCACATGGAAACATGGGGTGTCCAGGCCATGGCTGAGGGGCGTCCAGACCCAGTGTCTCTAGCACTTGCTCTCTAGGCCCTGCCTGTCCACATCTTGGGTTTAATTGGCCCTTTTTGCCCTGTAAGCTCCTTTCTTCCCAAACAGCACCTCCCACTTTTGGGGTTGTCTATGCAGCAGAGTGGTCCGGGCTTAGCTCAAGCACCTGAGTTTCTCCAGCCTCTTTTCCATGCAGAGAAACTTCCGGGGCTGGTATCTCGGAACGTCCCAGAGCCAGGTCACAGCCCAGTGCACGGAAACGGGACACGGGATCATCATAACACCCGCGGTTGGAAAGCACTGACAAAGCCCTTCAGCAACGTCTTCTCGCACCCTCTACAGGCAGCACCTGCTTCCTAGCCCGGGAAAAGGTGGGAGAGGTGGAGTCACCTTCCCAGGCGAGGAGGTCGGGCTAGATGCTGACTGCCATCTCAGGAAGCAGGGCGGGAGAAGCCTCTTGTGCATCCGTGAAGGGGAAAGTGGCTGACCGGAGTTAGGCAGGACCACAGGCGTGAGGTCCAAGGGGCTGGCTTTCCAGAATTTGGAATGAACCAAGGGTGTGTGTTTGGTGTCCAGGCGTTTAGATTGTGGCTGAGGACTCAGTGAAAAGGGGGTCTCATCAGCAGCACCCAAGAGATGGTGACATGGGGTAATTGTGCTGCAGGAGAGAATTCAGAACAACCCAGTGCCTTGAGGAGAAAGGCGTCTGAGCAGACGATGGGAGGGCGTGTTTACAGGGAAAGCGAGGCTGAGGCCAGGACGAGAAGCTGTGAAGACGACCGCATTGAGCTGTGAAGAGTGGGCTGCATTGTCAGCGACTTCTCTCTCGGGAGCTGGTAACTCGTTCATCTACCAAGTACCCGTGTTCTTGGGGGCACTTAGTTGTCAGGGTCGTAGAGGCTCAGGAGTTGGTTCATTCTCACCCACCAACCTCACTGCGTCCCTGCGGGGGGCCAGGTGCTGTGCTGCAGACCTGGCCGCAGGCCACCCAAGATGCCTGTCACCACCTTCTCTGAACATCTACTGAAATGCATCTTTCTTGGCGTCCTCACAAGAAACCCCGTGGCACAGTTAAAGGAGATTAGCCCACCCCAGGCCTCACAGCTGGGCCAGTGGGGCAGGGTGGAGACCTGGGCTGTCTCTGCAGAGATGGCTCTAAAGGCTGACCCACTACACCCACCTGTGTCCCCCTTGACAGTCTAAGTGTGGTGCTCCCAGGTCTCGCACTTGAGCCCCAGTGGCCTCTCAGTCCTCCTTCTCCTCGGACCATCTCACCTCTCTCCTGGTTTTGGTCACTGCCCTTATCAGCCCCATCAATCTCCCCCGCCTTCCTCTCTAGACACTTCCAAGTATTTTTGAATGTGCTCCTCTCTGGCTCCCACGATTTCTTGCTCGGATTCCTATGAACTCTCCACAATGTTCTCCTGCTCCTAACTTGGTCTCTGCCTAAGCCACCCTCCACACTGTGGCTCAGAGAACTGTCTACAGTGAAAATCTGACCATTCCCCCGGCCCCAAATTCATCCCATAAAACACTGCCGGGGCTCCGTAGGAAGATATAGGAGACCTTCCTTCATTGGTGCCGCCTACCTTCCCTGCCACCGCTCACCACTCTACCCTGGGACATGGTAACGCTGAGCTGCAAGCTCCTTGCACAAGCAGTCTTCCCTCCGTGCCCCTCCAGGGATGCCCCTCACCCGGGTTCTGAGTCCTGGTTACCCTTTAAGACTCAGTTCACCTGGTCGAGGACGTCCGTGACCCCAGTGTCCTCCCTCGGCTCCTGTACTATCCTGCATCGCTCTGCCACTGACCTTGTCTTGTCTTATTTGTTGCACGTCTTTCCATGGGGCTCTTGAAGGGTGAGGACTGGGTCTTGTCTACCATTGGTCCTTGGCACCTAGCAGGGTTCTCAGGAAGCAGAAGGTGGGTGACAAATACACAGCAGGTGGAAGGTGGGGAGAGGCCGGCACCAGCTGACATCTTACTGATGATTTTTAAAGTTTTTGACTGTTGTAGACTGGGGTCTACACCATAGCCCGAGGCCAAATCCAGCCTGTCCCCTGTTTTTATATGGTTCACCAGCTAAGAATGGTTTTTACACTGAAGTGGCTGAAAAAAATCAAAAGAAGGAGAATATTTTGTGACACACAAAAATGACATGAGATCCAAATTTCAGCGTCCATAAATAAGTTTCGTTGGAACATGGCCACACTGGTTTGCTTACATATTGTCTGCGGCTGCTTCTGTGTGAGAGGCTGTACGGCCTGTGTGTTTCCGACCTGTCCCCTAACAGGAAAGTCTGACAACCCCCAGCGCTGGAAGAGCGCTCGCTTTGGGGGCAGCAGGGGAAGATCTGAGCTCACTTTCCTGTTTTGGACCGAGCGGTGCTGGATGAGCGTCACATAACCACCCTGAGCTCCGGTTTCCGTGGGAACATAAGGACACCTGTATGGAGGTCAGGGAGTTAGAGAGAGCCTGTGTCAGGCACTCAGAACATGCCTGGTGCATAGTAGGTCTTCAGTAGTAGGAAGCCAAATAGATGGCTTTGCAGTGTTGTTGAGGCTTTCCTGCATTGACAAGAGGATATTACAGACTTCTGAGATCATCACTGAAAACTGATATTACGTCTAAGGTCATCAGTAAAAAGGGATGTTAAAGCAAAGGATGATCTCCAATAATGAGCATGAAAATGCTTTGTAAACCATACACCTGCACCACTGACTAGAATGTTCTGCAGCGATGGAAATGTCTCTTCTGTACTGTTCAGTACAGTAGCTACCAGCCACACCTGGCTTCTGGACATGTAAAATGTGGCTGGTACAACTAAGAAATGGAATTTTCAATTCCATTGGATTTAGACTTAACTACCACATGTGGCAAATGGTTACCATCTCAGCGCAGCCATAGAACACTTGCACACCCACGGCAAACGTCAACACTTGTGTGCACGCTCAATACCTGGTACTGTGTCTCTCTGTTTACAGGTCTGATTTCTTTGTCTAAAGACAGAGTAGCAGAGGGCCCGGCCCGGTGGTGCAGCAATTAAGTGCACGCACTTAGCTTCGGCGGCCCGGGGTTTGCAGGTTCTGATCCTGGGCGCGCACCAACACATTGCTTGTCAAGCCATGCTGTGGCGGCGTCCCATACAAAGTAGAGGAAGATGGGCACAGATGTTAGCTCAGGGCCAATCTTCCTCAGCTAAAAGAGGAGGATTGGCATTAGATGTTAGCTCAAGGTTGATCTTCCTCACACACAAAAAATAAAGAAAGACAGGGTAGCAGAAAAGGGAGTGAGTGGCCAGGAGAAGACAGCGGCTGAATTTTACCCCTGCCCCCCTCAGCCACTGCTTTTCTATTACATTGTATCAAAGGCTTAATAATCCTTTGAGATTTTTCTCTAGGAAGCCTCCTCTGCAGTATTTTGCACAGGTTTGTTTGGTTTTCTTTTATCTCAACGTGACACATTTTAAATGCACTTGAGTAGCAGGTCTTAATTGCAAATGGAGCTTTGCCAAGAGAATGAGAAAGCACTTACGCGACTATTTCTTGGAGGCAGCTGTAAAGTTCCTGTTGTAACTCCCGTCGCCAGTGAAGCTCGCAGGCCAGGGGGAAGCCAGCGGACGTGGACTCGTGGGAGGGCTGAGGGAGGAGCCTACAGAGATATTTCTGCCCCAAACTGAATTTCTGCCAATTAAAGCAGATGTGTCCAAATGCTAGATTTCGTTTGGAAAAGCAAACATTAGCCTGGAAACACCTGTTTTTGAGGTGCTCTTCAGGACTATGTATGTATTTCACCGGCTTGAGGAAAGCGTGTTCACCCAGTGTGAGTAACCGGCTCTGTTAAATCAGCCTGGTGTTGGCCCTGGATGCTGCTGTAACTTGGAGGCGAATGCCGGGAAGGGTCTGTCTGCTTTGCTGCGTTAGCCACAGAGGGCACTGCTACACTAAGGAATGTCTGCTGAAGAGGAGCTTTAATTTATGTGTTTTCCAAATGGAAACATTCATTTCCAGAAGAGAGCATTCTTTTTTTATTGTCTAAATTGAGTGTCAGTTTTTGGGGAGTGGGAGAATAAAAACCTGAAGTGTTGAGATGGATACCTTGAGAACAAGTGTAAAATGTCGTCCCCCCCACCCACCTACCTGCCCCGAGATCTCTTTCTCCCTTGAATTCGCAGCCTCTGGTTCACGCATGTAACACGGACTGCTTGGTGCAGGTCGTCTGAGGCATATCAAAGAAAAAGATAAAGACAGCAAGGATGAAGAAGAGCATCGTCCACCTTCCTCCTGCTCTCTGGCCAGCAGGGGGGCACAATGATAAGCCCCAGGGTGGGCCGTGCCCCATGTTAACATGACACCTCACTTTCTCAGTCAAGTTGGGGCAGCTGAGAGAGGAGCCTTGAATTATTGACGTAGGCAAAATGTTCAAACACTCGGTCCCGGTGCATATCAGGTTCGCTGCAACTGACTGGAAAAAAATGAATGACTGGGTAAATCAAATGTTTTGTAGTTATTTAAGCACCTTACATACTCAGCAAGCCTTTGTTGAGTGTCCAGACTGGCCTGGCACTGTGTGGTTGTGTGCGGATACAGGACAGTTCCTAAACCGCTGTGGTGAGGAGGAAAGCCCGCCCCGAGTGCCCCCCAGCTCCGCCAGGCCCCGTCTGTCACAGCCCGCGCCTCTGCGGCCATGTGCTCTGCGCTTCTGAGCCCCCAGGCTGGCCGGCGGGGAGGCTGGCGGAGCTCAAGCAAAATGAGAATGTCTCCGCTTTGATGAGCTGCCCCAGCACGTGCAGTGAGAGCTCCGTGAAGAAGCCATTTGACCCGTCGGCCTGTGTAGGGCATGCGTCTGTCTTGTGGTTTAGTGTTGGCTGTAGTTTTGCAGTACGTGGAGGTGGTGGGTGTGCTGGGGTGGGCTCTGCGCCATAATTTCTTCAGAGCTTTTCCACCACGGTCCACTAAGACTTTCTGCGATGATGGAAAGGTTCTGTGTCTGCCCTGTCCAGTATGGAAGCCACATGTGGCTACTGAGCACTTGAAATATGGCTAGTTCAAGGAGGAACTGGATTCTTGCTTTTATTTAATTTTAATTAATTTTCAATTTATTAAATAGCCATGTATGGCCAGTGGCTTCCAGGTTGGAGAGCACAGGTCCAGACAAATGTCGCCATCCGGCTCTGTGGCTCCTGGAGTCCACACTGCCTCCCTGCTCCTTTTCAACTCCCAGCTCCCGAGCCCCGAAGCTCACTGGGTGTGCGTCCTCAGTGTCCATTGTGCTGTGAGGACATCTCTGTCACTGCCATCCCCTGTTGTTGTGTCTGTACCCTGCCCTCCACTGAGAGCCCTTTGAGAGCTGCGGTAACCCTACTGCTTGGCTCAGTGCCTGAACGTCATGGGAGCTCCACACACGCTTGCTGAGTGAGTAAATACACAGCGGAATGAAGTGTGCTTCTCTGACATGCTTTATGTAGTACTTCCGTGTGCCAGCACCATACTAAGAGCGTTCCAACGTCACCCGTATCTGGGCGTATGGTCCACCTCCTGGCCGTGTGGTCTAGACCGTTCACTTGACCGCTCAGAGAAGCATTTTCTTCCTTCGTTAAGATGTGAATAATACCCAAATCCAGAGTTGTTCTCAGGATTAAAATGAGATAAAATATTTGAACCATGCATGATGTTATTGCAAACTTGTAATAAATGTTAGTACATTTCTTCTTCGGCACCTCAGGAAGATTTTAGTCCCTTTAGGGAATCAGTATTTAAAAACACAAAAAGAGTTAGAAAACATTATTCACTCATTCACTTATTCCACAAATATTTACTAAGCATCTTGTATGTGTCAGGCAATGTTCCAAGCCCTGGGGATACACTAGTGGACAAAACAAAAATTACTGTCCTTATGGAGCATATGTCTAATTGGGAAAGATCAAATTATAAACAAGCACATTACGCAGTGTGTCTATCTGCCATGGAAACAAAGGCAGATGGGGTCGTGGCGTTGGAAGTGCTGGGGGAGTGGAGACACCCCTGCAGATAGCAGGTGTCACAGCTTTACTGAGAAGGTGGTAGTCGAGCAAAGGCTTGGAGGGAGGTGAGGGGTGAGCCGCACAGATATCCCAGGAAGAGCATCCCAGCAGAGGGAACAGCCATTGCAAACTCACAGAGGCAGGACACGCCTGCCACATGTGACGAGGAGCTACGAGGAGCGAGTGTGGTTGGAGTAGAGCGAGGTGAGTAGGAAAGAAGAGGTCAGAGAGAAATGGGTGCCTGATGAGGGAGGGTCTTGTGGCTGCTGTAAGGAGACCAGCTCTTACTCTGAGTGTAAGAAGGGAACCTTCTTGCAGGGTTTTTAACAAACTGACTCTTGTTTTTGAAGGTGCTGTGTTGAGGGCAGACTGTGGAGAGGGAGGGTGGACATAGGAGAGCAGTTGGGGATATTTTAATGACCCAGGAGAGAGATGATGATGGTGTCCCCCCCGCCCCCCACATTCTCTCTCTCTTCGTATTATAATGCATATAATATGTAAAACTTTTATTGTAAAAGATTTCAAACACATACAAAAGTAGATAAAAATGTTATCTGGATCCTCCACGTACCCATCATCCAGCTACAACAATTATCAACTCATGGCCAATCTTGTTCACCTATGTCCTTATTCACTTCCCTCCTTCTTAGATAATTTTGAAGAAAATTCTCCAGATTATTTTAAAGAAAATTCCAGATATGATATCATTTCAAGGTTCTGGATCTAATTTGAAGGCAGACTTGATTTTCCGACAGATTGGATGTGAAGTGTAAGGGAAAGATGAGACAAATGAAAGACAACTCCAAACCTTTTGCTTGAGTGGCTGGGCGGATGAGTCGCCACTGGCTGAGATGGGGAAGCCCGAGGGAGGAGCAGGGCTGGGAAGAGCAGGAGCTGAGTGTGGGACACGCCAGCCGTGGGACGCGATTAGATGTCAAAGGGGAGATATTTTGAGCTGGTGGCTGGAAATCCAGGAAGGCAATATGTATTTGGGGATGATCAGCACATGGATGGTATGAAGAGCGTGGCTGAGCTCTCCAGAGGGACTAGTGCAGAGGAAGAGGAGAGTCAGGTAGCCCAGGACACTGCAGCCCGGGGAGGTCACCGGCAGAGGAGAACGGCAAGGAGCTGCCTCTCAGGCTGTAGTTATCACCAAATCACTCTGCAGAGACTGGTCCAAGTCACCTTCCTGAGAGCAGATCATGGGGTGCCTGTCTGTTTAAAAAAAAGTGTCCAATTCATAGGGAAGAATGTCTTTTTATGATTAATTATATTCCTGCGATTTCAAGGGAGAGCTGACAACGTCTCATGTCCATTGACCATTTGTATTTCTTCTTTTGTGAATATGAATAATTCTCAATGAGATATTAGTTTTTATGTAGTTTTCTCTTTTCACCATGAGGGGCAGAGAAAAAGGATGGGAACACAGGCTCACCCACTGGCTCAGGAGTGGGGCGACCTCGGCAGTCCTGACTCCTCCGCTCTCCCTCGACGCCTCTCTCCATTTCTCACCTCTGCTTTCTCACCTCCAAAGTAAGGGTGCTGGGGAGTCGGATTCCATTAGATTAGCCTCCTGCTGATATGACAAGTGGTCCTGAATTCTGGATGGAGAAATCTCTGTGGCTCTGTGTGTGCGTCTGTGGGCATCTGTTTCCCACCGTGGTAGAAGCCCCATAGGTAGGGTGTGCATTCTCCTCTGTACCCCATTTCTAGCCAGGGCCTGTCACCTAGTTGTTCAATAAGTGTTTTTTGAATGGATCCAAGCACTATTAAAAGCAAATTATTCTTTTCTAAATTAAAATATTTTCCCCCTTTATGTAACAAAATCTTGCATTTTGTGGCGTTAGGCTGTGTATATTTTATTCTTAAATACTTCAGAAGGAAGCTGTGCTCTAATTCTCTCCATTTCTGTGCATTTGTTAAAGTCATCTGTAATTTAATCTGCAGGGATCCTTGAGCGGGAGGGCACCTGCCACATCCAGTTGACAGTGTTGTTCGGACGTCTGAAGCCTTGGTTTTGGAAGCCTGGACGAGGGCCTCGCTCACTCACACAGGCTCTGCCGCCCTCTGCACCGGAGGTTGACTGAGCCTGCCTTTCTCGTTGCCAGGAAGCATGGCGGACTCTCCCAGGGAGGGAAAGCTGGCCAGGGCTCCGGCCTTCATTCAGCTGACTGACATGGCGTCTGAGTCTATGGGAGGACAGGTAAGCGATCTCTCCCAACAAGAACAAGTTCTTAAGGTACCCGAGCTAAGGATCCAACTCACCACTGCTGAGAACCTAATCAGAAGGGCAGGAATCAGGCTGAAGTATTGGCCACCTGAGGAAGCCCATTACTGCAAAAGGCTTCCAAAGGATTTTTCTTAAATTGATGACAGTTATGATACAAGAGCAATGTGGCCTTAAGTTTAAAACAGAGACATTTTGCACCTATGAAAAGAATTCACTATCCCTCTGTGTGTTTTCTTATGGTGTAGATCAGAGGTCCTCAAGCTCTAGTATGAGAATCACCTGGAGAACTTGTTATACAGTGTGCAGGTGCTATGATACCAGTAATGTGCAGAGGCCCTAAAGTACCAGAACGTGCAAAGGCGCTAAGGTACCAGCAATATGCAAAAGCACTAAGGAACCAGCAATGTGCAAAGGCACTAAGGTACCAGCAATGTGCAAATGTGCTAAGGTACCAGTAATGTGCAGAGGCACTATGTATGGTACAGAAGGGAAAGATCTACATCTGCCCTCAAGAAGCTCACACTCTGCCGGGGAGACAGTCCAGATCAGAGCTGTCACCCAGGCAAGGACAGGGTGTTGTGGGAGCACGTCTACTCCAGCCGTGGGCAGGCGGGTGGGAAAGGGTTGGGAAGGACTATCCAGGTAAGTGATGCTCATGAGTCTTGAAGCGGGAGAGGGAGCTGTCAAGGCAAAGAAGGGTGAGGGGCATTTCAGACAGAAGATGCTGTGAAGGGAGCACGACATGCTCCAGTTGGGTTAGTGTTTCTGGAACACACCAGGTGTGTGTAGGGGGAGTCGGGGGCATGAGCCTGGAGAGGTAGGAAAGGCCTCAAGTGCCCTGGGAGGGTTGCTGCTGAGGAGCCATTGAAGGATCTGGAACAAGGGACGGACTCTAACAGTCCTGACAAATTCTCAGGGGGCAGTCAACCCCACACAGCAGCAACTCCCCCGCTCCCCTACCCTCAGCCGCCCAAACTGCCGGCAGCTCCAAAACAGTGCTATCCTCTCCATCTTTTAGGTTCTGGGCTGGAGTCAGAGGCCAGGGCACTGTGTCCCCTCCAGACTGCAGCTGTCACTGGGTCCCGGGTCAGGCAGGGTGACCAGCAGCCTGTTTTGCTTGGGAAAATCCGGTTTCCATCTGTTTTCTTGGTGTAATTACTAGCACCTCACTCTTGAAAACATCCTGCTTTGGATGACCAATCACCAGGCCAACTACCCTCAGGGCGTACTTTGGTGAGCCGGCAGAACCATGGGGTGACCCAGGGCGGCGTCTTTGTGCCACTGCTCTGTCTGTGAAAGAGGCACAGAGCCTAGGTCCTTGGTTCTTGAGAAGAGGAAGTTGGTTTATTTCCTTGCCAAGTGTAAGAAGTTGTCACGTTTGCATCCAGATGGTGAAGGAAATTAAGAATAAAGAGTGGGAAGGAAAGATTAAGAAGGAGGCAGGCAATGTCATGTAACATTTAAAAAGCATTGTGGCTTAATTGCATATTGTTTCTCTTCCCCTTGGCAATTCACGTTTTCTTTTTACTGCATCTTGTAATGTTTCACTAGGGAATGAAATAAAATGGTTTTTAATTTACGGTTATTTTATCTTTACTTCTTTCTTTATTTGTCTAGATTTTGTTTGCAACAGATGACTTTTTTGCTCCTGCAGAGAACCTCATAAAGGTATTGTAAATTGGCGTTCAGCAATGTAAGGTGCTGGCGTAGAGCGATGGATGCAGCCATGTGAATTAAAATCTACCTGTATAATTGGGATGGGAGTCACGTGGTGTGTACCAGTGAATTAGCATATCAGAACAGGAGAAACATGTAGAAATCAGCATCAACTCATGCTAAGACATAGCAGAGACAGACGGGACCTGACACAGGAATTTGGGACCACATTGCTTTTGGGGAAACTCCTGAGATCCTCATATATTATTGCTCTTCTGTCTTACGTGGCGTTCCTAATCTGTGTTGGGAAGAAAACTGGTATACAACTTGAATTTTTTGGAAAATGTTTTACCTGCCTAATTTTAAAAGCGTAGGACATGCTTACTAAAAAAACACAAACAGAAAATGCTAACAAATATCGGGAAGAAATGGAAGCTTTGCTGGAATCCTGCTACCTTGCACACCTGTGTGTGGGTCAGAATTCTTGCGAGTGGGGAGATGGACACGGGTGCACACAGAGTTGACGCCCATGCACAGTGAGTGTGACTGCAGCTCAGGGTCTCCGGCCTGGTGGGCAGCATGCCGTCCTCCACCACGGTCAGTGGCCATCTGGATGCTCTGGTTCAATGTTACTCTGTCTGGACAGGACCTGGCCAGGTCCAGAGCATGTTGCAATATGACCCTCTGAGGGCATCTTGCATATATTAACTTATTCCTCAGAGAAAATGATAATAAAATGAGGAACAGAGATATTGGTTAACTTGTTCTAGGTCACACAGCTAGTAAATGTCAAAGTTCTCACCTTTTTACTATATGTTCTATTTTTTTTTTTTTTTTTTTGTGAGGAGATCAGCCCTGAGCTAACATCCGCCAATCCTCCTCTTTTTTTGCTGAGGAAGACGGCCCTGGGCCAACATCGGTGCCCATCTTCCTCCACTTTATATGGGACGCCGCCACAGCATGGCTTACCAAGCAGTGCGTCGGTGCGCGCCCGGGATCCGAACCAGCGAACCCCGGAGCGCGTGCACTTAACCGCTTGCGCCACCGGGCCGGCCCCTATATGTTCTATTTTTGAAAGATTTAAATGCATAGTACCTTGATCTAGCTAGTCCACAGACTTACATTATTGGCACAAGTAGGCAAAGATATATAGAAAATATTCATTCTGGTGTTGTTCAGAGAGGAAAAAAATCAACCTAAATGTCCGTCAATAGGGAACCAGTTAAAGAACCTATGGCTCTCCCAGGTGTGGAATATTGTGTAGCTACTAAAAAGGACGAGCCAGCTCTCCACACCCTGGCAAGGCGAGGCCCATGCATGTTGTACGCATGTATAGAAAACATGTACATTGCATGCATAGAAAACATGACTGAAAGGATGCGCATCGAACGGTGAAGGGTGGCTGTCTGTGAAGAGCTGGGCTTGGGGAGTGGGTGGGAGAGAGAAGGGGGCCTCATTTCCTATGTTTTACACTTGAGTATGTATATATATGTACTATTATAGATATAAGTATCTATATTATATATATACTTGAGTATATATACCTACATACACTTGAGGATATATTATACATATGTATACACAGTCATATTTACAAATCACTTATAGGTAGTCATGCTTACAAATCGCTTTTACAAGTCTGGAAAAAAAGAATATTACAGATAAAGCTATAGGCTCTTTCACCACCAACTCCACTGCCAATCCACTCCTTCCCTTTATAGAATTAACACTATCGTAAGATTGGCATATTCTTCTAATATATTATGTAATTTTAAATAAATATATCCATATCCATATATAGAAAGAGTCCTGCTTTCTGTTTTTAAATTTGTGTACTAGTATCATCAAGTACTTAACATTCTGCAACCATCCTTTCTCACTGGATGCTTGTGATCTCCATTCAGGCTGGTTCTTGGGGGTCTGGGTGATTCCTGAGCTGCTGGGTGGTAACCAACCAAATCCCTGAGCCTGTTTGACGTTTCCTGTTTAGGTCGATTACACTTTCACTGTGGTAAACATCCTTGTGCAGGTCTCTGTGCACCTGCAGGTTTTTCCCTGGGATTAGCCTTTGGTTTCTTTTCTTTAAGAACGTGTTTGCCATTGTGTGGCGAGTACCATTTTGTGACAGTCCTGTTTTCTCCTGCCACCAATTCAGTAGCTTCCCTCATGCTTTTCACATCAATCCAGTCGCCACGGCAGCAGTCACAGCAACAACACACCTAAAATGACCTATCTGCCACCGAAGCTTCACTAAACACCAAAAAGCTTGAGGCCGAGAGGCCTGGGTGTAAGTGGGTGGTGCGCCCTCTTTCCTCTCTCTGGGTCAACACAGAGCTTCACAACTCCTTATGAACAAAGGACAGGCTGGAGTATGGGTTGTCTTTAAGATGTGATTGGATTGTAATAACATTCAAAATGCCACCAACTTTGATATAATAATGCTGAACAGATCTTGGGGGCTTCCTAGGTGCCGGGCTCTGCTCTCAGCGCTCCAATGCTCACAGGGGCCTCAGGAGGAAGGCAGCACTGTTGTCATCTGTCTTTGACATGTGGGGAAACTGAGGCTCAAGAGCGCTGGCGGAGGACTTTGCCCTGGGCCCTCGCAGGAGCTCAGCCGTTTGTCTCAGGGCCCAATAAGTGGCTGAGCTGAGCCTCACACTGGCTTCTGCGCCTTCAGAGTCCACTTCTCCCCAGGCGGGCGTGGAGAGCTCAGAGCACTGGGGTTTAAGCGCTCCGCTGGACCCCGAGCATCCGGCCTACTCTTCATACGACTTTGGCTGAACACCTTGTTAAACAGTCTTTCCTGGGTTGCTTGGGAAATCTAACTGTCCCGTCTCATTTTGTCCCGGTGGCCTTTCAGTATGCCCCTAGGTTGTGCTTGGGAGTTGCACCATTTGTGGGGCCTGTGGAATTAATTGCGATGTGGTTTACCTGTTGCTATCAGGGGTTGATTCCGTGTACTGAGGTCCACAGAGTAGAATTTCTTTCTCTAAAGATGATACAAAGATAAGGAGGCATCCCTGATTTGGAACGGGTTACCTGTGCCTGAGGGTGGGGGCAGGGACTCCCCACTAAGGACTCCCCAAGAGTCCTGTTTGCGGGGCCCTTCTGTCTCTTTGGGGCAAAAATTAATATGTTGGAAGCCTAGGCTCCTGAGTGAATGTTAATTACTGATTTGTTGTACACCTTTGCTTTAGAGTGACAGCCCAAGTTTTAAAGAACATGAATATACTGAGTTTGGGAAATGGATGGATGGATGGCAGACCAGAAGGAAAAGGATTCCAGGTAATAAGATGATGACTCTGTGCATTCAATACTGCAAAGTTCAAAAACAGGGGCTGTTGGAAAGCCAGTGTTCGTTTGGGTCAGTTTTAACATGGGGCCCTTGGGATGCTCTGTCATCTCAGATGTTCCTTCTGAACATCAGGCTCTGAAAATTCAGGAAGGGGTAGCTGGAGAGCTGGTCGTCCATGCCCCACCAGGCAAAAAGGAGAGTGCAAACACTTTGTTAGGAAGATGAAAATATTCTGAGGGCTGTGGATGAAGGGGAGGAGCAGACACTCACTGAGCAATGTGGCAAACATTCGGTAAATGAATTTCCATTTGGTCTTCACCACTACTCTCTGAAGGAGGTGTTCTTACCCCCATTTAATTGCTATGGAAACAGGCTCACTAACTTAGCCCAGGTCACATAAATGGAAGATAAGCCAGGAATTGAACCAAGATCTGTCCTATGCCGCTGTATATACTATCTTTAATGTCACCTTAAGATGCTACTTTTATTCATTGCTACTCATCAATTTCAATCAAAATACAGGTTTTAAAGTTGAAGAAATGCTTGTAAAAGCAAACTAATCCAGCATTAGGCTAATAACTGGATTTTTTTGTTATTGTCTTAAGTATTACATAAATATTGGATATTTCTAATTTTCTCTATTTCTATGGTACTCCAGACATTATTAGAGTCTAAAAATCTGGACGTTTTAAGGTGGGTCCATATCTGACTGCAAGTAACCAAGAACCACAAGTGACATACTGACTTCAAGAGATCTTAGACTCTAGCAGACACAATGGAGGGTGTTCTGAGTGGGGGCACGGTAGGAATTCCCTAAGGCCCGAGATGACAACGAGCACAGTATTTCCAGGAGACCCAGCTCTACACTGAACCTGCTGAGTTGGGCTACGTGTTGTCTACACCACACAGTCACATTCAAGCTTTTGGGAAGCTAATCTCATCTCTGATTCGCAGTTGAAGAAATGAGGCTCAGAAAGGCCAAACAGTTTGAGGAAGGCACACATAGGAAATGATCAATGTGGAATCAGAATCGGGTCTCTCTGAGTCCTAGGCCTATAGGTGTTCTGGCCCGACTAGAATTGAGGATTCATTGAGGAATGGTGGTCACATGTGGCCACATTAGGAGAGATCTTAAAGTCATAGCTGAGAATTAACCTGGGCATAATTTTCCGTGTTGGGAGGAGGGTGTTCCTGTCGTTTATTTTCGTTTCAGTTCTGTTCAATCACAGGATTCATCTGCTGAATTAAATCTAACGGGGCGGCCAGCCCTGTGGCTTAGCGGTTGAGTGCGCGTGCTCCACTGCTGGCAGCCCTGGTTCGGATCCTGGGCGCACACCGACGCACCGCGCCGCTTCTTCGGTCATGCTGAGGCCACGTCCCACATACAGCAACTAGAAGGATGTGCAACTATGACGTACAACTATCTACTGGGGCTTTGGGGGAAAAAAAAATCTAACAGGGATTTTCTTGCGGTTTGTCTTGTAGGTCACGACTGGTGCATCGTCAGGCTGGGGATACAAGGGATTATCCGGGGCTTCGACGTGGACATTTCTTACTTCATGGGAGATCACCCTCCTCGAATGTCAATTCAAGCAGCATGCTTGGAAGAAGGTGCCTCGGAAACCACTGGCCCCAGAATAAGCACTGTGGGGTCGTGAAGCTCATCGGGCCCAGCCCCTGACTGTGCACTTTCCATCCAGATAGCTTCAGCAACTCGTCAAGGCCACTTCACCACCACAGAGCTTTAGAACTCAGTTCCCTACAGAGTGCTCTGTGATTTTTGATTTTTAGCTTAACAATGTTCTGTGGCCCAATTTAGATTTCATTATTCCCACACTCTTCAGGCCTCACCCAAAGGCACATCCTCATGTCCCTGTGAGGTTTGGTGAGCAGGCTGCTGGGGAGGGCGGCTGCCTGGATCTGGATGATGTGGATCCAGGTTTGAGCCAGCTGTGGGGCCAGCTGCAGCAGCTCCACATTCAGCTATCCCAGTGTGCATAATGATGCAGCAGCTACGGGGTTTTCAGAAAAGGTTCCCTTCTGTATTTTGGAATGCTGGACCATATGAATCATACAGGCTCTATAAGTTAAACCTGTGTTTTTATTCCTTTAATTGGCCTCATGTGATGTTGGTCCCAGAATTAATTTTTTAGAAATATGTATCATTATGTATGTATACATACATGTACTTTGGGAAGATATATCAGGCCAATTGGCAAATTTATACTGAAAGTACCGTATGAGGCTCTGTGGATATGAATGGAGCCTCCTCCTGAAAGACAGCTGGGTACCTGAAAAGTTAAATGATGATAGGAGAGTTGTTACTTTACAAGCGGGAAATAACCAGTGACAAATGGGTAAGATTCTTTCAGCAAGCCCGTGAGTTGCCCAAGTATCAATTTTAAGGATGCCATTGAGGGAAGTAGTTTCTTTGGGATTGACCTTGCAATATCCCGAACCTTTACTGATCCAACTTTTGAAAACTCTAGTCATGTGATGAATCTGCTGAAGTTTGACCTAACTTGAAAACAGTATTTACTATTTTGACAAGCGAATGCACTATCAAATGTATTGCACTACTTTTTGAAATTACTGTCAATACTTTAAATAATGAGGAACTTCAACGGGTGTGGTTATTACTTTGACCATCTGCTACTTTGACTTAAAGAATGATATCTTTAGTGTTATTTGGCAAAATGAAAATTACCATACGACCCACTGAGAGAGTGTCTTCTCTTTGATTTTTGAACTCGATCTGTAACCCTAAATGGTCATTCTGACTTCAGATAAACAACCAGAGATCCCACAGAGAGCACTCAGGACAGGAGCCGCGGCCACCCCGGAGGAGTTTGAAGCTATCGCTGAGGTAGGCCTCCAAAAAGAACTGGGTCTCGCCTGGATTGTCAGGACAGCATGCCTGGCGACGCAAGGGGGTTCTTTGGGACACTCGGCCCTGGCACGCCTCACCTCATTTACTTGCCCGGTGCAACTTCTCGGGTGTTTCATGAGCGGTTCATACAACCCCCGTATGAGGAAAGGCCATGGTTGTGCGAGACTTAGAGCAGTGCTTCTCACAGGGCTGTCCGCTCACTGGCACCCACCTGCAAATTGCTGCTGGCCCCTGATGAGATAAATACAGAAACTGACAGCAACAGTTTAAAGACTCTTTATAGCAATTTGACAAAGTAACTTTATGTCTGATGAATTTACTAAAATAAACAGTTTGGGCTTGTGTTTTGGTACACTCTTGTTTTTTAAGTTTATTTATGTAGTAAGTAATTTACACTGTGTTTTACAAAAGTGTGGGTCCATAGCAGACTGGGAAATGAATAACAACAAACAGGTCCTTCAGTTTGAGAAGCACTTATCTAGAGAAAATTGTTGCAAGGTTCAGACCAACCAATTTACCTGAGATCTCGGGGTCCATGGGGCTATTCCTAGTTTTTATTTGAATGTTCACATCACACTCAGGTCTCTTCTTTCTAAGAATCCTCAAGGTGAAGGCATTTGGAGGGATCTCAGATCTTGTCCTTCATTCCCGACCCTCCCTTCCCACCCACTGCCACCATCACTCAGTGGCTATTTTGATCAGGGTGAAAAATTACAGGCCTTGAGTCATTTATTATGAAAACTGGGACTTGATCTTTATTAGTATTTGTGTTAAAATGTTGCATTAGGCATCCATCATTAATTTTTATTCCAAAGTATCTCTACCCTGTAAACCCCACCTGGGCACTAGGATGAGAGAGTTTATTGTTCCCTGGAGCCGTTGCTAACATTTTTATATTTATTGCTAGTTCAAGTCCGACGACTGGGATTACTTGGTTCCCATGACAGAGCTTAAATCAGGAAAGCCTGATTCCAGCCACAACTATTTTCCTATCAATTCCCAGCAGAGATGGACTCATATAAGACTCAACATTTACCCAGGTAAATATGACATGGACCCATCTCCAGTCTATGGTTTCTTTACTTAAGGTTGGCATATTTAAAAAATATAAAATGAAATCACGCTTTCCTTCTTGGTCACTGACCTCTCTAGCATTTTAGGATTATAATTTGCCCTGTTGGTGCTCTAGGAAATTCTTGTTTTAACCCATCCATCCATAGGTAGTTATTGAAAAACTGTCAAGTAAGTTAGAATGTGATGGAACTAAGTTGTATTAGATTAGATAGCTCTTAAAAATTTCTATTTCACAGATATATTAGCAGTTGAAGTGGTACATAAAAATGACCCTCATTTTATTTTATTTAACAGCTTTATTGTAAAATAATTCACATAATGTACAATTTAACCATTTGAAGTGTACAATTCAATGGTTTATAGTATATGTAAGTATATGGCTTAAAGTCTATGTAAATATATAGTGCAACCATCACAGTCAATTTTAGAACATTTTCATCACCTCAAAAAGAAATCCTATACCCTTTAGCTATCAACCCTCATCTCCTCCAGCCCTAAGCAACCACTAATCTACTTTCTGTCTTGATAGATTTGACTGTTCTGGACCTTTCATATAAATGGTCTTTTGTGACTGGCTTCTTTCACTTAGCATAATGTTTTCAAGGCTCATCCATGTTGTAACATTTATCAGTACTTCATTCCTTTTTATGGCTGAATAATATTCCATTGTATGGACAGACCACATTGTTTATCCATTCATCAGCTGATAGACATTTGGGTTGTTTCTACCTGTTGGCTACTTATGAATAATGCTGCTTATAAACATTCCTTCACAAGTTTTTATGTGGACATATGTTTTCATTTGGGTATATATCTAGGATTGGAACTGCTGTGTCATATGATAACTATGTTTTTAATTGTTTGAGGAACTATCAGACTGTTTTCCAAAATGGCTGCATCATTTTACATTCCCACAG
Source organism: Diceros bicornis minor (assembly GCF_020826845.1). Lineage (NCBI taxonomy): Eukaryota > Metazoa > Chordata > Mammalia > Perissodactyla > Rhinocerotidae > Diceros > Diceros bicornis. Next base: position 75,185,779 of record NC_080751.1, on the reverse strand, counting down.
CAGTGTATGAGGGTTCGGATTTCTTGACATCCTCTCCAGCATTTGTTATTATCTGACTGTTTGATTACAGCTACCCTAGAGGATGTGAAGTGGTGTCTCATTATGGTTTTGATTTGCATTTCCCTGATGACTAATAATGATGAGCATCTTTTCAGTTGCTTACTTGGCTATTTGTGTATTTTCTTTGAAAAAATGTCTATTCAGATCTTTTGCCAATTCTTAAGTTGGGTTTTTGTCTTTTATTATTGAGTTGGAAGAATTATTTATGTATTCTAAATACAAATCCTCTATCAGATGTATGATTTGCAAATATTTTCTCCCCTTCTGTGGGATGTCCTTTCACTTCTTTTGAAGCACAACAGTTCTAAATTTTGATGAAGTTCAACTATGTATTTTTTTCTTTTGTTGCTCGTGTGTTTGGAGTCATATCTAGGAAATCATTGCCAATCTAAGGTCATGAAGAATTAATACCCATATGTTTTCTTCTAAGAGTTTTATCTTTTTAGCTCTTATTAGGTCTTTTGATAAATTTTTGTATATGGTGTGAGGCAGGACTCAATTTCTTCCTTTTGCATGTAGATATCAGTTGTCCAAGAACCATTTGTTGAAAAGACTCTTCTTTCCCAATTGAATGACTTTGGAACACTTGTCAAAAATTAGTTGATCAACAGACATATGGGTTTATTTCTGGACTCTCAGTTCTATGTGTCTATCGTTACTCCAGCCCCATACTGTCTTGACTAGTGTTGCTTTGTAGTAAGTTTTGAAATCAGAAGGTGTGAGTCTTCCAAATTTGTTCTTTTTCAAGATTGTTTTGGTTATTTGAAGTCCTTTACAATTTCATATGCAATTTTATACTTTGGAATCAGCTTGTAAATTTCTACAAAAAAGCCAGCTTGGATTCTGATAGAGATTGCATTAAATCTGTAGATCAATTTGGGGAGTATTGCCATCTTAACATATTGTCTTCCAATCCATGAACATAGGATGTTTTCCCATTTATTTACATCTCCTTTAATTTCTTTCTGCAATATTTTATAGTTTTCAGAGTATACATTTTGTACTTCTTTTATTAAATTAATTCCTATACCTTTTATTCTTTTTGATACTATTATAAATGGAATTGTTTTCTTAATTTCATTTTTGGAATGCTCATTATGAGTGTTTAGAAACACAATTGATTTTTGAATATTAATCTTGTATCCTACAGATTTGCCGAACTTGTTTATTAGTACTAATGGATTTTTAGTGGAATCCTTAGGATTTCTATATACAAGATCATAATATCTGTGAGTAGAGATAGGTTTTCTTGTTCCTTTCTAATCTAGATGCCATCTATCTATCTATCTATCTATCTATCTACCTACCTACCTACCTACCTATCTCTCCATCCTAATTGTCCTGGCTAGAATATCCAGTGCATTGTTGAACAGGAGTAGCATGAGCAGAATCCTTGTCTTGTTCCTGATTTTAGAGGGAAAGCATTCAGTCTTTCACCATTAAGTATGGCGTTAGCTGTGGGTTTCATAGATGCCCCTAACAGGTTACAGATTTCCCTTCTATTCCTAATTTTTCGAGTGTGTTTGTCATGAAAGGGTGTTGGATTTTGTTCAATACTTTTTCTTTGTCTGAGATGATCATGTGGTTTTATAAAATGTCTTAACTTCTATTGGTACAGTGTATTACATTAATTGAGTTTCAGATGTAAAAGTTGAATTCCTGGGATAAATCCCACTTAGTCACGGTGTATAATTTTTTAAAATATGTTTCTTGGATTTGGTTTGCCAGTGTTTCATTGAGGGTTTTTGTGTCCATATTCATCAGAGATATTTGCCTGTAGTTTTCTTTTCTTGTGATGTCTTTGTCTGCTTTTGGTATCAGAGTAATACTGGCCTCATGGAATGAGTTGGGAAGTGTTTCCTTCTGTTCTATTTTTTGGAAGAGTTTGTAAAGAACTGATATTTAAATTTTTTGTTTACTAACTCAATATATTTACTTGATATAAGTCTATTCAGATTGTCTATTTCTTCTTGAGTCAGTTTCAGTAGTTTGTGTCTTCTAGGAATTTGTCCATTTCAACTAACTTCTTGGTATATAGTTGTTCTTTTGTAATCCTTTTTATTTCTGTAAGGTCAGTAGGAATGTCCTCTCTTATATTTCTGATTTTAATAATTTGACTCTTCTCTCTCTTTTTTCTTGGTCAATCTACCTAAAGGTTTGCTAATTTTGTTAATCTCTTCAAAGAACCAGCTTTCAGTTTCATTGATATTCTCTATTATTTCATTAATTTCCACTCTAATCTTTATTATTTCCTTCCTTCTGCTTGCTTTAGGTTTAGTTTGCTCTTTTTTTCTAGGGTCCTAAGGTGAAGGTTCTTATTTTTTAATATGGGCATTTACAGCTATAAATTTCCCTTTAAGCACTGCTTACTGCATACCATATGTTTCGGTATGTTGTATCTTCATTTTCATTCATCTCAAAGTATGTTCTATTTTACTTTTTGATTTCTTCTTTGATCTAATGGTTATTTGGAGTGTGTTGTTTAATTTTTACATATTGGTGAGTTTCCCAAATTTCTTTCTCATTGATTTCTAATTTCATTCCATTGTGATTAGAGAACATATTTTATATTATTTCAATCCATTTGTTTTATGACCTCCTATAAGGCCTATCCTGGAGAATGTTCCATGTGCACTTGAAAAGAATGTATATTCTGCTGTTGTTGGGTGGAGTGTTCTACAAGTCAACTAGGTATAGTTAGTGCACAGTGTTGTTCAAGCCTTCTATCTCCTTGTTGATCTTTTGTCTAGTTGTTCTATCCGTTATTGAAAGTGGAGTATTGAAGTCTCCAACTATTATTGTTGTCTATTTCTCCTTTCATTTCTGTCAGTTTTTCCTTTATGTATTTTGGTGCTATGTTATTAGGTGCATATATGTTTATAGTTATTATATCTTCCTGATGGATTGATCCTTTTATCATTATATAATGTCCCTCTTAATCTCTAGTAACTTATTTTTGGTGAAGAAGACTGACCCTGAGCTAACATCTGTTGCCAATTTTCCTCTTTTTGGTGAGGAAGATTGGCCCTGAGCTAACATCTGTGCCCATCTTTCTCCATTTCGTATGTGGGATGCCGCCACAGCATGGTTTGATGAGCGGTGCATCGGTCCATGCCCAGGACCCGAACTTGTGAACCCCGGGCAGCCAAAGCAGAGCACTTGAACTTAACCACTACGCCACCAGCTTGGCCCCAACATTTTTTGTTTTAAAGTCTATTTTGTCTATTATTAGGAAAGGCACTCCAGCTTGTTTGTGGTTGCTGTTTGCATGATATTATTTTTTCCATACTATTCTTCATCCAGTTGGACTATTTCTGGCTTTTGACTGTTTAATGCATTCATAATTGTTATTTTATAGTAGTATTTACATCTACCATTTTACTTTTTTTTTCTTTTTTTTTTGTGAGGAAGATTAGCCCTGAGATAACGTCCCATGCCAATCCTCCTCTTTTTGCTGAGGAAGATTGGTCCTGGGCTAACATCTGTGCCCATCTTCCTCTACTTTATAGGGGATGCCACCACAGCATGGCTTGACAAGCAGTGCAGCGGTGCATCCCTGGGATCTGAACCCGCATACCCCAGGCTGCCAAAGCAGAGCATGCACACTCAACTGCTATGCCACCGGGCTGGCCTCCATTTTACTTTTTGTTTTCCATGTCTTGTGTTTTTTTGTTCCTCTTTTCCTCCTTACTTCTCTTTTGAATTAATTGCATATTTTGTAAGTAGCATTTTAATTTCTTTAATGATTTTTTTCATTATTTTATTGTTATTTCTTTTTAGAAACATTACTCATATAGATGTATTTCCTTTTCCCCCTTTGGTGGCATTATTGTTATACAAAGTACATATATAAATGTTACGAACTCAACAATACATTTTTACAATTATTTATATAATTTTATATCTTCTAAAGAAGCTGAGAGAAGAAAGGAGAACAAGTATATACTTATATTTATTTAAGGTTTGTCATATTAATCTTCCCATTTATCATTTATGGTTTTCTTCGTTTATGCTTGTGAATTTGAGTTACCATATGTAGTTGTTTCCTTAACCCAATACAGCTGTGCTCCCAACAACCACTTCTGTGCTGTTTCTGGTAAATATATTACACATAAATTACTTTTATTTATATTATAAGCCCCAAAGTACACTACATACATATGATTTTATACTATTGTTTTTTTTTTAAGTCACTTCAGAGAATAAGGGGGAGGAAATATGCATTTATACTGTCTCATAATAATTACATAATCACCTTTACAGGTGCTCTTTGTTTCTTCATGTTGAGCTCCTGGCTGTATTATTCTAGTGAAGTCCATTTCACTCTCACAGTGTGAAGCTTCTCTGTTGCCCCTTGGGGAGGTGCAGCCTTGGGTATGCCCCCAGTGACCCTGGGATAATGGTTTTGGCAGAACTCTCTGACCGTCTCTTTCCCTAACCATACCCACAATTAGCTCCACTAATTGCCATCTGATTGCTCTATTTTTTTCAACAAAGCCCTGGGCATAAATTGCTCCACATACCAATCCAATTAAATTTGGGTTCCTTTGAAGTGACAGTTTTTGAGGTCAGTGTTTGAGATTTGTTCTGATCCCAGAAGAGCTTCTCTGAGCTCTTTCCCTGTTCTTTCCAGCAAACCGTCTGGCTTACAATTTATACTACAGTCTTATAGTTTATTTATCTCTCTAATGAATCTACCAGTCTCCCTTAATAGCTTTTGACCACAACTTCCATTGTTTTTGAGAGAACCCTTAGGCTTTAACTTCTCCATACTCTGTTGCACATGAAGTCAGTTCATTAGGAAGAGATTTGGAGCTCCCTATTCTATGACTCACTTCTTCCCCTGGGCAAAATCTCTGAGCCCTGGCTCTGGAGCTGGGGTGGGGACAATGGCACACTTCTCTCTGAGTGACACCCTTGCTTTAGGAGCTGTGTCCTCAGTGGAGGGGGGGCAGTAGCCTCAGGTCTTCTTGGCTTGTCTCTTTCATTGTGGAAACTCTGCCTTATGAACTGAGACGTGGTGATCATGGCCCCAGTACCTCAGTGGGGCAGTGCCCAAGGTAGAGCCCCAGTCCCATGAGTGGGGGCTGAGTTGAAGAAAAGAGGCCCCTCTTCTCAACCACGCTCCCCTGGGACTTAGCCTCGGCAACAGGCAGGTGGGGCAGAATGATGTCCTGCCCTTTCCAGGAAGAAAGCCCCGGGAAGCTGGGAGCTGGGGGAGAGGAAGCCCTGTGTTCTTGGCTGTACCTGTCTGGAGTGGGAGCAGGGAGTGAAGGTGCTGACCTGTTCAAATACCACAGAGTCTCACTGTTCTTACTGAGTTTTAGCAGATTTCCTTGAATAAATGTTGCTTCATTTGGTGTATGCCCTTAGGACTTTTTCCATAGACTTCAACTGGTTGATTCTTTTCTATTTTCCCCCAGTTTCACTGGGGAGTGGGTTAGCAGAGCTCCTCATGCTCTTATGCCAGAAGTAGATCTCTTGATCTTCATTTTAGATGCAATTTATTTCTGGTTATCATGCTTTAAAGGACGACACCAACATGTAAAGATCTGAACACATGTTTACTGATATTGATTGCTCATTGAAACGATCTATTCTAAAACCAGTGGAAACAACTGAATGGGCAAAGTCAACAAGAGAGATTTAGCCCTTTTTCCATTTGTTAGTTCAACACTTATGGTGTAGCTGCCTTGAGCTAGGACTGAGCACTGGCCATGTCATCATTTCCCAGATGATGAGTAGGGCAGAGCTAACAGAATGTAAGCTTCATAAAGACAGAGGTCATGTGCCCGGCTGTCATTTGTGTACCCCCAGTACCTAGCACAGCTTGGGGAGCAGAGTAGATGCTCAGTAATCATCGTTGTTAGATTGACTTGACAGAGTCCTTGCCCTTATGAAGTGAACAACCCAGGTGGGGAGAAAGACAAGTAAAAATAACTACAAAATAGTGATAAGTGTTATAACAAAAGTGTTCAGGTAAAGCCCTGAGAAGTTTCTATTTGGCAATTTTTGATTAACCAAAATAGCAACTTCATATGCTCAACCCAGTTTGTCCAGAGCTTAGGAGTTGAGGGGGTGTCTGAAAAAAGTCACGATGGAAGACCTGCTTTGCGGGATTGGATCTTGAGGTTCCCTGCGCACATTCAAGTTCTTTTTAAATTGGTCAGCATCAGCTGATGGAAGGGAGGGGGGCACTGTCTGTACGCAGATTTCTCCTCATGTCTCAGCAGCATCCTTAAGTGCTCCTGAGGATTTCACGTAGGGTCCAAGTGTAAGAGGGAAGGAAGCGGTAGGAAGACCTGGATGGGACATATGGGGTGGGAATGGGGTTGCTTTAAATGAGATGCCCTCAGAGCATCAAGAGGCATTTCTGATATTCCTTGATGGTTTTGATTAAAAGTGATGCTGGATACTAACTCTGTAGAGAAGAATCTTATTTTTTAAAATATAAAATCAGCTTTACATTCAATAAACAAATATCTTCTATACCATTATGGCAGATCGTACTATTCAATGAACCAGAACCGTGGTTCTCAGAGTCCAGCACTGCTGAGTGACTCCCTCTAGGATATTTTCTAGGGTTTTACGCCAACGCACCCTGGTTTTATTTATTGAAAATATCAAGACTTCCACTGTTCTAATAAATTTTCTTCAGATCACTTAGTTTCACCAAATTGTCCATGTAAAAATATATAGGGCTTGGTTTCAGTAGAATACTTTGGTTAACGATTTAGAGCTTCTCTATAAAAAAAGCTTGGCTTCCACCTTCTGGAAAGTAATATTCAAACACATAAAAAATTTACTTTATTAAAATCAGATAATGTGAATTGATCTTGGTAGATCTTGCTGTGGTTCTCAGCAGCTATTTGATTGTGTGACTATTATCGTTTGTGATCTCAAGATTTAGAATTGCTAATTTCTGGCACCAAACATTATATCTCTGATGAATTTCCCAATTGCTTTGACCTTCCTGAAGTTATTAATTCAGTAAAAAAACGTGGGCACCTATGTGCCAGGGCCTCCTCTAGGTAGAGATGACACAGAAGCAAACAGGAAAGCAACTGTTCTGGCCTTCAAAGACTTTATATTCTGTTTTTGGGAGACTTATATCAGCAGGGACTAAAATAAAACAAGGTAATTTCAGGCTGTGATTAGAGCTGTGGAGTAAATATCCAGATGATAAAACTTAACCTGGTGAATTAGGCGGGGGCCAGGCAGAGCAGGAAGGAGAGAACATTAGAGAGTGAGAGGAAGGCCTTTCTGAGCCCACGACACTTAAGTTGAGATCTAAGCACAACAAATAGTCTTTTGGAGAGCTGGAAAAGTTGTTCCAGGACAAGGGAATGGCAAGTGCCAAGGCCCTGGGGCCGTGGGCTTGGTGTATTTGAGAAACAGAGCAGGCAGATGTGGAGGGCTTTGTAGTTTATGATCTGCACACAGTCACTTTCCAAGTAAGAAATAACTCAGGCATCTTTCTTTTTCAGATGGCGGAATTGCACGTCTTAGGGTATATGGTACTGGACAAAAAGACTGGGCAATGACTGACCCCAAAGAACCACTAGACCTAGTGACCATCGCTTATGGGGGTGCCTGTGTAGGATTTAGCAACGCACATTTTGGGCACCCGAACAATATGATAGGTGAGACGATGTTCTAGGAGCTGGCTTTTATTTGGAACATCTGGGCACCAGCATTTAACACCCAATATGGTACGAATGATTTAAGAGGAAGGTGCCATCCTCAAAGTGTGGGAGTGGATGAGATTAATCATCCACGTATTGGATCTGATGCGTTTACAACATGAAGTAAATCAATAGCAATTTTCCTTCCTAATTTTTCCTTAAGCAGTTGCTATAAAAGGAAAAGTAAAATTTACTAACCCTATGGTTGTATATGAATTTACTGAAACATTAACTTTAGTGAAAATAGTTTATGTGGCAATGTTTAGGTGCATGAGATCTGTAATCTAATTACACCAGCATTCATTCTCACATTTAAAATAACATCATGTGATAGCTTGTTAAATGATGTTCTTTTCGGTAGGAGTTGGGCAGGCAAAGTCTATGGCAGATGGTTGGGAAACTGCAAGAAGGCTGGACAGGCCCCCAATATTGGAGGTAAGAAGTTAAAAACAACTGTGGTTTAAGGTTTCAAAAAAATGAACTTTGTTTTTTTTTAAATTTTAAGTCAATTTTACATCTTATTTTAGAAAACTCTTAAGCATCGTTCTAAAAGCCTATTACTTCTTCACGTTTTCCAAATTCCCTCTGCTTCGCTGTGATATCAGGGCAGAGACCCGGAAGGCCAACCACACTGGTTACTGTCAGCTACTCTAACGCAGCTCTGGAAGATCCCTCTGCTTCTTTAAGAAAGAAACAGATCTGCAACTTCATGATATAAAACCCACGAGTGAACTTATCGGTCGATCTGGAGAAAAAACACAAGTTTAATCATTTTTAATATCTGTGTATCCCCAGATGAGACCACGTATGTGAACTTGTGACAATCGAGACTCTAGAGATGGCTTGGCTGTTTAATGTGGCTAGTAATTAACTTGAGATAAGGGAGTCAAAACGAAAGCAAAACGAAACAGAACACCTTTCAATTTGTAAATCCCACTGAAAATTTAGTTGTAAACACCTCCTTTTTGGGTTAGTTTTCATGTCACCCAACACTTCCAGATATAAATGAATACATGCTCCTTCCTAGAGACTAAGGTTTGCAAGCAGTTCATAAACTGGTATTGATTTCACCAAGAACATATCTACTTTGAAAGGTCAAAACAAACAGATTAGAGGACCGATGGGCTGGGTTAGGTACAGATCCTGTTGTGTATAGCATTCTACGTGAATTTATAGTTGATATAGAAAATCGTATTAGAAATTTATAAAAATTTACCAAGTACCCAATCAACTCATGAGTTGTCGTGAGGCATTTAAGGAGTGGTAGCAGAGGAAATTTATACAAAAAGTAATTTACAAATCAGGCCATAGGTAACCCTCTTATAGTAAGGAATAAGAGAGATGATGTAAGTAGATGTCATTTTTCACCCGCTGGTTTTCAGGATTGGTTTCTTGAATGACACCAAGTTGGCTTAACGTTTTTTCTTTTTTCTTTTTGAATTCCAGAATGATGAGAACGGCATTCTCCTTTTACCGGGCTGTGAATGGGCAGTTTTCCGATTGGCACATCCTGGAGTAATAACTCAAATTGAAATCGATACTAAATATTTTAAAGGTAGGTGTAAAGCCATGAGGAAATGCGTAACAATCAGTGTGCTGGTTATAAAGCTAGCGCGGTCCTGTGGGGTGGGACTCAGGACAGTGGGCTGTGGACCTGGCTTTCCACTTGCCAGTTGTGCGATTTTGAGCAAGTTACTTTAACTCTTTGTTAAAGAGTCTCCCGCTTTATAAAACGTCAGAGGTGAACTGGATGAACACTAAATTCATATGAGATTCTATGATGCTGTAAGGCTCTTTACTATAGAGGCTCTGAATCCCATCTGGAAAAAGCCTATGAAATACTCCTTGGTTAGGTCATGAGAAGAACTGGATGGGGGCATCTTCTTATAGGGAGGGGTCTTGAGCATGTTGATTGGGGGGGACCATTTCTTCTCCAGCCTGGATTTAGAAGGCAGTGATCTACACATTTTTAAAATCATGCACTTCCATAGTAAAAAAATAATTGGATAAGCACCCATGATATTCTATATCTACTTTCTTATGCCGTATATATATGTCATTATATTAAGAAAGTTCAAGAGAAGTTACTAAACTTTTATAATTGTTAGATGAAAGTTTGATAAGTACTGGATTGAGTGTCTCATGACTGATCAGCCATCTCTGAATAAACATGGCAGTTTATATTCATATTTCAGATGCCTGATTTTTAAACATTTTGTGAATCATTGGGATTTCACCCAATTATTAACTGTTATGTCAAGGGACAATATATATATATTTAAGGCGAGTTTCATCATCATTGGTAGTGGATGTAAATGAACTATTTCAAGAAGTCTTGATAATTTTAACTTATATTTGGAAGACTATATTTTAGATCTGATTAGCTGGTCACTGTTTTCACTTTTCAACATGGCTGATGAAGAGCTCATCCTGAGCATCAGAAGAAGTGTCAGGGCTGCTGTTTTCTTATTGTTCAAGGATGCTTGCATTTCTAGTAGTATCTTTAATCCATGCTTCTCTTCATGAACAGTTTAAAATCACTTGTTTACTTTTGTGAGGGTAGTTTAGTTAAAACCAGGTAACAACCAGTAAATCCTTGTAACCAGGGACCCCAAACTGAAATGTGCCACGAATATACTGCTGTTAGCTCCTTAAGATATCTCCCTACAACATGATCATGGTCAGGGGAATGAGGGAGCATGTCAGTATCCCCTTCTAATATCAAAATGCAAAGCTGAATATATATATACATACACATGTGTGAACACATATTAAAGAAATAGAAATAGTTGCTCTAACGTTCTCCCCCTGCATCCTCTGGGTTTTCATGTGCACCCCAGGAGAGGGCTCATCTACCCTGGAGACGGTTGTTTTACGAGGTGAGCCGGAGGGGGCCTGAGAGCAATGAGCATCCTCTTCTGTCAGGGTTTGTGGTCAGCCACTCCTCTTCTGTTGATCTTAAAGTCTTGGGGAGCCCCTATAGAAGTTCTCCTCACAAAAAGTGTGGGGCCCTTCCACTAAGGTCCTCTAACCCCACGGGGCACATGATTCCGATGAAATCCCAAAGAGACAAGAGAAACTCAGGACTATATTTTCACCTAGAAGACACTCAGAGATCCTTGAACACAGTGCGTCTGATAGGTGCTAAGCACCGGGTAACTTACTCAGCATTTCTTCTTTTTATTGTCACATTACAAAATACGATGCCATCAGGAAAATATTTTCCGGCTTCGTAATAATTTCAGATGAGCCACAGAGCAGTATGCAAGTAACTAAATCTACAATCTAGGAAGCTTTTCAAATACATTAAACTTTCAAAGTAAAATGCCATACATTCAAACTCAAATGCGCCAGCCCATTAATATGTCGGACTTTTCTGATTCCTCTGAAAAACAAACACCATGTATTTCACGAGGCAATCCAGTTCCATCACAAACCTGCATGTTCCTTTTCTCACATACTTCATACCTGTGCTTTTGCTTAGAAAGAACAATGATTTGTTCTTTGCTGTGTTTTTGATCCGATTTAAAAAGTCTGATATCCTATAAACCAAACTGTACTGCGTGCAAAGGGAGTGGAGAGAGTCACTCTGCATTTTGTTCTCCTAGGCAATTCTCCTGACAGCTGTAAGCTGGATGGTTGTATCCTGACAGCTCAGGAAGAAGAAGACATGATCAGGCAGAAGTGGGATCTTCCCAGCCACAGGTGGAAGCCACTGCTTCCAGTCACCAAGGTGAGCGTGGGGCAGCATCCACGGGCGCCGTGCTGGCGGGCCCTCCACCTGTGCGGCTTCACTCAGATTCGCTTCCCAAGGGTTATGATACAGCTCCAAACTTCTGCTCGGTTTAACTAGGTTAACTTAAATCATACCTGTGCATGTATATAATAAAAAGATAGGCTCTATTTTTGCATACTTTTGAATGTCTAACAATCAAATTTTGTTTTAAACCATCATGTGCAAAAGATATATATAGTTATGAGTTATTTAACAACAGGGATGCACTCTGAGAAATGCATCGTTTGGTGATTTCTTCATTGTGCAAACATCACAGAGCGTACTTACCCAGACCTGGACAGTATAGCCGACTACACGCCTAGGCTCTATGGTACTAATCTATGGGACCACCAGCATATATGCGGTCTGTCTAGCACATTTAAAGCTATAATGGTGTGTCTACTCAGGTGGACACTGAGATGGTCCAGAAGCATTTTCTTTTCCCAGTAGGAGGGAAGTCATTTGCAGGTCAGAGTGGGGGGTGCCGGCTGCTCCCATGTAAGGATGGGTGTCGGCCTCTGGGAGACACCAACATGCCTGCTTCTTTCTTTCTCACATCAGTTTGTCCACTTACTTAACTATTAAAAACAACAAACATCACGGGGATCTGAGTATTCATGTCAGTATTATCTGGGCATCCTTTCCCTACTAGCAGATCTCTAGAGGGGCTGCGTCGGGTGAGTCAGCCCGTCTGGACCACGTACACTGCGTTATTACAGAGACCTCTACGTCTGCCTCTCTTTCAGCTATCTCCGGACGAAAGTCACTTGTTTGACAGCCTAACCCTGGAGCTCCAGGACGTTATCACTCATGTGAGGTTCACCATCACTCCGGACGGCGGCGTGAGCCGCCTCCGACTCAAGGGATTCCCCAGCTCCATCTGCCTCCTGCGCCCCCGGGAGAGGCCCATGATGAGGTTCTCCGTTAAGCTGGGGTTCAAAGCGAACCTATAACCCCACACAAAACCGTGTGTTGGTTACATAATTACTCATACTCTTCTTTTGAAGTATTTTGAACACCCGAAGCTTAAGAAGCTTCTAGCAATTAATCTGTTTAAGATCACTATAATTCCTGGTGACTTAATAAAGTGGTCCCTCTCGCACATTGATATCTGTATTTAACGTTGCTATGAAGTGTTTGCTAGTTTAAAAATTGGCTGTGACTGTGAATGGGAGGTGGTTTCTTAAAGAATTCCATTTTTTTTTATAGTATCACGCTTCCATACCTTCCGTATGTAGATTCAGCAGGTAACACATAGCCTACTGTCTTTAAAAGTTTAAGCCCATCAAAACGATTGGAAAAATGTATTTCTAGAATCATTCATTGTCCAGCTCAAGAGGACTGGCCTATCTTTACCTAGAATAGGGAATGACATTCCCAAGTACATACAGCCGCTTGAGTTGTTCTTCCCCCAAATAAAGGTGCATTCTGAATGTTAACCTTTGATACACCATGTGCTAGCTGCGCCTAGTAACCCAGTTTCTCACATGCTCTGAATGGTTCCAGACAATTCCTCCTCCATGCAGTTTTGATTGCCAAGGTAGTCCTGATGCCCCCTCCTCCAGTCCACGACCCAATCTTTTCTGCATAGGAAGGTGGCAAGTGTAGTGGGAGGGTTTGCAGTGGGTACCTACCTGGTGGATCCTCCGCAACCTCCCATTCCTGCCACGTTTGCAGGAGCGACTGCCTCCTTTCCTTTCCCTGAGCTCTGCTGCCTTCACCTGTCCGGGTTCTCTTGCTGCCCCTCACCTGTCCTAGCTCTCCCTCCTCACCTGTCCTGGCTCTCTGATGCCCCGTTACCTGTCCGGCTCCGCTGCCCCTCTCCCGGGCGGCCGGCGGCGGGCTGTGGTCACAATCGCCGACTGGCGTCAACACAGGTGGGGAGTGCCAGGGGCCCGTCTGGGCAGCTGCATTCCCGCGCCCCTCGCCCTGGCTGCCCCGCGGCTCGAGCGCAGCGTTCCGTGGCCAGTGACCGCGGACGGCGAGGTGTCTGCTGTCCCGCGGCCATGGGCACGCGCGGGTTCCCCGCGCTGGTGGACACCACCCCCGCCAAGACCATCCTGGTGTACCGCAACGGGGACCCGTTCTACGTGGGCCGCCGCGTGGTGCTGCCGCGGCGCCGCGTCGCCACCTTCGAGGCGCTGCTGGAGCAGCTGACGGAGCAGGTGCAGGTGCCGTTCGGCGTGCGGCGCCTCTACACGCCGACGCGCGGGCACCCGGTGCGCGAGCTGGACGCGCTGCAGGCCGGCGGCAAGTACGTGGCGGCCGGTCGTGAGCGCTTCCAGAAGCTCGAGTAAGTGCGCCCGCCTCTGCCCCGGGCTCGCGGGGCGGGCCAGGGCTGCGGGGGACCCTGCGCCCCGGCCGGCGCCTTCTCTGCCGGGAGCGCGTCGACCTGTCCTCCTCGCAGAGGGCGGAGGATGTGCTCTCCGGGCCCTTCCCCGGCCGAGCCCTGCCCGCCCTTCACACGCGTGGGTTTCCTCCACTGGTGGCTCCTCCGTGCGCGCAGTGCACCTGGGGCCAAGCTGGCAGAAGTCCCCGGCCGCCTATGGGGAGGGTGGCCGTCTGCTATCAACATGACCTGTCCACGTTAGAGAACCTTAGGAAGGGGATGGAAAAAGAGGGTGGCGGGCCGTGGCAATGGCAGTAGAGGCCTACCCAATGCTGAGGGTAGGCCTCTTTGAAAAGGTGACCTCTGCGCGAAGATTTGAAGGAAGAAGGGAGTTAGCCATGCGAAGGAAAACTGGGGGAAGCGCACTGGAGATCCCGGATCCAATCCAGTCACCCCTCTACGGAGTGTCCAGCCGGGTGTTCTGGCGTCGCTGGCCGTGCTGTCTACAACGCACTAAATACAGTGTGTAAATCGGACCTTTTCACAGCTGTCTCTCCTGCTAGACTATCACCCTACGGAGGACAGACGTTGTGCAGTGATTCTGTAATCCTGGCACGTGAAACAGTGCTGGCCTACAGTGGAGACTCGGAATGCTGGCTGTGAACAAGGAAATCCAGTCCCCCGTGTCTGCTGAGATCAAGACAGCAGCCCCAGAGGGCTGTCTGCTGTCCTGGGGAAATAGCCTGTGTATAAATGCCAGGGCCACTGCGGAAAGCCATAACCGAAACTGACTGGTCATATTCAGGCTGTCATTTGTACAGGAGGGTGCTCACTCAATATGCCAATTTAATTCTTTTTGTTTAGCCTGGGACTGGTACTGGAATCCTTTTGAGATCTTATGGCGTATGGGCTTGTACAACACTGTCCTGTTTGTACTCTTACTTTTCTTCCCAGGCGTACCTCCATCTCCTTATAATTTCTCTAAACTTTCTTGGTAACTGTCATTATAGAAATTTCTTTGCAACCTGAGCTTCAATCTTGCAGTTTTTCAACAAATAGCTGCCGTGCACTTCTTCGAGTCAGGCAGCCTCCGGGGCGCTGCAGAGGCCGCGAGGGCTTTACAGGATATGTTTTGGGGAGTTAAGAGACAAACAGAAAAAAACAAAGTGGTAACTACTATGACAGAAGCCCAGGTTTAATTCTGTCTAGATGCAGGACCTCAGAAAAGGATCCCTTTACAAAATGGAAGTAGGACAACTGTTTCTTAATCCTCCACAAATTCCTGACCGGCCTCAGCATCACTTACTTCTTGGCTCTGCCTTTGAAAGGTGTTACTGTTCTTTACATTGTTGCTAACTCCATTTCTTTTGTTGTGAAATATATCTTATATGCAGAGGAGTGGATACAATCTATGCATAGTTTCAAGAATAGTAATAAAACAAATCTGTGAGTAAACCACAACCCAGATTGAGAAAAAGAGCATTACCAGTATTTTATTTAATTTATTTATTTGTTTTTTTGTAAGGAAGATTGGCCCTGAGCTAACATCTGCCAGTCCTCCTCTTTTTTTGCTGAGGAAGACTGGCCCTGGGCTAATATCCGTGCCCATCTTCCTCCACTTTATATGGGATGCCGCCACAGCATGGCGTGACAAGCGGTGCTTCAGTGCGCGCCTGGGATCCAAACTGGCGAACCCCGGGTTGCTGCAGCGGAGCGAGCACACCCAACTGCTTACACCACCGGGCCGGTCCCAGAATTACTGGTATTTTAAAAACCTCCCACCTTCACCCGAATCCTTTGCCCATGGATAACCACTATTTTGGCTTCTAATAATCATCTTTTCATAATAATCTATCCCTGAAGGATGGATTTTTTTCAATGCTTTATGTTAGCATATACTTTATATAAATGCAATTATGTTGCATGTATTTTTTGTTACTTGCTTTTTCACACAATAATACGCTTGTGAGACTCATCCATGTTCATAGCATGAAGGTCATTCATTTTTACTGTTATGTATTATTTCATTGACTAATATACCAGTTTATTTATCCAATCTGTTGATGGATAATTTGGATTGTTTTTAATTTTATGCTAAAATAAGCGACTCTGCTGTAAACATTCTTTTGCATGTCTCCTGATGCGTACGGGTAAGACTTTCTCTAGGAGGGTGTATTAGTTATTTATTGCTGTGTAACAAATTACCACAACTTATTGGCTTAAAACAACATTTATTATCTCACAGTTTCTGTGATCAGGAATTCCAGAGCAGCTTAGCCGAATGGTTCTGGCTCAGAGACTCTCATGAGGTTGCAATTAAGATGCTGACTGCAGTCATCTGAAGGCCTGACTGGGTGGGTGCTTCCAGGCTCACTCACATGGCCACAGCAGGAAGCTTCATCCCTGCTGTGTGAGCCTTTCCAGAGGGGACTTAACAGCTGGCTCTCTACAGTGTGAGTGATCTAGGCTGAAGGCACAATGTCTGTTTTACTGCGGGTTCTCTGTTATGCTGTCTTCTCTCTCCGTCTGCCTAGTTATTGTTGACTGTGTACTGGACATTACTTTTGAAACTTATTTGCAGAAATAATTTGAGGCCTAGGATGATATCTTTTGCCAAAGTAGATTTTTGTGTGCTTCGGGCAGGTACCTGTGTCATCACCAGTTCACGATCACCTTAATACAGCTTCAGAGTGTGAGATAGTTTGGACCAGCCAGATGGCCTGAAGCCAGGATGCTCCCTACTCTTAAGGTGCAGCCCGGTGGGGTAGTTGACAAGGAAGTCCATTGTTGGTGAGCCCTGAACAAGTGCTTTTGCCTACTGGCCACAAAAGGCTGTCAGAAACAGGGTTCAGCCTCTCAGCTCTCTCTTCCCAATCGACAATAACCCCTGGGCCAAGACGGCCCCAAATATTGGGCTCATGTCTCTGGATTTCCTTTCTTTCCTGGACCTTGGCCTGGTAATCCCTTACCATCTTGTTAGATGTCTTAGTTTCAAAAAAGTGTTTTTTTGTTTTGTTCAATTTGGTTAGTTTTTAGTGGAAGAGTTGATCAGAGTTGCTTAGTCCATGGTTCCCAGAAGCAGAAGTCCTCTCTCCCTTGTTCTTCATGTATATTTTTGTTAGACACGTGATTCTGTGGATGCCCATTCTTCAGGCCATGAAAGGTATTTTTTCATTGTCTTGTAACTTAGAGGTTGCTGATGAGAAATCAGCTGTCATCATTCACGTCTTTGAAAGTAATATTTTATCTTTTTTGGCTGTTTAAAATATCTTCTCTTTGACTTCAGTGTACTGTGGTTTAAGTGATATGTCTAAGTGCAGATTTTTATTCAATTCTCTTGAGTCACTGGTGTGGTCACTTTCATTAGTTTTGGGACATTCTCAGCTCTTGTCTCTTCAGTTGATGCCTCTGCCTTATGTTTTCCTCTCTTTGCTTTCAGGATCTGAGTTGATGTGGGTGGGCCTGTCTCATTGACTCTGATCTCCAGGAGTCCGCCTCTTTTTCATGTATTTCTCTTTGATCTTTGTGCTATACTCTAAGTACTTTCTTCACATAGATATTCTGGCTAACTTTTCCGCTGTGTATAGTATGTTATCAAACTAATTCATAGGGACCGGCCCATGGCTTAGCGGTTAGGTGTGCGCGCTCTGCTACTGGTGGCTTGGATTTGGATCCCAGGCATGCACCGACACACCGCTTGTCTGGCCATGCTGAGGCAGTGTCCCACATGGAGTAACTAACAGGATGTGCAACTATGACATACAACTATCTACTGGGGCTTTGGGGAGAAAAAAGGGAAAAAAAAAAGGAGGAGGATTGGCAACAGATGTTAGCTCATGGCCGGTCTTCCTCAGCAAAAAGAGGAGGATTGGCATGGATGTTAGCTCAGGGCTGATCTTCCTCACACACCAAAAAAGAATATTATAAACCAATTCATAGAGTTTTAAATTTAAATTATTTAATTTTTCATTTCTAAAAATTCTATCTTGTTCTTTTTCAAACCTTCCATGTTATTCTTTCAAGTTTCTTGGTCCTGCGTACATTTTCAAGCTTGCCTTTTATTAAAATGATGTCCTTCTGTGGTCCATGTCTATAATCCTACTATATGAAACCTGTTTCTGCTTTCTGTTATTTCAGCTGTATTTCTCTCCTCTTGGTCCTTTCTATCCTTGTTAGTTTACCTATTTTTTGACTGTGAATAACTCTTTTCTATGGAATTTTATTTGAGGAAATTCTTTGTGGGCTGAGATAAAGATCAGATTCTCCAGAAAGGATTTCCATTTTCATCTTCCAAATGCTGGGAATGCTCCCTATCCAAATATATTGTGAATTAAATTAGTAGCTTGGGGTTTTTTGGACCACCCAGATAGTGTGATTTTGTGAGCTGGCTGGTGATCCAAATATTTAATGGCATTTGCAAAGACACAAACTTACCATCCTATTGTTTTTGAAGAAAAGTCATAGGTCACAGGCATCATAGCTGCCATGAGGTAGAGTTTGGGTTAACACTGTGACATTTTAGGTTTAGATGTGTTACCGTGATAATCCTGTTGTGTGTGAGAATTCGCTGACAAGAATCTTTCTTTGTGGATGTTTGACTCTGGGATTACTTTTTCAGGATTATTTACTGCATGCTATAAACTGAATGTTTGTGTCCTCCCGAAATTCATATGTTGAAACCCAGCCCTCCCTGAGATGGAATCGGGAGGCGGGGCCTTTGGGTGGTGATTAGGTCATGAGGTCGGTGCCCTCATGAGTGGAATTAACGCCCTTTTAAAGAGATGCCAGAGAGCTCCCTCGCCCCTGCCACCGTGTGAGGACACGGCAAGAAGACAGCCGTCTATGAACCAGGAGCCGGGTCCTCATCAGACACCGAATCTGCTGGTGCCATGATCTTGGACTTCCAGACTCCAGATCTGTGAGGAAGAAACGTGGGTTGTTTAAGGCCCCCAGTCTGTGGTATTTTTGTTATTGCCCCCTGAACAGTCAGACCTTGCATGTGCTGGATTCTGATTTTATACTGGAATCCAGTCTTGTTTTACAACAACAGAAGGATATGTTTCTACAAAAATTGACTTTAAAGTCCTTTTGAATATATGTATGATGGGAAGTATTTAATTTTTCCCCCAGAACATTTCCTTGTAAGATTGGCCTGTCTTTTACGTGCGAGCAGATGAGGGAGGAAGTTGTGAGGCCCCAACGCTCATGCCTGGAGTGTGCTCAGTGGACGCTGGCCTTCCGCTTTCCTGGGGCTCAAGACGCTGTCTCATAGACCTTGTTAGGCCTCTAATTTTGTAGAGAAATTTTCAGAGTTGAGTTCAAATGTTTTGGACATGTGGCAAAAATATTGAGAAAGACTTTGAGGTGTTTCTCAGATTTCTCAATGTTTGTTATTTTCTGTAAGGAAGGAAATGTGCTCCTGAGCAGGGAGGGGAGACTGGATTCTGATGTGGTCAGTAGCCTTGATTATTTTGCATTTGCATGTACCTTCATTGCTAGAAAATAGATGGGTGATATTTGCATGTGAAGTTCAACTGGGAGAGACATTGTATTTCATTTTCTTTGCTGCTTTTTAGATTAGTGAAGTATGAAATTGGAATCCGGACTTTGGTGAATAAAGCTCTGAAAAGGGTTTTGGCTTGATTTCCGCCGGTATCAGTGAGCTGGCACTTGTCGTAATGTATATTCTGTAATTACTGAGCCATGAAGCAGTTAAAATTAATTTTCACCAGCAAATAATCTAATTGTCGTATTTACGTTATGGGTTTGTTGTTGAGACGAAGTGAAAGTGCTATTTAAATCAAACTGTCCTAGTTCCTCTACACCCCAACCGTTACTCCTGATCTCCTGAGTACCCATTTGTGCCCTGAGGACTCGTGGGTAACAGGACCAGGAGGAACGGCTGTGGGGAGGCAGCTGTGCCAGGGGAAGAGGAATGTGGTCTCAGAGCCAGAAGACCCGGGTTGAGCTGCATGCTGGGTTTTCCTGTCTGAGTAACATTTAGCAAATTAAATCATCTCTGAGACTCAGTTTCCTCATCAAGAAAATGGGGTTAATTAATATCTACTCCCGTGTAGTGGTGTGAGAATTAAATGAAGGCAGTACTAAAATGCCTGGTGTTGATTCTGGTGGTTGGCTTCCTCCTTTCCTTTATTCTCTGGAAGCAGCAAGGAGGGAAGTTGCACATTAACATCCAGTCTCTGCTTCAAATGACTGCTCCCCCCCACCATGCCCCCCAAGGAAACCTGAAGCCAACCAGAAAACTCCAAGTGCCTGGTTAAAAGACTCCAGTCCGTTGGATCTCTGAGGAAGTGCCTGTTTCCTCTTTCTGTTCTATTTGTATGTTCTTTGGAATGCAACATTAAAACAATAAATAGCGTTTTGAGTTTTTGTAGGCTCTCTTCATGCCTTAATTCTTCTGTGTTTATTTTTACTTTTTGTTTCGACTTGATAATAAGTTGTCTCATTTGGAAGAGTAATGTTCATAATAAAGTACGGAATTTGGAGATCTAAAGCTCATTTAAAATGCTACCCGGGGGCTAGAAGAAGAGTTCCTAGAAGGGCTGAAGCTGAAGTGGCGAGTTGGAGCCCTGCAGGCTGCGCTCAGCCAGCAGTCACGTTTTCTTTGGTTCGCATGGTTTTCAAAGATTGGAATTGGCTGCAGCATTTTATAATGGGGGAATTCATGTAATAATAAGAAATTTTGGTTTCTATTGAAAAAAAAATAGAGGATTTGAGTGTTCAAAAGGACTTGGTTTTAGTTGCCTACACTTGCCCAGTAAAACAGTGCCCCGGGGCTATGAAGCGCCTTCGTCTCAGGTGGTAAGCACGTGCCCATTAACCACAGGCCCCACCATTCCCTAATACTACCCTTGGCAAGTGTCATCATGTATTTGCCTGGCTTCTGTAGAATAATTTTTTAGTTTTCTTTTTCCTTCCATCTACCAACTCTCAGTAAATCCCTCTCTGAATGTTGCTAAAACCATCAAAAACAACATCAATTATTTTTCTTAAATCAAGAAGAATCCTTAACCAATATAAATCTTAAGCTATTGTTTATTATCACTAAAAAATTTTGTTCTATTTTTGAGGCATATGGAAGGCTTTCCAAAAGTCCCCAAGGGTCAAAAATTGTATTAATGGGGCTCATACACATTTTATTCTGGTGACTCTTTTCAGTGTTCTTTTTGGCAGAATGGGAACAGTGATGAAATTCTGTGAGACAGGAGGGAATGGTGGAGGTGACAAGGAGCTGGCTGACAAACTCTGCCCTGACTTTGGCCGGTTGTGGGACCCTGGATACACTCATGGTTCTGGGCCTTTAGTGACCTGGTGAAAAAGGGAGTTGAATTAGATGATCTCTCAGGTCCCTCTTTGAGCAATACGTTGAATGGGGGAAAGCAGTGCCATTTAAGAGACAGTCTCCCCTGGCTGATAACGGTGGCCCCAGTATGAAAATGGTCCTACAATGACATGTATTGACTATTGATGTGGATCCTAGCATTTACTGTGCTCTTGATTTTAGTTTTAAGTTGCTGTGAAATTGTATATCGTAATGCTGAAAAGGAGTCATCTCTGAAGAGGTTCAAATTTTCTATCTAAATATTTACCTTCTAATTAAGATTTCCTTTCTTCTTTTGCAGTTATATTCATATAGTTCCCAGAAAACCTGCAAAGATGAGAAAGTTGAAGGAAGTAAGTGTTCACTGCTAACTACTAAAGATGGGATAAATTAGACGATTTGGTAAAAATTTAAATATTAGTATTGATTAAGTGAAGTTTTACAAAAACAGCATTTTATAGGCAACAGCCTGAAAAGGCATGTTGCTCCTGAAGCCAGAATTTCCTGTGCAAGCTTGTCATACCTGTCAAAGCACCTGAGTTACTAAAATGATGGAAGTCACTAAGAATATTCTGAGACCACAGTTAGGGAGATAGTCATCTTTGGGACACACTGTGCAATTGTATATTAAAACTTTTCACTTTCTCTTGTTTTTTGGGATTTAGAAAGATGGGTGGCATGAAAAGTTATTTTAAGTTATACAGTGTTGCATCTAATTATAATGCTAAATTTAAAGATCTGCCCCATGTACACTTACCATTTTTGTACTTGCTGACACTTGAAAGGTCTACAGGATGGAACCTTGCATCTCTGTTCATATTACTTGATTCTTAGCCTCTCCCAAATTTAATGTAAAAGTTAAAAGAGATCCACATTTTTTTAAGAAGCAATAAAAATCGCCAGGTTTTAAGCACGAGAGCTTATTCATATTTAGAATGTAACATGATTTTACTTTAAAAGAAAAGGACTTGTCATTTTGTGGAGTATTTCAAAGGTGAGATGTTTTTAGAGCATCTCCTTCTCTAAGTGGTGGTTTTGCTAGTCTTAAGTTTTCTCCTCTATAAAATGGAGATGAGAATCTTTACCATCGAGGATTGTTGTGAAGATCAAATGATGAAATATGTAATGTACCAGCACTAGATGAATGTTGGTTCTCTTCCCCCACATGTTAAAGAGGCAGGATCTCTCTGTGTCCTTGAGTCACCACCCAGTGTGCCAGCAAAGGACATTCTCATCCTCCGGCACTGATCTCAAGCACCAGGCTGCAGAGGCAGCTAGCTGCTTCTTCCGATTCTCCACTTCAAGGCAGTGCGATGAATCTAGTCAAATTTATTCCTTATTCACCTTACATTGTAGCTTGCCAGGGGCAGGCAGGCAAGTTTCTAACAAGAAAACAATTCTGGCAGTCATTGAATTTCAGGGCTACCTTAATAAAGGGAGTGGAAATGGCACATGATTATTCTCAACAGCTACGTACCTGCTTTCCTCTCTTCAGGTGGGGTGGGGAGTGGGTTTAAGCAGCAAACCTGAAAAGTACGCCTCCAGAGCATCTGTGGGAGGTTGAGTCTGTGTTTATCCTTTGTACATTTCAGTGATTTAAAAAATAAGACACGATTATAAGGTAACATTTAGCATTTTAGGACAGGAAGGAAACGTCCAGATTTTGTCAAACCTCTTTGTTTTCTAGTCGAGGACACTTCGATCAGAGAGGTTAGGTGATGTGCCCAATGTCAAACAAGCATACCAGAATTTAAACTCCCATGGGAGCCTGATCCTCCTCAAGTAGGCCCGAGATTGCTGTGCACTCCCACCAATGAGACTCCAGGTGCCCAAAGGGTTGTGTAATTTTTCGTTTGGAATTTATGCTTTTTTCATTTCAAAAATCTGATTATAAAAGTAGTTCTTGTTGAGTAAAATGTCAAAAATGCTGTGCAGAAAAGCTCAATGAAGAGAATGGAAACCCCGCACAATCCTATCTCCCACAGATCACCACTCCTTGCATTTTGTCACGTCCATTTCCAGTTGTTTTTCTGTGTGCAGCAGCAAGTATATACACAGAGACACACACACATGCATAAACATATGTGTATATGTATATATTTACAGCAATGGAATCCATCAATACATACTATTTTTCTATCTGCTTTTTGTTAGCTGTGTATCATGACAGGTTTCTCATACAGTAAATGATCTTCTGCAACATGATTTTTAATGGCTGCAAAATATTCCATCATGTGAACCTATCATCCTGGTTTAACCCACTCCCTGTCAGCGGACTTGACGTCATTGTGCCTTTTCCTTCTTGTAAACAGTGGTCTAACAGACCCCTGAGAGAGATGTCTTTGCTCACAGTCATGATTGTTTATGGAGAAGTGGAATTCTGTGCCTGTTTTAACCTCTTTAATATTTACTTCCAGGAATTTTCTAAGAACGTATAGTAGCTTCCAGTGGAGTGTGAGCATGCCCATGACTCCCTGTGGGTGTGGTGGGTTGAGCAGTATGACGTGCAGGGTGCGTGGCCCAGGAGGTACTTGGTGCCCTCTCCTTTTGTGGGAGAATTCACTCCCTAAAAATGGATTATGGTTATTGTGGTTTGACCTGTGAATTCTTGTCTTGGGGGGAGTGTAGTGTTTTCATGGACAGGCGTCTGTGTGCAACCAACACTGAGTGAATTGGGGCCATCACCAAGAGCTTTGACTGAAACACAAGCTTTGGTTCAAGAAATCTGCTGTTCCTGTGAGGGGACCATAAGAGTAGCCTGAAATTATGGATCTGTCCCATACGGGGATGTAGAGTGACCAGTCACAGGCAGAGGTTTGTCAGTCACTCGAATGAGTTCTTCTCCCCCTTGTCACCTGTAACTACTCACCCTCACTCTCTTTTGTCACCTCTTACTACTCACCACTCCTTACAAAGCCACATTTTGTGGTCTTTGTGGTTTGTGGGAATATACCCATGATTCCGGAGGTTATATATTTAATGAGCTAAAAGACTTTTCTTTCATTGATTTGTTTTCATTGTTTATGTTATTCTAGGAATAGAAACGCTCTGATGAGATGTCAGATGCTAAATGCTAGGACTTTACGGAGTGAGCCCTCTATGCTGTTGACTTTATGTACGACTGTTCACTTAGCCAGGCTCGCTATGTCCCCATGTCACTTCACGCACTGGACAGACATTTCAGTCCTTGGTGTGCTTCATCAGTGTTTGATCTTTTTCATCTTTCTTCTTATTTTAACATGGAATGTCTATGGTTTATGTTCACAAGTTTTCACACCTGTAGTCTCATCCGGGAAGATGGAAAAATAGAACCATGTGAGGTAGAGCAGGTCTTAATATCTGCCATTTAAAAGATGAATAAAGAGTTCAAGAAAGGTTAAGTGACATTTTAAAATTATGTAGCTAGTTAGTAACAGACCTTGGACTAAGACCAAATATTCTAGAGATGATGGCAGGATTTTCCCCACTTTTTTCTCAAGGAAAGACCATTACTGCATTGTACAGCCTATCAGTGTGAAATGAGTTTCTTCTTTTTAATTCATAGAATTAAGTAATTTGAGGAACTATTTCTGAGGGGCATTTAAGCACTTACCTTACAGGGAGAGAAGCACCATGTGCAGTGAGGGGGTGAAGGCAAATGCCACAAGGTCTTGTAATAAAGGCACAAAACAGACACCACCGGGAAGACTGAGAAGCAGAGAGTCAGCAAGATGGGGCCTGTGATTCTCCAGGATTTGTGCGAAGGGCTGAGGGGAGCGAATGCCCACAGGGTGAGCTGTAGAAAGGGGGCCTTGCCCCTTGGCTGTTCCAGCTCTTTCTAGGGCCAGTGGAGAACAGCTTTGCGTGGGGGAAACCACGTGGGGCCCAGGTGCCCAGGGCCAGGGGAGTTGCGAGCCTGGTACTAAAAGCTCCTGGAGGACTTGTTGGGTGTTGAGGCCACACGCAGCCCTTCGTGCACCTGTTCCGGGTAGCTCATTCAGTGGACAGCCCTTGGCCTAGTCACACATGGGGCTTAGGATGTTTATAGCAGTATTTTTTTTGTAATTACAAAAACCTGGGAACAACTTGAATGTCCATCAGTAGAGAAGTGGTTGAATGATTCATGACGTGTTGTACTGTGATGAGATCTGTAAGTATTGATCTGAAATAGTATCTCTCAGGATGTTGTCGGGATTAAATGAGATGATCTTTGTTGAGCATTCAGCATGTGCCTGGCATGCTAGCAAGAGCTCCACACATAGTTGACATTATTATTACTCATAACATCTTTAAGTTGGAGTGGCTCAGCCTGTCCAAATTTGAGATCCATGAATGCCTACCAAGTTGAATGCCAGTGCAAACAGAAAAATTAAATAGAGTACATTGTAAGCTTTGGCCAAGTCCAAAAATTCAATGTTTAAATATTTTACTAAGTTATTTTGCCTTATTTTGTGATACTAACACCAGAATAGAAATACCTAGCTTTCTGTAGATTATTCTTTCAGAGAATTTCTGTTTTGGTCAAAATAGATTAGTGGGAAAATTGTATAAGCTTCTCAAGAGACCTTAATTTAGTATAGAAATTTACTTAAAATTAATTAGAATACCATAATATACACTTAATATAACTATAGAAATGATTTATAAAATACTTCAATATAATGAATTTGAAATTATGTTTCATTAAATGAAGGAAAATTAGACTCAAAATAAATGCTCTTGGGATCTTGGCTTTCAATGACCGAGTCTTATTAGTTTTAATGAGAAAAATGTCCTTGGTCTCACTTTAATTCAAGGACTTCTATTGCTACATCTTAGAGGTCTGGTTTGTAATCTCAAATTGTGTAGATTTAGGCAGAATTTAGAAGACCTCTCCAGTCCTTTTCTCTCCACTAATAGGAACAAATGAACCCCACTTTAATATTTTTCCCCATGAGAGTTGTGTTCTGATTCTGCTCTCTCAGTGGGCCTATTCTGTATAAAAACAATTATACCATTAATTTAGATCTTATTTGTCTCAAGTTGCTGTGGAAGAGAAGGAAGAGATTCACTGAGGTGAATTTTCCAGATGATTGCAGCTATCAATGAGTCTCACATGAAGAATATTTTAAAATTAACTTTTAATATAAATTTTAATAAAGTTTTATGTGATTCTCCACCTTATTCAAAAGCATGGGGAATGAAATTTAACTTGGTTTTGATGACTCCAGATTAGGCTGAGGCACTTTGGACTGACTGAACCAACACTCAGTTCCGCCATGTTTCTCTTGTGGTCCTGCCACTGGCACTCACTGTTTGTTGTTGAACTGTCCTGAACACGTTTTTGGAAGCTTCTGGTTCTGTTTAAAAAAAAAAAAAGTACTGTATAATTCATGTTCTTTGTACAGAAATGAGAAAATGTATATAATTTAAGAGAAAATACACTCATAATCCTATCACCCAGAGATTAACCACCATGTTTTTCTATATGCTTCTAAATATATAGACATATATGCATATATATATATACAAATTTCTAGCTTTATAAACATATTTATTTGAGCAAAAATGAGAGCCTATTCTACATATTATTTTTTACAAATCTCCCTTTACTTAACAATGTATCATGAAATCTTTACATGTTAACAAATATGCTCCTATAATAACTTTTAGTGAATTCAGAGTATTCCATTATACCATATTTCTCAGCTTTATTGAGGTATAATTGACAAAAGTGTAAGATATTTAAAGTGTACAATGTGAGGATTTGATATACGTTGTGAAAGGATTCCCCCCATCAAGTTAATTAGCACAACCATCACCTCACATATTATCTTTCTTTTTCTTTCTTATTTTTTTGTTTTGTGAGAACATGTAAGTTCTACTCTCTTAGCAAATTTCAATTACGCAACACAGTGTTAAGAACTGTAGTCACCATGTTTCACATTAGATCCTCAGACCTTATTCATCTTATAGCTGAAAATTGGGCTTATTTTGCTTAGTATAATGCCCTCCAGTTTCATCTATGTTGTTGCAAATGGCAAAATTTCCTTCTTTTTTGTGGCTGAATAATATTCCATTGTATTATATAACACATTTTCTTTATCCATCAACAGAGACTTAGTTTGTTTCCATACCTTGGCTATTGTGAATAATGCTACAATGAACATGGGAATACATACAGCTCTTTAAAATAATGGTTTCATTTCCTTTGGATATATACCAGAAATGGGATTGCTGATCATATAGTAGTTCTATTCTTAATTTTTTGAGGAACCACCATACTGATTACTATAGTGGCTGCACCAACTTACATTCCCACCAACAGTGCACAAGGGTTCCCTTTTCTCCGCATCTTCACCGGCGTTTATCTCTTGTCTTTTTGATAACAGGTGTGAGGTGATCTCTCCTTGTGGTTTTGATTTGCATTTCCCTGATGGTTAGTGACACTGAGCACCTTTTCATGTGCCTTTTGGCCATTTGATGTCTTCTTTGGAAAAATGTCTATTTAAGTCCTTTGCCCATTTTTAAATTGGGTTGTTTTGTTTGTTTTTATTTTTTTGCTATTGAGTTGTATGAGTTCCTTGTATAGTTTGGAATTAATCCCTTATCAGGTATATGGTTTGCAAATATTTCCTTCAAATCAGTAGGTTGCCTTTTTATTTAGTTGTTAGTTTCCTTTGCTGAGCAGAAGCTTTTTAGTTTGATGTGGTCTCACTTGTTTATTTTTGCTTTTGTTGCACTTGCTTTTGGTGTCAAATCCAAAAAAATCATTGCCAAGACCAATGTCAAGGAGCTTACTCCCTATGTTTTCTTCTAAGGGTTTTATGGTTTCATGTCTTATGTTCAAGCCTTTAATCCATTTTGAGTTGATTTTTATGTGTGGTGTAAGACAGGGGTCCAGTTTCATTCTTTTGCCTGTGGCTGTCCAGTTTTCCCAACACTGTTTATTGAAGAGACTGTCCTTTCTTCATTGTGTATTCTTGGCTCCTTTGTTGAAAATAGTTGACCATATATACATCGGTTTATTTTTGGGATCTTTATTCTATTCCGTTGATCTATGTGTCTGTTTTTATGCTGATACCATACAGTTTTGATTACTATAACTTTGTGATATAGTTTGAAATCAGGAAGTGTGACGCCTCCAGCTCTGTTCTTTTTTCTCAAGATTGCTTTTGCTATTCAGGATGTTTTGTGGGTAAACTGATGATGTGGGAGAGAATAGGGAGACTTGCTCGAGAACTGTCCTTGAGTGGATGAGAAAAGATAATAAGAGTAATAACAGCTGTCTCTGTGGATTTGCCTATTCTGGACATTTCGTGTAAATAGAATTATACAGTATGTGGCCTTTTGCATGTTACTTATTACACTTAGCATAGTGTTTGCAAGGTTTATCTATGTTGTAGCATGTGCTGATTCTTCATTCCATTACGTGAATATACCACATTTTATTTATCCATTCAACAGTTGATGAACATTTGGACCTTTTTATTATAGCCATGCTGGTGGATATGAAGTCCTCTCCTCTCATTCTTGAAATGATTTCTTTCCTTGTCTTCTGAAACTCTTATCTCTTCTTGTTTCCTATGATTGTTTCTTCTAAATTTTGCTTGTGCAATTATTGTCATTGTCTGTCCTTTGAATATTCATGTCCCTCAGAGCACTGTCCTGGTTCCTTGTCTCTTCTCATTCAGGCAGCACAGTCTGCTTCATCTGTTCCATGACTTCCATTATCATCCATGTGCCCAAGACTCCCAGGTCTCTCTCTAACTCAGGATCCACATCTCTATCTATAGAGCATTGTCACTTGGATGTCCCAAAGACACCTCTAACTCACCATGTCCAAGTTTGAACTCATTGGCTTCTGCCCCAAAACTCAATTTTTTGTGTGTGTTCTCTATGTCAGAGAATGGAACTGTCCACCCAATTCCAAAAACCAGAAACCCAGATATTGTTCTCAACTCTTACCTCTCCCAGCAACTCTGCAGCCTCTCTCACCCCATCCAGTCTACTTCCTCTCAAATCCATTCAGTTATTTCCATCTCTGTTACTTCTATTCTTGTTGAAGGCACCAAGATCTGTTCCTAGAAAAAATCTTGTGCCTTCCAACTGCTCTCCCTACTTCCAGCCTTGTCTCTTTCCAATTTGAGCCACCACTTCCCTTGTTCAAATGCTTCAAGGCGCTTTGATCCGAGAGGATGGAGTTGATACAGTTCACCATGAATGTTAAGGTCCTTCTTGATCTGGCCCTTGCTTTCTTCTTCAGCCTCACTTCTCACCACTCCTTCCTCTATGTTTGGGATCCAGTCCATGATGACTTTCAGTTTCCCAAAAACCTATATCCACATACCCCCTCCTCTAACCAGGATTTTGTGTATGCCGTTCTTCCTGCCTCATGTAACATTTCTTCCTGTCCTCAATTGACTGGCTCCTACTATATTTCAGGTCTCAACCTAGATGCCCCTTCCTCCAGGAAGCCTCCTTTCTCCCCCCATGAGGATTAGGTGCTCTCCTCTGTGTTCCCATAGTTCCCCATGCTTGCCTCTACAGAGCCCTTTTCACAGTGCTGTGTGCTTGTTTACAGATCACTTCTTTAGTGCCTGTGTCCCCACTAGGCTCCCAGCTCTCCGAGGCCAGGTGTGGTGATGGTCTTGTTCACCTTTGCATCCATAACACTTAGCATAGTTCCTACTACAGGGTGGGTCCTCCATAAATAGGTCTTAAATAAATGAATGAAACTGACTGAGCACCTTCGGGAAGTCTGGCAGCCTGGCAGAATTTTAGGGCAGATATTCTCTCCTTGGGTCTTTTCCTATAGATTGGTTTCAGTTGAGGCCCTGCTTCTGAGCAGGGACTTAGCAGCATGGCCAGCAGGCTCCATAATTCATATGTCTGTCTGTCTCTGTGGGATGGTTTTTCTGATTTGCAGAGTCAGCAATTTTGGAGGCATTCAGCATGTCAATTCCAACCTATAAATCCATTTTTCAGAGGGAGTACCTCCGTGAGAGCATGACACACAAATTAGCTGTGCAGCCATTGTCACCAATGCTAATCATGTGGCCAAACTCCAGGTCAGCCTCAGAGAGTGAACCTCATCTGGGTCGAGCTCTGGGATGCCTTGGTTCTTAGTCTCCAAGAGAGTCCAGGGATTCGCTGATCGGCCTGGATGGCAGTGTGGAGCTGTCCTTTGTCCTGAACGAGGCAGAGCTGGGCAGGAGGAAGGGTAGGGGAGATAAGAGTGAGCCTTGATCCTCATTAGTTAATGCTAGTATTAAATAGACCCTCATTGTGCACTCACTCTGTAACAAGTGCTGTCATGGGCAGAGACTTTTCATTTGGCATCTCAAAACCTGACAACATCTTGCAAGTTCAGTATAACTATTTTCATTTTACAGGTGCTCATGCTCATTCCTACTGCCCCATAGCATCTCTTCCTGTCCACTGTGGTGGATTTAATGCAGTTTCCTCATTCTGAGTTGGTCCTTCCATGTTTCTCTTTCCTGCCTGTCCTCGTGTGCTGTGGGGTCATGGTTAATCCTAGGACTAGATGCAGGGTTGAAGGTAGTGATGATGGAGGTGGTGGTAGGGCAACCAGTTCTCCTCCACTTTTTATAGTGTATAATTACAAGATGTTGAATGGGACTTTGCCTAATATCTTGGAATTTTGGCCGACAACTTTCCACTTTCTAAAGTGTCAGATATAGCAATGTAGGATCTACTTAAGATACCAAACTGGTCCGACCATCACCTTTGAAACCTTCCATAAGAAGGACTGTATATTAGTAAATGTATTGGATGAAGGGAATTTTTCAGAGTAGAGGATGCTTTGGTGTTTCTCCTTTGCTTCCTATGGGTGCTTCACATCAAGTATGAGGTTCCAGAGAACCTCTCAGAAAACTGGGTGCCTACCGAAAGGAAGAGCGGCTGGACGCTGAATCAGAGAAGCTCTGCTTGAGAGGAGCATGAGAGGCACTTGGGAGGACTCCACCTGTGAGCTTGAGTTTTGGGTTTGCAGGTGAGTGCAGAGGTTAGACCTACTTCTCTATGCCCCAAAGCATCAGAAGGATGGAGGCCTGTGAGGACAGGGTGGGGAGAGAGCAGTTGTGCAAGCTGCACTCCCACCATATGGTGGGATGGTGTGGCAAAGGTGCATAACTTTTCCTGGGAGACGAATGCCTCAGAAGGTCGCCAGACTTGAGCTGTTCAAGAATAATTGCCAGTCATGGTAAAGGTCTGTGGGGAATGTAGCAAGGGTTGGAGGGGTTGAAGCAAGGAGTCAGCTGGAGCATGCGTCTCCTGCGTTAGAAACAGTGCAGCATGGAGGTCCCTGTGGAGGTTCTCAGAAGAATCCACTAAATCCCTCCTCCCCCTGAAAGCTGTTTTTGGACACTTGCGAAGGAAGTCAGATGCAGCAGCTCCAATGATGTTAGATGTTGCCTGTCTTCTTATACTCTTATACTTATACTTATACTCTTATACTCTTATACTTATACTTATTCTCCAGCCCAGCCTTGGAAAAGCCAGGAGGAGGAGGGGGCTGAAGACAGAGTGAAATAAAAAACCATGTACTCTACCCACTGCAGCCGGGCTAGGCTTGAGCTGAGGGGAGAAGCTCTGCATGGGGTGTAGGATTAAGATTTAAATTGGACTATGTGGGACTTTTTCTGTGTCTGTTGAGGTGATCATATGGTTTTTTTGTTTTTTAATATGAATTACATTGATGATTTTCAAATGTTAAGCCAACCTTGCATTCCTGGGACAAACTCCCCTTGGTCACGAAATATTATCATTTTTATATATTGTTAGATTTTATTTGCTAAAATTTTGCATCTATGTTCATGGAGGAATATTTGTCTGTAATTTTTTATTCTTGTAATGTCTGTCTCTGGTTTTGGCGACATTTCTTCCATAAATGTTTAGTAGAATTTCCTAGTGATGCCATCTAGGCCTGGAGTTGTCTTTGTGGGAAGGTTTTTAACTATCGATCCAACTTGTTTAATAGATACAGTTCTCTTTAGATTGTCTGTTTCTTCTTGAGTGAAACTTCGTAGTTTGTGTCTTTTAATTTGTCCATTCATTTAAGTTGTTGAATTTATTGGCATGAAGTTGTTTATAATATTCTTTTATCTTATTAATATTTGTGGAATCTGAGTGATGTGACCTCTCTCATTCCTGATATTGGTCATCTGTGTCTTCTATTTTTCTTGATCAATCTGGCTATAGGTTTATCAATTTTATTGATCTTCTCAAAGAGCCAACTTTTGGTTTTGTTGGTTTTCTCTGTTTTTTTTTTTTTTGTTCTGTTTTCTGCTTCATTGATTCTGCTTTTAACATCATTCTTTCCTGTTGTGTAGGGAGTTATGATTCTATTTGGGGGTATCTCTTTTCCCCACCCTCACTTTCTTCCCTCTCTCTTTAGGATATCTTTTCCTCCATGCTCCCCCAAATGCCCTTTCCTCCCAGGGCTCAGGCCTTCATGGATGATTTCTGCTGCTCTGTTAGCAGGAGAGGGCTAACTTACTTTCTCTGCCATGTGTGATGTATTTGCATTTTTGTCAGAGACATTTTGGAGACAACATCTTGGCCCAAAGAGTGACCAATGGTAGAGATTTTAGTTTTGGTATCAGGTGGATGGGGAAGACACTTATGGACTGGCTGGCTTTGGCACACACCAGATCCCACCATGCCTTGGGGCCTGCTTGCCTCTTTCCTTCTCACCTCTACTGATTTCGCTCTGTAGACCTTGCTTCCTTCTCCTAGGCTTGTCACAGAAGCTGATTTCAGTAACTCTTCTGTCTCCAAAGGTTGACATTTATCAGCTGCTTTTAACTCTCTTTTAACTCTACAGTTTAACCATACAGGCAGAGAGAATCAATAAATTTTGACAAAATGTATGCGGATAAGCATAAGTTTCACTCCTCCTGCACTTGCTCTACTGCTTCTATTCTTATTTTCCCTCAATTCTCCACCCCCCTAGTCTTCATTTTCTTTCTTTCTTCCTTTTTGGTTATTTTATTCATATTGGCTATTGTTAGAGACCATGCAGAAAATGGAGGTGATTAACACCAAGCCAGCAGGAGTGATTAGTTTCATTTGTTACCATTTTATTTTCACAAAAGGAGTAATTGAGGGTTTCTCTGGGCTGAGCTCACTCCAAGGACACTCATTGGTTGGTTAGTTGCTGTGCATATTGTGTTTCCCACTTTTTGAGAAAGAGGCTCGAGGTTGCTGAGGTGGTGATGATGGTGATGAGGAGAGGGAGGGAGAGAGACTTGCATTCAAGGAATCATCAGTAATTCAAAATAGTTTGGAGAAGAAGAAGTATCTTTCAATAAAAAGAAATAAATCACTGAACAAATAGGATTTGAAATATAAAATTTTGAAACGCATTGCTCTTCAGGAGGAGCAGGTCTGTGGGAAGCACCCTTGCCCAGGAGTCAAGAGCTCTTGGCTTCAGCTGCTTTGGCACAACCTTGCTGACTTCAGGCAAGTCGCTGCTCCAACCCTCAGTCTTGTCATCAGAAACTTGGAACGTTTGCCAGGATGATCCAAAGCCCTCTGCCACTCTAGATCTGGAAGCTTCCACTCAAGGCCCATCATAATTCAGATCAGCTGCTGTCTTAGCGGGCACAGAAGTAACCCAAACATGTACCTCTCCTGCCAGTGTCATCTCAGTCAAGGAGTCCTCCATGAGGGCTGGGCAAGTGTGTGCCCCTGTTTCCTTCCCAACTTTCCAGAGTGGGTAAAATCCTAACTTTTAGAATCACGATAGAACTTTACAAAGTACGTGAAATCAGCTAAGTCAATTAAAAACCCTAGTCATGGTTCTTTTTTTATGTAAAAAATTGCACAATTTTCCAAAAGATGGAAAACAGCCACTGCTCCCCTCCTGCCCCCCCCCCCCATTATTTAGATACATCTGCCTGTTCTCCTCCTTGGGGGCCCATAATGCAGCATAAAACTAGGGAGAGGACTGCAAAAGGCATTGAGGGATTGCCCAGATCTGCCACATTTCTACCGGTAATGGTGCTGGGGTGGATGGAGGGTGATTTCTGACCTGCCTGCCTCTTTCCCATTCCTTATGTCACTGCTCCAGAATGGCTAACCTATTAAGACTCTGACATTTTGGGAAAGAGTGAAGCTGATTGTTTCTTTGACTCACAGCATCACAGAATGAGAATTTGAAGTGACTTTGGAGGTGATCCAGTGCAACATTTTTTTCTTAATGAATAAAACAAGAAATGCAAAGACCACTGCACTTTCCACAAGGTTTCTGTGATCTGTGGCCATTGTGTATCTCTTTAGAAATTGATTTAGACTTTTAGGCTAAGCATCTACTGTTAATTCCTTTAGCTTGGCCATCTCTGTTAATTCACTTTCATGACGCTGCATGGACAAGACTTTGATGAGCACTATTTGCTTATTATGAGATTCTCCTCTCAATGTGGTTACATGATGAGGTCTTTTCTTGATGCTAGATTCTCTTTTTATTTATTTATTTATTTATTTATTTTTCCCCCCAAAGCCCCAGTAGATAGTTGTATGTCATAGCTGCACATCCCTCCAGTTGCTGTATGTGGGACGCAGCCTCAGCATGGCCAGAGAAGCAGCGCGTCGATGCGCGCCCAGGATCCGAACCCGGGCCGCCAGCAGCGGAGCGCGCGCACTTAACTGCTAAGCCACGGGGCCGGCCCTATGCTAGATTCTTTTGAGTCTTTTTTGTTTGATGCTTTGCCTGGAAAAGGCTGTGAGGATGTCTGCTGAGGGTAGTTGGAACAGCAGGACGAGGTGGAAAGAGCAGGGTCTTGGGAGCCTAACAACAACAACAACAACAACAAAAATAACAACAACTTCTGTCAGTTGAGCTATTAACTCACTGCAGGCATTGTGCTAAGCACTGGACATGCACGATCTCATTCTGTGTTACTTATATTGAAAGCACACCTTCTGAGATATACACCACTTTTATCTGCATTGAATGGATGAAGAAACAGAGGCTTGGGGAGGTAACACAACTTGATCAAGGTTACACAGCTAGAGAGTGACACAGCCAGTCTTGGAATGGTGGATGACTCAAAACACAAGCTCCTGAATGCTATAGTGGCATATGTTCAAATCCCCATTTTGCTAAAAACTACTACAATAAAATGCTTTTTGATGGCTTATCATGGCCAAGACACTTAAGAACTGTGTGTTCTTGGGAAGTTATATAAATTCTCTGATTCTTTGTTGCCTGGATATTTGCCTGGTCATTTTGAGGGTTAGTATGAATGCATCTAAAGTCATGAATGTAGTGCTTGATACACCACAGGCATCCAGTAAACCACGGCTCTGCCTGGTGAGGTACACCTCTGGTAGTCTCAAGCACCTTCCATCGTTGATGTAGATTGGCCTAATTACCTTGGACTGTTGTTGGAGATCTCTTCCATGTCTCAGGGCAGGTGAGTGACATGAGTCTTTGAAACTGTCATCACCATCAGACAGACACAGAGAACCGCATTTGCTTGACACCTCTTAGGAGCTTATTATATGGAGTACAGGGGAAAAAAAAATCCAGAATCATGAATTTAATTGCTAGAGTTATTTAATTAGGCAGGTGATATCAGGGTTAATGAATCATTAACACATTAAAAGAGCAATTAGCTCATTGTTTCCATAATTTAATGCAATCAAGCAGAAAGCTGTTTCTTAGGGTAGCTGTACCTTCCCTAACAGAATTTTGCAGAAGACAATTTCTGTTGATTTGTTTTCAAACTAGGGCTGTAAATTCATGCTAGTTGTTGATATTCATGGCATTGATTTTTTTCACTGTTAGTAGGCAGGTGTGCACAATTTTATACATAGTATGACAATAGGGTGACAATGGGCCTAGGTGTGCATTACCACAATTCTCAATGGCCTTTTTTTTTTTTCTGGGATCCTTTCTGGAGTATCAGAGCTGTTTTTCACGTGTCATCACAGCATTCGTTCATTCATATCCATGAAATAGTTGTTGAACTCCTACAATGGTCCACTCGGTGTTCAGGCACTGGGGACACTTTGTGAACAGCACAGTCAAGGTCCTGCTCTCAGGAGGCATACATTCTACAAGGAGGAATCAATAATAAGCAAATAAATAAACATGAAAATATTAGGCCATATTAGGTGCTAGATGGAAATAAATCGAGATGTGTTGTTGGTCAGGGAAGGCCTCTCTGAGGAGCTGACATCTTTAAGTTGACTTCTTTTTTTTTCTTTTAAGATTTTATTTATTTATTTTATTTCCCCTCAAAGCCCCAGTACATAGTTGTATGTCATAGCTGCACATCCTTCTAGTTGCTGTGTGTGGGACACGGCCTCAGCATGGCCGGAGAAGCGGTGCGTTGGTGCGTGCCCGGGATCCGAACCCGGGCCGCCAGCAGCGGAGCGCCCGCACTTAACCGCTAAGCCACAGGGCCGGCCCTAAGTTGACTTAATGCAAGAGGGAGCAAGCTGTGCAAAGATCTAGGGGAACATTCCAGGCTCAAGGTCTTGTGGGTCACAAGCTTGATGTTTAAAGAACTGGAAAAATGAAAGAACAGCCATTGTGTGGGCGGGAGGGGAAGAGAGGTGAGACACGGGAGATGAGGGCAGGGGCCAGCATATGCCAGCTCACATGCGCCTCGTGGGCAGTGGGATTTTAGTGTAAGCAGGGATCTTTCCACGCCTGGGGGCGTTAAGTCAGAGAGTAACCCGTTCTGATTTATGTTCACAAAGGCTACTCTGCCTGCTGTGAAGAGACGACTGTTGGGGTGGGGAGACGAGTTAGGGGAAAGATGAGGGCTTGGCCAGCCTGGTAGCTGTGGGGACAGCAAGAACTGAATGGGTCCAGGGTACAGTTTTGAGGTAGACTGAGATGTGCTGATGGTTTAGTTGTGGGGCGTAAGGGAAGAGAAGACTCAAGAATGTCTCCCAGATTTTGTAGGTGAACAAATGGGTCTAGGGTGGTGTGATTTTCTGAGATGGGGATGTCTGGGGATAATCAGTAGGCTGTGGGTAAAATTCTGCCATTCTGTTTGGACCATAATAAGACCAAGATGCTAAATGGTCTCTCTCTTTCCATTTCCTCCTCTCTCCTCTCTTTCTCTGTCTCTGTCTCTCTGTGTGTGTTGGGAGACTCTCATATTTATTGGATTGAATATTTGTTGCTGTGTGATAGGTATGGCAGTGTGTGTTTTATAAAACATCATCTCATATAAACTCTGCAGGGTATATCATCCCCATTCTGGAAATTAATAAATTGCAGCTCAGAGGTGAAATAGATTCTCCCAAGTCACACGGATAGGAAGATGTAGGCCTGGAATTTGAACGCTGGTCTACCCAACTCCAAAGCCTGTGGTTTTCCACCTGCCAGTCTGCCTCCCAGATTTTCTCTGCTTTCTCATGACTCTTCGTCAGTTCTCTCTCCTGACTAAAGGCGTTTCAGCCTTGCAGCAAGATGCTGAGGCAGACTTCCCAACGGCAGCTCCATCTTTCTTCTCACCCTTCTCCACCCCACGAGCCACGTGGACACTGCCTCCTCGTCTCCTTCAGAAAACACAGAGTAACGCTTTTCCCCTCTCCTCTTTTAAAAAACAGTCCTGGGGAAATCCTGAGATGTCAATAATTTGTCACCTCTGTGAATGGTATGTGCAGCTTACTTTGTCTCTCGTGGTGAACCGGGAGTATACTGGTGTTATTCTTGGCAAAGGAACTTTTGTAGGTGACTTTTACTCAACTTGGGGTAATTCAGTAGAGCTGTGCCCACATCAGAGGGTTAGGTGGCCTGTTTGCACGTGAGCTAGGCAGCCTGGAGGGGCCTGGGAGTGGATGGAGAGCAGACAGCTGGGCAGGCCAGGGCGGGAGGCCCAACTCCGGGTAGAAACCCTCTGTCCCTTGGCCCTCCTTGCTGAGCCAGGCGCAGTAGGAGTTCTAAGCCCTGAACACCAGGTCTAACTCAGGCCAGAGCCTCTACAAGCTGGTGGGGCCTGGCGTTGGAGTCAGAGCATGAGCAGGCAGCAGGCTCCAGGCGGAGATGAGGTCCAGGAGCCAGGGAGTGAGGGAGAGACATGAGTCAGACCTGAACTCTGAGCCACAGCAAAGACTTTTGATACCGAGCAGCTCAAATGCCTTCTGTGAGCTTCATGTTGGGCGGGGTCCGAAGGGAGCTTGGGGCCCAGCCTGGGAGGGGGATGGGAGGATCAGCAGAAGAAGAAGCCCCTGGAGGTGGGGTCCAGGTCAGGCCTTCTGGTGGCCTTGTGTGAGGTAGGATGGCCTCTGAGTGCATCTCTGCCCCGAGGTCACAGTGCAGCGGGGAGCAATCCTGCAGGAGGAGCGGCCTGTGGTGTGAGGGACACTGAGTGAGTTCTAATTAGGGCGTGCTGAAAAGGATGCTGGGTTCTGTTGATTTAGAGATGGCCTTGGAGGGGTGGTGAGCAGATAGGTGGGGGGAGGGGCTGGTGGGGTAGGGCTTCCTGCTGGGAGGAGCCTGAGCCAAGGCATCCTGCAGCAAAGGCCCAGGGCCTGTGTGTGGACTGGCCAGTGGACCAGGTGGCCGACTGGGATGTAATGTGGAATGTGTGGAGTGGCAGAGGGCAAAATGAGGCAGGCAGGGAAGACTGCTTTTCTGTGCTCTCTTAAACAATAGGACCATGAGGAAGAGAGACTTTGCTCACCCACCGGTGGCAGGTCTCAGACTCTTCTCCTGCCTGAGTGTCTGGGCCCCAGTGGACGTGAGGTTGAAGCTGAGTGAGGCCCCAGAGGCAGCTCGGCCCCTCAGGTGGACTCACAGAAAAGAGAAGAGAAAGGTCAGAAAGCACTGGAAGGTGTTCTCACCTGCTGCCAGGACGTTCTGGCTCCAACCTCACGGCCTGAATTAGCAGCTGCCCATCCATTCTTGGGGCCCACAATTTGGCCAAGCCGTGTCCCTGGGGAGTAGACCATCGATGCTTGCTGGACGAGTCGCCAGGTGCATCCTTAGCAGAACCATCCAGCCTGTCTCTCTGAGCCCTCATGGACCACTGTAACCCCCTTGCACTCTGCACCTCCACACGTGGAGCTTGCCGTCCACTTGGAATACACAGCCCTCCGATCCCCATCCCCGGGCATTGTCCTGGCTGGAATCCTGTCCACCAACTAGCATGGAATCCAGCATTCCGTGCACCCCTCCTGGGTCTCCCCGTGTGTCCTATTACCAAGGCCCCCACCTTTACTTAGGTTCTGGGGTGGTGTGGTGCATACCGTGGGTGTTGAACAAGTGTTTATTAGTTTGAACTGAATTCTGAGGTTTTTGTTTTTTCTTTTTTCAGATCAAACCGGTGGTACATTGTGATATAAATGTGCCTTCCAGGTGGCAAACATATCATCGTACCTCCCGACATATAAAGTGAGTACAGAGTCCTGTGTGAGAAGTCACAGCTCCGGGGCTCTTTCAAGATAACGCTCAGCCTGACAGACTCTCCTTTACCTCCTCCCTCCCTCCTCCTCCCCTCCCCCTCTTCCTCTGCCCCCTCTTCCCCTCTCTCTGAGCTAATTCTTCTTCTGGGGACACCTTCTGTAGGACCCAGCCTTGCAGGTGCTCTATACTCTTTCCCTCTTGAACCTTGATTTTGGGAAGCCATCCAGCTGCTGCACCGTTGTTTACAGGTTACATGGCTGTGGGAACACACATGTCAGTCTTAGGCTTTTAATTTTTTTTTAATCTAGCAGTTGCAGCTGCTGGATGTTGAAAGCAAATTTAGCAGTTATTTTTCCCACCATGAGCTCTTACTGTCACAGGCTGTAGGTTACAGCATGTCCTAGAAAAGTGCAGCCTGAGGCCCGGGATGTCCCGGCTGCCCTGGAGCACTGATGGCACTAGGCGTGGAGGTGCCCCCGTGAATATGTCCAGTGGATCCAGGCTGCTTTGTGGGCCAATCTGCCCTATATTTTGGGGGTAGTAGAAAGAGAGCACACTGACTCAAAACATTGGTTCAAATCCTGCTTTTCCTCTTACCGGCTTTGTGAACTGCACGCACTTCATCTCTCTGAACTGGCTTCCTAGTTTGTAAAACAGGACTGATCACATCCACCTGCATGGTGTGGTCGGGTTAACCGGTAACATTTCCCAGAAGCCCGGCCCAGCACTTGTCCCTGGGTAGGAATTCTCCAAACGGCGGCTCTTCTCCCGAATCCTTCTTATATTGTGATGTTTTAATATTTTTGGGATTAAAATCCCTGATGTGAAGTTCAGGATAGCACCTCCCTTTTACCATGTCCTACTCTCTTTGGAAAGACTCTCAGTGAGTTTCCGGAATTGGGGGTCTCAGTGTCAGACGGACACCAGCAGCAGTGTCCAGGCCCAACCTTTGCTAACCGGAATCACATTGGCTACATTCCTGATGAGTTGCCCTTCACTCTCATGCTGACCAGCAAAGGGATGGAGGCCCACGTGGCTAGACAAGCCCTGCTAGACCCGGCAGAGCCCCAGACTGGGAAGCAGAAGGATGAAGGAAACCTGTTTATTAGCTAAACTCTGCTCCTTTCACTTATCCTCAGAACCTCAGCGATCATTTCTTTGATACCTTTCCTTAAGCTTCTGCAAGGGAGACATTTAAACATACTAGGTGCCTTTTACAAATATGAGAGCTGTTTGGAAATAATGAAAGATAGTATTTCTAAATTTCTTGAAGGACATCTCTTTCTGAAGAATGTATGGAAATCTCAGGGAACATTATGGAGGAGCTCATGGATCCTTCCTGGCAAAGACACATCCCTAAAGCTACATTGTTTTTGGCATGACCCAAGACATCCATGATTCTCACTTATCTTGACAGACATTTTTTTCTATCATAAACCATTTACTCTGGCAGCATAGGCTCCATTCAACTAGATGGACCCAAATATCCATCCAAACACAGGGTCTTCTCTACAAAGAAAAGACCAGATCATGTTTGCTTGGAGACCTTGTAACTATAAAAACAGAAAATGGTTATTATGACAGCTTTCAGAGGCCTTGATGTTCGAGGGAGAAAGGGGTTCTGACCCTTCCTTGTAAACGGGGGGCCAAGGTGGGGGGAGTGGGTGGCTTGCTGAGCGTGTGTTCTGCAGAAGTCAGCTGTTGATGCCCCTGACTGGGTCTCCTCAGAATCTAGCTGGTCATGACCAGGAGCGTTTGAAGTCACCAGCTCGGAGGATGAGGCTCAGGTTTAGGTCCTGGTTCTGTCACTGACTAAGCTATTTAATGTGGGGAATGTTGAGTAAATGGTGGCCGTCGTCATCATCATCCAGTCACCTGGCTAAAATCCGTTCCTAGATCCATGTGCTGTTTCCTATTTAAAAAATTTAAAAATATTTCCTATGTAAAGAATTTAAAATACATCCTACTTAAAATGTTTCCTATTAAAAAATTAACTGGCACATTAGGGGCATTGACAAAGTAGTTTTATGCCTTTAACTTCTCTTACTTCAAAGTTATTTTTTAAAATTAACCATTTTTTTATGGCCAGAGTAGTTTATGCTCATGGTAAATATGTAGTTTTAAAATGTATAAATTAAAAGTAAGTCTTCTTCCCACTTTCTATCCCAGTTCTCTAGTAATTTCTG
Source organism: Diceros bicornis minor (assembly GCF_020826845.1). Taxonomy (NCBI): domain Eukaryota; kingdom Metazoa; phylum Chordata; class Mammalia; order Perissodactyla; family Rhinocerotidae; genus Diceros; species Diceros bicornis. Next base: position 75,144,050 of record NC_080751.1, on the reverse strand, counting down.
CAGAGGAACCACGGTTAAGAGTTTCTGGAGTATCCTTGTAAGACAAGCTCTGCATATTCAAGTTCTTAGAGGCGTATGTGTACTGCATACACTGTTGTGTATCTTCCTTTATTTTCACCACACAGTTTACTTCGGAGATGGTTCTTTATCAGCACATATAGATAAGCTGTGCTTTTAAAAATGGCTACATAGTATTCCAAAATTTGGGTGTACCATAATCTAACAACAGTGAGCTTTTGCTTTGTGACTGGGGGCTCCTGCCCATCCATTACCTGTCCTCACAGATTTTCCAGGGAGACTGTTCTTGGGTCTTTTAGATGGTGCTGGTTATCCACCCACTCGGAAGGTCAGGTGGGAGATGGACTGTCTGACAGCTGAACAGTGCAGACCTAAATCTGGCACAGCAAGAGGGGGCTAGTTCACTCTTCAACTCAACCAGCAAACTTCTGGAGACGTGTTAAGTCCATCACTCCCTCTGAACTTGCAATTTCCTAATTTATAAATTGGAGACAGCATTTCTTTCCTTTGTCTTTGAAAATTAAAAAAAATTCTTATAGGTAGTTTTCTCCATATTTACATGCTTATTATAAGAAATGTGGAAATCTAGAAAAGTGGAAGAATAACATAAAAATCACTCATTACCCCACTCCTCAGAGTCAGCTACTATTAACTTGGAGGTTCATTTACTTTTAGTGTTCCCTCTGTACCTGCAGTTGTATGTTTTTAAGGTATTAATTATATTTGTCCATTTTTCCCCTGTAAATACAAATTCTGCATAAATAATTTTAAATGGCTGCATAATTCATTATTGTATGGCTATGCCATAATTTATTTAACCATTCCTCCATACTTGCATGTTTAGGTTGTTTTTATATTTTTTTTAAATAAATACTCCCATGAGAAATATCTTTACATGTAAATCTCTGTCCCATTTCCATGGATTGGATTTCATGGAATGGAAGGACTGGGTCTGTGATTATGGGTCCCGTACATGTCGTTGATCTATATTAGCGACTTGCCCTTCGGTAGGCTTGTGCTCACTTTTAGCTATGTCAACTGTGTGTGTGTGTGTGTGTGTGTGTGTGTGTGTGTGTATGAATTAGTCTGCTAGGGCTGTGAAAACTTTAGGGGGGACACAGTTCAGTCCATAACAGTGTGCCTATTTCCCCACACTCAGAATAAGAATATGTATTAAATATCTTTAAAAATTTAGACAAAAATACAACATGACCTTGTTTAAACATTTATTTATTTTATTGTTAGTAGCAATCTAGGTTTGGAAAGACTTTTGGTATACACCATTTAGGAAAACCAACAGATGGAAACATTGTACAAATCTTGATTGTACTAGTAAAATCACATGGATGAATTGGGCTATCACTTGCACAGAACATTCCTTTCTAGGGAGAAAATCCACATGATTTTACTAGTGGGACTAGTAAATAGGACTCTGGGTTGATGGGAAGCCTCTTGCCACAGAGCCTTAGTAGAGAAAACCAAGTCTTTTTATGGTGCACAAACACGTTAAATTAAAATTTATATTTACTCTGAAAAAAAAAAAAGAGATGTATTTCTCCAATTTTACATTATTTGCATTTCAGGAAAAACAGCAAGAATAAAACCACAATGACGATAAATAATAATGTAAAAAATTGAAAACCAGAATTGTAAAGTTGAGCTCCTCTATTGTTAAATATTATTCATTACTTTTAGACTTAGAGGAATAAGCCTTGTGTTTTACCTTATTTTAATATGAGTCACAAGAGTTTGAAACTGTTGCCGCGTGGCTTTGACCAAGTGGCAGGACCTTGTTACCACCAGAGAACTAGTAACTTTGCATTGGATTTTGTAGCAGATCCCTCCCCCCTGTCCCCCTCACCACCCCTCCGCCTGCACACAGAAGCAATAAAATAAACCCGCTGAGATCACAGTGAAGCTGCCTTACAACTGCAAGAGTGAAACCAATTGTTTCTATTATCTTTTCAGAAGACTACACATTCTTTCCTTTGGGATGCTATCTTGGCTCCACGGGAAGGGAAAAATTGCGTTTTTAAAGGCAAAATTTCCCCCTTTGTTTTCCCAATGGACTCAATTTTCTTCCATTTTACCCACCATAGTGGAGGCATATTTTTTAAAAAGTAGAGTTTTGTTCTGTTCATCTGGGACCTTATATTCTGTGAGAGGATGTTTCCCCAACGTTACTGTGACGTCACAGGTTTCAGCATCCCCTGCAGCTCAGAACGGTCCTCTGGGGCGGGGTGTGTACTACCAGGGCTGCTCAGTGCACTGCATGGATTTTACATCCTATAATTACACATCTTTCTTTGAATTTTCAGTGTTTTCTCCTCAAATTTCAGGTACTAGTTAATGCTTTTGTTTCTATTCTTACAGTGTTTTCACAAATGGAAGATTATTTATTCCTCCTGTAAAAATTATTATACCCAAATTCAGCCTGACGGAGTGGAATAGCGTGCTGGCCACGATTGGAGAAAAGGTCTTCCCCCTCGGAGGTGTTCGGAAGTAAGGAGCTCTCTTGTCTGCGGGAGACGGGGCACCGCAGTTCGAGTTGTGCTTTGCTGTGGGAATGCCCGGCCTGGAGCAGCCAGGGCGGAAACGAGGCATTGCAAACTCTGATTTTGCTTCTTCAAAGCTGACAGTATTTCTCCAGTCTTTGTGCCATACTTATTTTAACCAGTTTCTTTCATGTATTCACTCAACAAAGATCGTTGACCCTCTACCATGTGTTAGGTGTGGTGAGCACAGCCTAACAGACAGAGGCGTGCCCACTAAGCCGCTCCTGGTGGGCCAACAATGAACGTTTAGTTAGCCGCTGCCGTTGGTGTGCTGAGGCCTCGCGGTCGGTCTGGAGAAGTCAGGGGAAGCCACATGGGGAGCCCGAGTCTGAACCCTGACTTGGCTGATTAGCGGGGAGATGAAGTCCCTGTATGAAGGAGGCAGCATGGTGCAGTGGCCATTAGTGTCGCCTGGAGCCAAACCTGGTCTCCACCACCTGTGTCCTGGTCACCTCAGGGACATGCTTAACTTTCTTTTTTTTTTTTTTGTGAGGAAGATCAGCCCTGAGCTAACATCCATGCCAATCCTCCTCTTTTTGCTGAGGAAGACCGGCCCTGAGCTAACATCTATTGCCAATCCTCCTCCTTTTTTGTTCCCCTAAAGCCCCAGTAGATAGTTGTATGTCATAGTTGCACATCCTTCTAGTTTCTGTATGCGGGACGCGGCCTCAGCATGGCCGGAGAAGCGGTGCGTCGCTGTGGGCCAGGATCCGAACCTGGGCCGCCAGTAGCGGAGCGCGCGCACTTAACTGCTACATGCTTAACTTCTTGAGGCCTGTTCCTTCATCTGGAAAATTGGAAATAATAATAGTACCTCCTTCCAAGAGTTGTGGTATGTGTGAAGTACTTAAATAGTGCCTGGTGTATGGTGAGGGCTGACGATTATGATGGTGAATAAGGACAGCGTTTTGGGGGGGATCCGACACTGCTTGTTATACACAGCTCAGCATTATTGTGAGGGAGGTAGCTAGACTTGAGGCTGGAACAACTGTCAGGGATCCAGACCATGAACGTCAGGCAGGCCAGGCAAGACTTTGCTGTCTTGTAGGCACTGGGTCCTGTTTGTGTGGAGAAAGCTCACCATGCCAGTCATGACGATGGATTGGAAGGTGGGGTGGAGAGAGGCGAGGTGACAATGGGGTAGAGAGAGGCGAGGTGACCATGGGATTGGAGAGAGGCGAGGTGACCATGGGGTGGAGAGAGGCGAGGTGACTATGGGATTGGAGAGAGGTGAGGTGACCATGGGGTGGAGAGAGGTGAGGTGACCATGGGATTGGAGAGAGGAGAGGTGACCATGGGATGGAGACAGGCGAGGTGACCATGGGATTGGAGAGAGGTGAGGTGACCATGGGATTGGAGAGAGGCGAGGTGACCATGGGGTGGAGACAGGCGAGGTGACCATGGGGTGGAGAGAGGCGAGGTGACCTTGGGGGTGGAAAGAGGTGCTTAAGAGGTTGACATGATAAGTCTTAGTAACTATTTGGCTATAGAGGAGAGGGGACTCCACGGGATTTCTGATTTGAGAAACTGAACCGATGAGGTTCTTTTCTGAGGTGGTGAACACAATACAGGTTTGGATGTGATGAAGGATTGAAGAAGTCAGGTATGACACGCCTGTGGGACCTCCAAGTCTGGGCTGTGAGTTTTAGATTTGTGATTTGTTAACTCAGTGGCTAGTGAGTGGAACTGTGCGTGTGGACGAGACCCTCCTGGGAGCCGGCCCAGAGCAGGGGCACAGCTCAGATGCTGTGGGAGCTTCAATGAGCTCCTTGTCACCTGGTGGGAATGTGGGTCCCATGTAGCCAGATCAAGTTTTTCACAAGAAGGCAGAAGCATCAAATTGTTTAAAACAAAGACAATAGTCATCTTCTAATCAGTTCTTTTATGGCCCCCTTCCTACCCACAGGTGAGGCTTTAGGCGTCCTGTACGAGGCCCCTGCTTTCCTCTGAGTGGGCCCTGGAGAATCTCTCCTGGCTCCCGTTTGCGCTTCCTTTGTGGCCCTGAGGCTTGGAGTCCCTCTTTCTCTCTGGCCTGTTGGTGCCTCGTTGGGCTATTTGGTGCTTGAGCCCAACTCCATAGCTGGGTTTTTGAATTCTCCTTGGCACCGTGCTCTGTGGCGATGGAGTACCTGGCCCTCTGCCTGTTCCCAGTCCTGGACCCTAGAGCTGGCTTGGGCAGAACTCTTGCGAGTCGAGTTTGGAGCAGGAGAAAAGGGAGTCCACAGAGGAGGGTGCACACGCATGGCCAGTGGGGAGATAGGCAGTCCAGAAGGTGGGAGCAGGGCAGAAATGCTTCTAGGGACAAGAATGCCAACAAATGCCGCAGACGAGTGAGATGAGGACGGGAACGGCTCTCAGGACTGCACTGAGCAGGTGGCCCGAGCGCTTGGAGGTGGAAGCCAGGCTGTGTGGGCAGGGCTTGAGTGAAGGGCGGGGAAGGAAGGCGAGAGTGTGTGTGTGGGGGGGTGTGGCTGTAAAAGGAAGAGAGAGGACGGATACAGGAGACACAGGATCACTGCTTGGGGAGGCTCCAGGAAAATACTTTCTTATCAACGAATGTGGGAGACACTTGAGCACATTTTTCCCCTGAGGGTAAAGCCCCAGGGGACAGGGGGTGGTGAAGACGAAGGAGAGTGTAGAACAGTTGGAACAAAGTTCTGAGCAGATGGAAGGCAGTGTGACCTGGGGGCGGGTGGAAAGAAGGTTGTCTTTTGTGAATGGAAAGGAGAACCGGGGCAGCGACAGGGACTAGAGGGACGTGGAATGAGGGGATTGACAAACAGCCTGGAGGGCCCAGCCAGACCAACCTGCAGGACTGTGTGTGCTCTGATCCCTGGCAGCCCAGGGTGAGAGGGAGAAGGCAGGTGGATGGACTCGTCCATGGGCCGAGTGTGGGGAAGGACAGCAGGGGAGAAGTTTGGTTCCGTGTGTCAGCAGGGGTTTAAGGTGAAGGCACGTGGAGACAGAGCTGGCTGTGGAGTGGAGTCAGGGACAGTAGGGTCTCAGACCAGGGGACTGGCCGTTGGAGTGGATCAGAGGGAGGGAGCAGTGGGGAGCTGGAAGGCTGAGAGGCTGCAGGGGGCCAGGTTAAGACCTGGATATTGGGAGCGCTGCCGGGGCGATGAGGAGGCCCAAAGTCTTGCAGTGGGAGTGAGTTGAGAAAGCATAGGGAAGACACAAGTCTTTAAAGCTGAAAAGTAAGGAAATGTGGTCCGATGCCGAGTGTTAGAAGGACCATTTTTCTGGACAGTGATGGTCCCCAGGTGGCGGGCATTGGGCTGGAAGACCAAAACATTTACTCCTGTTTCACTTGCTTGTCGACTAACTCTCTCAGGGGTAAATTAAAGCATAAAAGATTGATTTACTGTCCGCAGTTGTGACACCAACAATGAAAACTGATGCATCCACTTGTGAGTAGGACATAGCGTGTTGGGACGTTTGGGCTGGGTCATTAACCCAGCAAGGACGGTGAATACCAAGGGGGACCTAAATGCACCAGGGAAGGTAGATGTATAAAAATCAGTTCTGTAAAGGCCCAAATGCTTCCGGAATGCAGTTATAAATAGTAGTGTTTTATTCTTAAATAAAGACAATGGTGTGGAACAGGTAGACTTGTGTATGTTTTTGGAAGAAGCCAGAAACAATAGTGGAATTAATCATAACTTTCATGTATAAAATGGTGGTGGTGAAAGTGAGAGGGAATATCCTCATACAGAAGTAAGCAAGGAAATAGGAGATTTAGAGGGAAAATAGGATGTTAGATCAATAGGCTTGTTTCTTTTTTTTCCTGGACTTAAATTAGTTCTTTCTGGTTGCGTTTAGAAAAAGTGCAGAGCTTGGAAATAAAAGAAATGCTTACAAAGTAGAAATAGTAATCGTGAAAGAGTGATATAATATGCACATAACAGTTTTTTTTAATCAATGTATACGCTACCTTTGAACAGAATCTACAGCTAATATTCAACAGACATTTGAAAAGTCATTTGTGTTTATCTGTATTTATCATTTGTTAGATAATGTTAATATGGTTCAGTGGAGGTTTCCACTGCACCTTTTTCTTGTGTCAGTTGGAAACTTAGCCAAATTCTCAGTGGTATTAAAATTAGTTGATTTATTGGCTAGTTTTGAACTTTCGGTATGAGATATATAATCCAGAGAAATCTTTCAGTAAAATTGCCTGGGTCTCTGTGTGAGGGGTTATTGCTGATCTTGGTGTTGGAAAAACGTACTTCTAGTAGGCATTTATTGGGGGCTGGTTTCGAGGTGGGCACAGTGCTGCGCACTGGAGACCCAGCCTCTTCTGCTCACCCCCACTGAGCTGGTGGCCCAGCAGAGAAAACAGAACTTCCAATTGGTAATTACAGTGGGGGCAGGGTGTGTATGAGAGGGTGCACACAGGGGTGGAGCCCAGTCTAAGCATACCCCTAGAAGAAGAGATGTTTGCTCTAAGAATGGAGGATGAGCAGAAGTCGGGGCAGGGCTGGACCAGGGAGGAGATGAGTGAGGCATTGGCACGCCCTTGAGGGTGGGCACCTCCCCAGATTTACACCTCGCTTGCCTCACCCTGGTCCCAGGCCTGTGTGGGAAAACGCAGTGTTAATGGAAATGCCTGGACATGAGAGCCAGATGTGTTCCAAGAAAGGACAGGTGGTTATGTGGCTGGAGGAAAGTGAGGATGGAAGAGGGTCAACTGCCCCGAGTTCCACTGTGCTGGGTTCTGTCCAAGTCACCCGCTGGAAGGAAAAGGTGATGAGCCATCCCTGAGAAATTCTTTGAGTCTTTGAAATACAATTATTTCCACCCTCAATTTTCATTTCCATCCGTATTTGTTGAGCATGTACTAGAACCTCACTGTTCTCTCTGCACTTTTTTTTGTCATCTATGGACTCTTTCAATGTGAGGTCTTCCTCTTTCTTTAGTTCTGTGAAACTAGTCGTCATTATTTCTACACATATTTCTTCCTTTCCACTTCTATTTTAACTTGTTTTGTGGATTCTTATTGTCTGAATGTTGGCACTTCTACTTATCCTTATTTCTTAACTTCTATATATTCTGTTTCTTATCATTCTCTGCTTCCTTCTGGGGGAGTTCCTCAATTTTATCTTCCAAACAGTAATTTGTATTTCTCTATTTCTCTTATTTCTTTTTTTTTACTTTTTTTTTTTGTAATATAGTATTTTATTTCTCTTATTTCTTTTAGAACATTTTCATGTTTATGTTAAATTCTTGGTCCATCTGTCCAACACTTCTGCTTCTGGGGGGATCTTCTGGACACCCCACTTGTTGGAGCCCCACCGTCCAGCCCGGGGCCTGGCTCTGGGCAGAGGTGCTCTCCTCATGGCCGCAGCTGGTCAGTCCTGTCGTCTCCCTCGGCCCCTCGCCTGCTGAGCGCATCTGCTGAGGGCGTCTGCTGCGCCTCCCTGACCTACTCCTGGGGACACTTCCCCCGTTGTCCGAGCCCTCCGGGGGGGACAGGCACTGACTGGCCCAAGGCAATGGCAGGAGAAGAACAGAACTCCAAGCTTTGCTTTTCACCTCACACCTTGCGCTCCCTGTCCCAGCACCGGCTCTCGGGTGGCATCTCACCTCTCCTATCTTGATGTTCTCTTTCCGTCGCTTCTCCAGCGTTGATCCAAGGCAGCAGTTCTCAATTGGGCCCGGGAGCAGCAGCATGGGCATCAGCTGGCACTTGTTAGGAATGAGCGCTCAGGCCCCTCCCAGACTCACGAATCAGAAGCCGGGAGGGTGGGCCTGGTCCCCTGTGCATTAGCAGCCTCCCAGGTAATCAGAGACGCCCAGGGTTTGGGAGTGACTGACGGGGGGTGGGTGGGGCGGTGGGGTGGGGTGGGGGGGGATGAATTCTGTGGGTTCTCCTTCCCACTCCTGCGCTTGCTGCTCCAATTTGTGGCTGCAGCATACACCTGGCAGTTGCTCTGTCTCCTCTCATGGGTGAGGCCTTTGCTTTGTCACAGCCCATCCACAACGGTCAGTGTACTGTTGCTAACACACAGCTCCTCTCCCCCTCTCTCATGGAAATCTCCAGTCACTGGCTAAATTGCTGATAAATCCCTCTCCCTAGAATTCCAGGTTCTAGAACTCAACATTCCAGGTCTATGTTTGTGTTTCATCCTGTAGGGCAGGCAGCCCCCTGTGTTCTGGCTTTTTGCGCAGACCCCTCCCGCTACCCCAGATGGCTTCGTGCCATCTTCACATGAGGGAATCCCACCCACCCTTCAAACCCCGCTGCAAATTCTCCCACTTTTGTGAAGCCTACAGTTGAGTTTAATCTCTCTCTTCTTGGAAGGGCCAGCACGGTGCCCTTCTCTGCTCATATTTGTCTTTTTAAGTTTGTGTCCACTTCTGGACTAGGGGAAGCAGTGACTTTTTCATATTTTTATTCAAGGCAATGCCTGCTTCATTGTCTTGTGCATACAATGCTCAGCATTGAACGAATTGAATCATTTCTTAAATGAATAAATTAGTGAATGAATACTTGCTAAAAAAAAGTACGGAATAAAGAGTAGACAAATATTAGTCTTTTGGTGCTTATAAAAAGGCATATTATTTGCTAATAAGTGCTGGTTTGTTTTCCAAGTATTGTTAGAACAGTATAAGCCAATTTGTATTAATTTTAGCTGTTATTAGTTAAAATTAATTGAATACCAACCAAGAGCTTAAAATGTTCTCGAGGGCCTCTGAGCATTTGTACGTAATTAAAAATAGACTTTAATTAAAAAATCTCAAAATAGAAAGGAAACCTAATTCTGTAAGAGCAGCTCCCACAGGGTTAGTTAGCGTGTTTGGATTGCGCTTGCTGACGAGTGCATCGATTCTCCAGTGGTCCACATGCTGGCCATTTCATATACAAAAATGCCCCCAGCCCCGGATCGCTGGTCTTAAATCTCTAGCTCATTTCTTTTTTCTTTCTTTGCAGATTATTTACAATGAATGGGCATCTTTTGGACAACTCAAAGGATTTGCAAGACCACCATTTTTATGTTGCGGCAGGACTGGAGGCCTTCAAGTGTTTCCCTCAGTGGAAGTCCCTAAACCTTCCCAGTGAGGTCCCACAGTGAGCACTTTCATACCTTTCGCTCCAGCCAATTTGCATTTTTACCCTCAGTATCTCTCCCATCTATGGCCAGTTCAGCTACTGGCTGTTTTTCTGTAGTGGAACTTGGTATTCTCACTTTATATATGATGCAGTTTTGGATATTCAAAGTTAGGCAATGAAGAACTACCGTTGTTTGGTATGTTCACAAGCACGGTTAAGATCTTGTGTTGAGTCCATCGTCTTTTCTCTGGGGATGCTGGGAGTCTTAGAGATCAGGGGACTAAAGGTGCAAAATAGTGGCACAGCTGGCCCCAGGACACAGTTACGATAGTCCTCACTCCATCCAGCACAGTGTTTGTTGTCTTAATTTGACTTGCTTTTCCTTATCTGAAACGCAGAGTTTGTGTGGCGCAGTAGTCTCTCCTGGTGAAAAAAGCAGTGATTTTTATAGTAGCTCCTGGGCCTGGCTACCAGCGTGCACCATGGTGTGTGTATTTATGGACATGGAAGAACGACTAGAAGGAAGACGAAGACGTTGGTGGAAACTCCCGTCCCGTCACCTGAGATTTGTCCTGACAGTTCTCTCTTCTCGGGACAGTTGGCTCACTCCGCTTGTGCCGTCTGCAGTAGGCTAGATGAGCACCTGTAATTAATGCACTAGGTTCTCTTGTAGACTCCTGCCTGAGGGAGCCTGGCGGCTTTATCCTGAGGCAGAAAAGCCCAGCATTTGAGATCTGGCCTGCTCCCCAGTGTCCTGCACTGATGCTCACTTAGCCATGGACAGACTTCCCTCTCTGTCTGCAGAGAGCCCTTCCCACAGTCCAGTGTCCTTGAAGTCACCGGATGAGGTGGTCTGATTTCCATTCCCAGGGTAGAATTACATTTGACACTTCCTTAATGAACTTTCAGTGTCCCTCTCACCTTCCTTCTTAGGTTGTATTTGAATGTAAAGTCTCAATATTTCCTACTCCAAATATCTGTACAATGATAGAGTCCAAAACAACTTCCTAACCTTTCTGTTATTGTATTGGCCAGAAATACGATAGATCCAGAAACCTCTTTATTAGTCTGGGCCCCTCAGTGGCCACAGCTCCTGATGAGCTCGTGTGTGTCTGATACTGAGTGTCAGGGCTGGGCCAGGCTCAGCGGTGGTTCAGGGAGGAGGCTGACCTGCAAGGCCAAAGTTCAGAGGTACATACTGATCCAAATCCTCAATTTTCTTGTCCCAAATGAAAGCCCTGGGATTAAGGCTGAGTCTGGGTTCATTGCCTTTGGGTCAGCTGAGAAGACAGGCGTGGGGCTTGGGATGACAGGCAGGCATCCCTCAGGTCTCTCCTTCTAGGGACCTATGATTCTAGTACCAATGCCAATGTGTGGAGGTTTTTCCACAGCACCAGCAATGCTTGGGCACCAGCTGGGAGTCCTACAATTCAACTCAATTCTGACACTGTGTACTTGGAGATAGCATCAAATCTCTCAGGTTAGGGGCTCAGTCCTACAAGACTGCATCCTTGCACCCCCCGCCCCCCCCCCCCGATTTCAGAAACCAATTGCAAGTCCAGGTTGTCACCTGTGCTTCTGACTGACCAGCTATAGCTTGGAGGTTCCAACAACTCTTCCCTACATTGGGTTTAACTGATTTGCTAGAGCAGATCACAGAACTCAGAGAAACATTTTACTTACTAGATCACTGGTTTATTATAAAAGGGTATAACTCAGGAACAGCCAAATGGAAGAGATGCACAGGGCAGGTACAGGGAGGGGCATGGAGCACCACTCTCCCTGAATCCTCACGAGTTCACCCCAGAAAGTCTCTGAACCCGTCCTTTGGGTTTGTACGGAGGCTTCGTTACAAAGGCAAGATTGTTTAAATCATTAGCCGTTGGCCTTGGATTCAACTTCAGCACCTCTCCTCTTCTTGGTGGTCTGGGGGGTGGGGGTGGGAGGTGGGACTGAGCTTTCCAACCTCTGATCGTGTGGTTGATTCTCCTGGCAACCAGCCCCCAACCTTAGGCACTCTCCAAAAGTCACCTCATTAACATAACAAAAGACACCTTTATTGCTCTCATTGCCTAGGAGATTCCAAAGGTGTTAGGAGCTCTGTGCCAGAAATGAGGACAAAGACCACATACGTATTTCTTATTATAAATCACAATATCACAGGGCCCCTTGGCCATGTGTGGGCGAGACTTTTATCCGCCCTCTAACCATGCCCTTTCCTGCTTGCCCTGGAAGGCAGGGCTACTGTTCTTCCTAGCAGGCGGGGCCAGCGCTGGGGTGTCAGGCCGCCAGAACTGCTGCTGCCCGTCCTCCTCCCTTCAGTGTGTACACGCAGCCTGAGTGTTCCTTTCATGAGACTCCATCAGATGTAATTTTTAACTTGGGCACCAAGCACCAGTTCCTACACTGAGGGGCGTTCCTGATTTCCAGGTCTTGCTGAGATGAGCAGTTCCTCAAGCTGATGTGTGGGATTTTGCACCCTTGACTACTTAGCCCCAGTGGGTGTGTTTGAACTACGTGTAGTGTGGGGACCTATTTGAGGGCTGCTAGGAACCTTCCCCGTAGCTGTTTCTCTGTCACGTTTTTAATGGTCGTTGTCTTGAGCAAAGAAGAAGAGGGGTCAGCTTTCACCTCCTTGTGGAACAGGCAGATGCTTTCAGGTGTGCCGGTGGCGGGCCTCCACCCCCACCCCACGCATGGAGCGCCGTGTCATGTGGGAAACTTGAGACCCCACTGGGAACAGTGTCTGTGGTGTACCTCGTGCCTATTTGGGCTCATAGGCTGTTAGGTTTCCTGCTTTAAGGCAGAGAACGGCTTCCATTGTCCTGTCTATGGATGGAGGACCCCACAGCAGAGTGATGTTGGGCAGATGGTTAGGTGAGGGTCCTGCCTGCACGCCTGGCAAGCTTGGATATTTCCTGATTTTATGGACTTCCTAGTTCATTACTGACAGTCCTAACAGCAGGTGGGTAGAAATATCTTCGGGGCTGTTGAACTGAGTTGAATAGTTCTCTCCACTCCGTGTCCCCTGCTCACCACACATGTTCCTCTGCCTCTTCCCGTCAGCTGTTCACGTGTTGAACCCTGAACCGAGTCTGTCGGTTGCTTGAATGTCTTTTTCCGTCACCAGAGGTTGGGGCTTGGGGTGAAGAGAGTCCACAGAGTTGCTAAGAGACTGAAGTCCTTTCACCATACACGAAATAGAGGGGGAGGTGCTCTTCTGCTGGAGAACTGTGTGGTAGAAGCATTTCCAAATTTGTACAGCAATGACCGGAGTAAGCCTCGGTAAAGAAGAGTTGGAAACGGGACGCATGCATTTGTACCGTTGTCAGGCAGTTAGACGAGAGCTGTGTGATGTGGTAGGAGCAAATGGACTGGGTTGGACTGGATTGAAGTCTCGTCAATAGTTCTTTGCTGATCAGCTGTGGGGCCTTGAGAAAGCTCTCATGTCCCCAAGCCTGGGTTCCTTACCAGCCTGAGGAGGACATAACGCTTGCTCCCCGGTCATCGTGAGAGCTACGTGAAGAAACCGTGCTTGTGGAAGCCATAGTCAACTGTAAAAACTTGAATGTTAGAATTTGCTCCCCACTATCCTATAAAAACTTTAGGACAGAAGGTGCCTGTAAACATGCCACCCTTGGGCCAGACTGCCACCGTGGTGCATGAGAATCCATCGGATTTTCAGAGATCTCAAGGAAGGAAATTGGACAGACTCCCTGTCTCTCCTGAGGCCGGGAAGCCTTGTTGATGTGAGCTCGTGTCATCTGCGGACAGTAAGCTCCTTCCTCTTGGACATGCCTTCCTGAAACCCATGGCTGCAGTCTACGTTTTTTACAAAGTTGTTTTTGGCTGAGCTTTAAACGTCTCAGGCTGATTGTCCTTTGTCTTTCAGAAAGCACACGGACATCGAGAAACACTCACGAAGAAAGAAAAAAGTAAGTACATTTTAAAAAGGAAAGATGACAACTGTGACTGAGTCTGGTGTCTTCCACATTGACAAGGACACATCCCAGGCTGAGGGCCCCAACTTGGCAGAACAGAGCTCCTCTGGCACGGGGTTAGGTGCCTGGTTTGCTCCTGTGAATGAGGTGAATGAGAGGTTAGGTGTATACTTGGAGGTCAGAGTCTGAAACTTGGAGGCGCACTGAGGTGTTTGTAATATAACACAGGATGTGGGAAGATAAAAATATATACCGATCTTATGGGACAGGTGGTGTCACTGGGCAAGGGCCCACTGCCTGACGTGCACAGAAGCCAATACTATGGCACTGGCTTTTTATTTTTTGTGAGGAAGATCAGCCCTGAGCTAACATCTGCCAATCCTCCTCTTTTTTTGCTGAGGAAGAATGGCCCTGGGCTAACATCCGTGCCCATCTTCCTCTACTTTATATGGGACGCCACTACAGCGTGGCTTGCCAAGCGGTGCGTCAGTGAGTGCCCAGGATCCGAACCGGCGAACCCCGGGCCACCGCAACAGAGCGCGAGCACTTAACCTCTTGCGCCACAGGGCCAGCCTCTGGAACCAGCTTTTGAGAGAAGAAAAGGCTTTATTTTGAGGTCGATGGCAAGGAGACAGGAAGAAAGGCTCTGAAATCTGTCTCTCTGATCCAAGGTTCAGGGCGAAATTTAAGGAGTTAGGGGCTGCTAAGCTACAGCTGGGCCCATGTAAGTTGATCGGCTAGTCTTGAATCAGTTCGTGTGTGGTAATCAAGCTGCTGGGAGCCAGATTGTCTTTACTGAAGAACTTCTTGCTTCCTGAAGGGCTCAGGTGACAACACTTCTGAAGATTCTTGGTTCTGGGGTCATCCGGGGGCTATGGGTTCCCACCTGGCACGTGCACAGTGCTGTCTCTGTTACTGAGCAAGGTTTGATTAATCAACAGCCTGTTTTAAGGAAGCAAAGCTACTTTAAGCTGGCAATATTTTATGTGCTGTTTCAGTAGCAGCAAAAGTGAGCCAAGCTTGGCACAGCTGGGAGCGGGGGGCAGCTGGGAGGAGGACGTTTCAGGCAGATATGACAGCTGGAGGAAGGCACAAGGGTGAGAAACAGCTCGCTCTGTGTGTATGTATGTAGGTGAATTTATCTACACACAATTTGCTATTGGAACATACAGCATGAGCAAGAATGGCAGGAAGTGTCAGGAGACGCTACGAGAAGGGCAGGTAGAAGCCAGATCTTGGAGGCCTGTACCGGACCTTATCACCTGTTTGTATGATGATCACATATCCATAACCATCTTATAAAAACTGCATTTTAGTGGCTCTACTGACATTGTTTATTCAACGAAGCTGTTGAATGCCTATTTGCCAGTTCCTAGCTTTCGGGCCCATTTGCTCAAGTACCCTCCCTTCTGTAACTCAGCGGCCTTGAGTTTCCCCCATGTATTGATCTGTTCTTTTCAAATATGTAACAGCCAGCCTTTGGATTTGCTTTTCTTCTGTTGCAGCTCAGATATCATGACCACCATTTTAATCATTCTCTTGCAAACAGCTTTGGCTTCCCTACCCCTACGAACCACCTTGTATTCACCTGACACAAGTCCACTTTTGGATGATTCCAACCCTTAGTTTTGTCTGCACTTGCACTGGAGGAGCGCAGTGTTGCTGGAGATAATAACACAACTGACCTGACTCTTTTCATGTTGAGTTCATGACCACGGTCCTTACCCAACCTGCATTCACTGAAAAACACTTACCCCTAAAAAACTACTTTTCTGAATATGTTTTGCTAAATTTTGTTGGGGATTTTTGCATCTCTGTTCTTAAGTGAGATTAGCCTACAATGCTTCTTTCTCACATTGTCCTTGTCTAGCTTTTGGTGTCAAGGTTTTTCTGAATTGACTCTGTTATTTTGGTAGCTTTCTGAGCTGAATGATCATCTTATTTATTTTTCGGTTTTCTTTCTCTAAGGATTTCGTTTTAGTAGTAAGTGCTTATTGAATGAATGAATGAGGATCATTGAGAACACAAAAATGATAGGCGTGATTCTGCCTGAAGGATGCACTCTATCTAGTTGGGATAGACAAACACATAGACTTATTTCATGATAAAAATTTGTATAAAGGAGTCACATGTGTAGAGTGACGGTTTGTAGGAGAGGGCGTCATCGACACAGGTGGAGACTGGCAGACGAAGTGCAGGTCACAAAGTGTGAGTCAGAGAAGAGGCAGATGTTCCAGGTAGGGGGAGAACCTGCGTGAATGCACATGTGATTCCACCTCGCAGAGTTTTTCTCTACTACCTAAAGCCGTGTCTTCACATGTGGGCACTGGATTTTGAATGACGACATTTAGCATGAATGGTACAACACTGAAATCCCACTTTAGTGGTTTTGGAGCACACAGGTTGTTGACGATGTCTGCTGGGCCAGTAGTTGTTTCATCATTCCTGCTTTGGTTACGTCTTCCTTCCGTTTTGCTGTTGTTTTGACTCTGGTTCCTTAGAGGCAGGGACATAATTTTCTTTTCCTTTTATTAAACGTTTATTTTATTTGGTCTAAACTTTGAGGCATGTTTGTTCTGATATTGTCTACATTTCCTCTTCTCTCTTTTGGAAATCTATCATTGGACATATGGGTTTTGATAACGACATTTAACATTTAGGTATCTTTAAACAGAATGATCACAAACGTGGCGTAAACTGCACTGCAAACAACATGTGTTATTTGGAA
The DNA here is from genome assembly GCF_020826845.1 of Diceros bicornis minor. Taxonomy (NCBI): domain Eukaryota; kingdom Metazoa; phylum Chordata; class Mammalia; order Perissodactyla; family Rhinocerotidae; genus Diceros; species Diceros bicornis. The sequence continues at coordinate 75,127,754 of NC_080751.1, read as the reverse complement.
ATTTTCTATGGAGTAATTGTGACGAGAGCATATAGCAGCATAGCAAGCACATTTTGTTCTGGAAGGTGCAACGTCCTAGAAGAAAGCCAAAGGCATTGATTTTAGCAAAAGTTGATGTAAAAATGCCTGTCAAGGGGTTTACATTATTCGTGTCCCTTGTATAAAGGTCTATGTGATATATTGATCTCAGTGCTGAAAATATCCTCGCCCCATGTGATGAGTGGGCACGTTGCTGAGAATGGAAACTACTCCACATGTGGGCTCCTTTAGCGGCAGGAGGCTGGATTTTATAATTAGTCACAGCAACTATGTTATGATAAATATATTTGTTTCTTTATTTGCTTGTTCCAGATTTTCCATTTCTAGCTTGTTAAACTTCTTTTATCTATTTTCGGTGTGAACTACCTCAACATCCTTTTGGAAAGGGGGGAAGATATTAGAAAAGCAACACTGGAAACCCAGGACTGCCCCTTGGTAGGGATGTCACCCGCAGCACATGAGAGGCTGTTGTGACCTTGGTGGTCTTTGCAGTCCAAGGATGTCCAGTGGGCAGAGTAGCAGCTGTCTGTAAGATTGGTGCTGAATTTTCTTTTAAATCTTCTTCAAAATTTTTTTTTAATTTACCTGGAGTACACAGCAGAGAATCTTTCTTGACTTTTTCATGAACAAATCACACGTGCAGCACAGAGCTTTCGACCCCCAGACTCTCAGAGCTGAATGGGGCATTTGCTGATTGTCCGTGGCCCAGGGAAGCCCTGTGTCTGGAGATACAGAGATGAGCGGAGTGTAAGTTTCTGCTGGAGGAGAAGGCAGACGTGTTAATAAACAGGACAGAGTGATCCTAACAGTCCTCACCCAGTAAACTGAATCCCATTCACTATTTAAGCCTAAGCCTAAAAGTCATCCCTGATTCCACCAGCATCAGCCCTTCCTCACCCGGCAATTCCAGTAGGTCAGCAATCCCTCCTCTATTAAACTTTCAGATGCGCCTGTCTCTCCATCAACACTGCCCAATAGAGTTAGGAAAACACAATACCTGTGGTGGGAAAGCCAGCTGTGGTGGGCAGGTTGGGAAGGCGGGCAGGGCTGGGTCACGAGGGGCTGGTAAGCCAGGTGAAAACATTTGTGTTTGTAGGGATCCACATTTCAGCAAGGAAGGGAGTAAAATAAACAGATGTCCACTTGAGAATGTCTTCTAGTGGTGGAATAAAATGTACGGACAGAAAATGGAGCAAGGATAGAGGAGGAGAGGCCAGTTCTGAGGCCACAACAACATTCCCAGGGGGTGACGGGGGGAGCAGAGCAGTCAAATTTGAGAGATGCAGTGTATTGTTGATTCTGCAATGAGCATTTTCCCTATCTTAACATCTCTGAAATGGGGTGCATCTTATGCTGATGGCATCTGACAGCTCTTATTGGCAGTCGTGTCGCAGTGTCATTTGTTGTCACAGTGAACTTGGCTACAGCTGCTCATTTTCCTGTCTCTTCAGTTGAGGTGTGTGCATGGTTGGCACTATACATGTGCATTTAATTGCTGTGTAAATGTGCTCAAAATGGTTTTGTTATGGTTCAGAATTAAAATGAAAAGTTATTATATACACAGAAAGGCATAAAGATAGAACAGCAAGATGTGAATTTGATATTAGTAGAACATATTCTTCTTCAATTCCATATATTTTTGCAAACCAACAACCAACTCTTTTATGGACCAAAGAAAGGGAGATACCCACACATAGTTGAGGCTATCAGCTTCAGTAATCTATTACTGTCTAACAAGCCATCTCCAAACCTAGGGGCTTAAAATAACAACGATTTATTACTTCTCTAAATTCTGTGGTTGGCTGGGTGGGTTTGGGCCAGTCTCACTGAGGTGCCAACATATCTGGCAATTGCTGCTGGTCCTCAGGCACTTCTGTCCTCATCCACGTGGTTGCAAGGTTCCAGGAGGTGAAGAAATAGACTCTCTTTCAGCAGAGGAGTGCAGCTAAATGCTATTCATTCTGCACACCTCATGTGCTTCCTGAGAGGGGGCTTTGTGGCCAGGAAGCAGTCCACCATACTTGTTTGCATTTTGTTGCTGAGATAGGTGTGGAGGATTGCCTCCCAAACTCCAGGCAAGAAAGTACCAGCATCAAAATGTGCAGAGCAGCTTGGAAGAGAATTCCAGAGATAACAGTGGAGAACTCTCTCCACACTGCATGGAAAGGCACAGACATCTTTGACTCTGAGGCCGAAATGATTTGGAAGAGCCAGACTCTGGATGTAAAATCTTGGGAGGATTCAGGCAACTTATTTCTGTTACATTCTCCTCTTTCTTTATATACAAGAGCGATAAGTGATAAAAATCTATGTCTATATAGTTCTAATAGGGCTTTTTCAGTAAGTAGAAAATACAACTTCTAGGTAATAAGGAAGCTCTGTGGCATGGTTTAAATGGCAACTTGGTTTCTTTCTTGGCGACACATCAAGTCACCACATGCCTTATGACTCATGGCATCTTGATTCATGAGATGGGAAGGAAGACGAAGGGAAGGGACACGGGCAGGTCTCCATGGCTGTGGAGTGTGAGGAAGCGGGAGAGGTCAGGGATGACTCCACGTTTCCCGGGGGGACAGCTGGTCAGTGGTGGTGTTAGGAGCCGAGATCTGGGCTCCAGGGGGATAAGGAGGATCTTGGTGTGTGAGTATGTGTGAGAAGTTGCTTTGCTCTAGATTAACACGTTCATCAAATGAGAGGTAAGGGGAGACGTGAGAGATGATATTGATGCAGAAAAGTATTTTTGATGTCAAGTAGAATTCCCTATGACATGGAGGACAAATCTGCTCCTGTATTTGTCTGGGATTATTATTGTGGATTCTTTAATGAGTAAAACAACGACCCTTCTCTGGGTCTAATTGGATGCCTATGAAGTGGGTGAAATCTTGTCTACGTATTATGGTAACAGATTTTTGTTTTTCTTAGTAAACTAGTTACTACCACCAAGGGAAAGCCAAGGAGCTTTGAGAGCAAGCCTTCTGGATTCCACTTCTTGGATTGGAATCCTCGCTGTCCTTGGCTGTGTGGCTGGAGGTTGCCGACCTCTCAGGGTCGCAGTTAACGCGGCTTGTTCTCTCCTTTTACTTCTTATTTTTTTTCCAGGATCTCTGTCAGCAGACTTAATTCCAGGGGCATGGAGTTCTAATTTAAGCTATTGTAGATACGCTACCCAGAGTATTTAAAAAGTTGAAGAGCAAAGCTGTTTGCTTCTTACGTCTAGATTGTTAATGGAATGAAAAATTTTGTCTTCGTTTAGCAGAACTTTAAATTGCACTGTTAAAAATGCCCATTTCCCAAGAAAATGGCAAAGAAATCATATCAGTGCATTTTCACTGATTAGCACATTTGACATATGCTTTGAAAATGGTCTGCATTATTTGATTGGCTCAGTTCTCTTATTGCTTGATTCAAATATTCGAACATTGGAAAATTCATCATTAGGAGTCTGCCAATGCCTTGTATGGCACAAATTAACTTGAGCCATGACTTTTTGAGTCCAATGAAAATAACTGAATGAAGCTACTCTTATTTAGTTATATCAAATTCAGTTTTACAGCAACTGCATTTACTGTGATTTTATATCTATTACCTTCCAAAGAAGTAAGGCTAATTTAATAGATGTTTAAAATTGCAGTCAAGTCTTAAAATGAATATTTTAGGGTGCAAGCCTCTGTAAAATATCAGTAAATAGTTAATAAGCATTGTATTTATATCACATCCTCAATCAGAATGTTAATATTTCCTACTTCCCTTTTGGGCATAGAGCACAAATATTGGTAGTGAACAATCAGGAAAATGAGATAAAGCATTGGTGAGTTAAAGGTGTGTGTGTGTGGTATGTGGGGGTGTGTGTGTGTGTGTGCATGAGTGTGTGTGTGTGGGGCTGACATCCACACTTTAATAACCGAGTCTAAACTGTAGAGTTCAGTGTGAAGTAAGTGCTATGGAACTGCCATTTGCAGGCTGGTAATGTCAAGGCCATGGCAGCACCACACAACAATCAGGGCAGCGTTTGATGTCACCCGCTTGCGGCCTGAAGATGCGGCAGTCAGGCCAAATGTGAGCGAACCCTCCACGTTAGTAACGCTCAGAGCAGGGACTGGTTCACGATGGAAGACTTGGACCCACCTGGAACCAGGACGTTCACTCAGAGCCATTGAAATGCCTTTTGCGGCAGCATTCGTCGTCTTCTGCCTGAGGATGGATTGACTCTGAAATGGGTTGTTACTATTCTTCAATTAGACAATCTGTCTAGTTCATCCCAAATTACCTTGGGCGGCTGCCTTTCATGTGCCTGAGCAAGATAACCCGTTACAATGCATTAAAATATAGCTAGATTGATTGAAATAGGCTCTGGAGGAAAATAATAGTTCTTAAAGCACTACAGAGAAATAAGCCAAACGTGCCTCAGGTATATTTTCTGAAAATATTTTTAATAGGAAGAAGGAATAATGAAACTGAAAAGAAGTACCTGTCGCCTTTGTAAATAGAGCTCACGTTGATTTCAGGGGGGCTGGAGACTGGGGCAGAGAGGCATGGGGATTGGAGGCACGATGCTCAGAAAAGTTTCCTTGCGTCTGAAAGCAATAGGTTCTCTGTTTTCCTGCTTAATCCAAGAACCGCTGTAAATCCATGTTGCTCGGACAATGAAAAGACAGCCAGAGTGCCCACTTTATGCCGCGCCGGACGAGAAAAGATGCAGGCGGCCCTGGTCCCGTCCTTGGGGAGCTTACGGCCCAGAGGCAGAGAGTTAAGTAGGTGGAAAACCACAGGCGTGTGATTGACCGTGGAGCTGCGTGTAGTGGATGGGAGCACAGAGGAGGGATTTCTCTGTGTAGGGACAAGACGACCATGGAGTTGGGTCTTGAAGGATCTGTAGGCAAGTTGGCCAGGTACACCGGGGAGGTGGCTATTCTGGAGAACATGAGAATGTGGAGGGGCTGGCATGTCGGGGAACAGCAAGGCACGTGGTCAAGCTGCCCATGATGGGGACGGGAAGGCAGGCTGGGCCCGAGGGAGGCCTGTGTGTGTGGATGTGCTGGTGGGAGTTCGGGCTTTATCTTGGAGGGACGCAGGCCTGGAGAGCCTGAAAACGAGAGCAGCATTCAGTTACCTCCTGGACCCTCTGCTCCTTCTCCTGGGAGACCCTCTCCTCGCCTCTCCACTGGACCCCCACCTTTTCATGGCTGCTCTCTGTAGCTCAGGATTCAAACCATATCCACTCATCGTCTCAGATGTCTCTTTCTAACATTTTCTGGAGTTCTGTGCACCCAGCAGGCTTCCAAAATCCTTACTGGAATGAAGTTTTTAAACCTCTCTACAATCCTAAGAAAGGCCCTATTGTCAGTCCCATGTCATCTAGAGGGCCCTGAGACAACGGTGGTGAATGACTTGCCTGACACACAGCTACTGAGTAGGGAGTGGGGCTGACTCTGTAGTTGAGCACCGACTGCATACCGGTCTCCAGATGGCCAGAGGGGTTGTCTAAAGCCAGCCTGGGTGCACTGCCCCTCCTCCATGATAAAGGCCAGAATCTCAGCTTCGTACCTGGGCCTTTCATGTCTATTTCCAGTTCTTGTCATACACCTGTGCTGGTATGTGCACTAGGTGTGGTCTACTCACACTTCAAATAGTGTGGGTCTGGTCACACTCACTAGGTGTGTGGGTCTAGTCATACACTTTGTAAGGTCTCAGTGTATTTTTCAGGGGTTTATTACATTTTTTTGTTTTAAGTGGACTTATGTAAATATTTTGTTGCTTTCTTTCTATAGTTGTTCCAACTTTTACAGTTTTTTCTGTTTAAATAATTAAGATCATCCACTTAAATGAGAGTCATTTACAGCTGGTTTTAAAGGTGATTAGGTCAAGACTCATGCAGGAATCAAAGTCAAGTGCAGGGGAGTTTGGTGGAGCTGGAAATTTGCACGTCCTGCCAACGGCATTAGCTGTAAGGGACAGGGAGGACTGCCCTTGGAGAAGCTGTAAACCCCGTGACTGGGCGATCCACATCACCAACAGAGGAGACAGTCATCCTGGGCCTCCAGCTGTGATACCTGAGAAGGGACGTGGCCGTGTAGGATCCAGCCAGGGATGCATAACCTTCATCTAATCATGCAGCAACACCACACAAAGCCAGCTTCAGATTCTTCCTATGAAACAAAGGAAAACAGGCCTGCATTCTTCAAAAATGCCAATGTCATGAAGACAAAAGAAGTCTCAAGAATGATTCCAGGTTATAGGAGACTAAGAAGACGTGACACCTAAGTGCGACATGTGATCCCGGACTGGGCTTGACTTGAGGGAAAATCCTATAAAGACATTATTGCACAAAATGGGACTATGGATGGTGGATTAGAGAAGCATATTGCATCAAGGTTAATTTCTTGAATTTGATAGCTGTCCTGTGATTCTGTAAGGATCGTCTCTGTTGTTAGGAAATGCTCCCTAAAGTATTAAATAGGTCAAGTGTCTTCAGTATTATGTGCTAAGGCACTTAGAGGTAAAGGTGCATGATGTGTGCAACCTACTTCTAAATAGTTCAGAAAAAAATACGTATTTAACATTTACATAAGGAGACCTTGACCTGCAGAAGTGATGCCTAACAACTTGTCACTTTCCTTGTGTGGAGAATGCCAGATTTTCAGCTCTTCTTTTCTTACTTTCCCACATCTTCCTACTCAGGTCATTAAATCAGCAGAGACATACTGAGCAGCTGTTATGATCACTCAGCTGAGCACAGGTACACAGTTAGAGCCCAATGTGTGTTGAGTACCAGGAATGCACAGATGGCAGGGTCTGCATTCTGATGACAATATGTCAAGTGTTACAGGGACACAGCAGAGGGGCCTATGAGGGCAGGCTTGTACTGGCATTTGAAGGATGGCAAGTTGTAGGTTAGGAAGCAGAGGACGGAGGGTGTTCCAGGTGGAGGTGAGCCGTGGGTAGAAAGGCCTGGGTTGTGCAAAGCCTGAGTAGTGAGGGGTGTGGGGGTGGGATGGCAGGTAGGGTAGGAGGGCAGGTGGGCTTAGAGCCTGAAGGTCCCACTGCTAAGCTAAGGCATCTGAACACCATCCTAAAGCAGCAACAACTCCCTTCAGTGTTTGAATGGTGGGAGTGGTCAGGTTCATCGTCATTCAACGGTTACTTGGTCATTCAACAGATATCTGTTGAGGGCCTGCTATGTGCCAGACACTGTTCTAGGCTCTGGGAATGTGTTATCAGAAAAACAAACAGACGAACATCCCTGCCCTCGTGGAGCTTCTAACCTCTAGTGGTGAAAGATAAGCAATAAACATCATAGATAAACTATTAGGTTTATGTGAAGTGCTGTGGGAAAATGTGGGGAAGGACGAGGAAGGAGCTGGCAGGGACAAGGCGAGAGTAGGCAGGGTGGTCCTCACTGAAGAGCTGATGTTTGAGCCATGACTTGACAAGAGGCCAAACCAGCGCGGCTCTAGGTTTCACTGGATTTTATGGAAATAAGGTGATTTTAAAAACTTGCATCTCAAGGGGGGCCGGCCCCGTGGTGCAAGTGGTTAAGTGCGTGCACTCCGCTGCAGTGGCCAGGGGTTCACTGGTTCGGATCCCAGGTGTGCACCGACGCACCACTTGTCAAGCCATGCTGTGGTGGTGTCCCATATAAAGTGGAGGAAGGTGGGCATGGATGTTAGCCCAGGGCCAGTCTTCCCCAGCAAAAAGAGGAGGGTTGGCAGATGTCAGCTCAGGGCCGATCTTCCTCATAAAACAAAAAACAAAAGACAAAAAACTTGCATCTCTTTCATGTACTTAGGTAAGGTATGAGATTAAACAATAAAATTGGTTTAATGAAATTATGCCCACTCTTTACCTGCCATCTTGCAGCCCTGGGAGTTCTTTTAGTTTCAGGTGACTTTCCGGGTCAATATGGAGCCTCCTCATTTTGTCTCATGCAGCGGCTGGGGTGATGGGAGCCGGGGGTCCGACTGCAGACGGTCTTGTCAGCTCTGTGCTCTTTGCTCTGTATCGTGGCTGCTTCTGTGTCCTCACAAAGAGGGTGGGCATGTTTCTTTGTCACTCTCTTTTGAGTGTTATTTCAGAGATAATAAAATAAACACATGATGTCTTTCTCTTAGAGGCTAAAGATACGGAATATGATTGCGACAAATAGATGTCAGTGATGCTAAGAATCATCAAGAAGGTTTCAGATCCCAACCCCCAGCTCCCTGCAAAATGCAAGCACCGCATACCATGTTCTGTTTTTAGAACCCATTCTGTCTGCAAAGACCTTGTTTCCTGCACGAACAGACACAATTTCAACCTGCAGGAAAGCCCCTTAAAATAGTTAGCAAGATTTTACTTGGTTTTTGTATATGGTTGAAGGACTATTTTCACACTTTAATATTCTCAAGGAAAAAAATACCGTAGTTTGCATCATATACAATATATTAATGGTATAAGGTAGGTGTTTTTAGTTTGAGATTTTCTTAAGTGACATAGAGAGCTCAAAAGAAACATCTATTTATATAGTTTTGCCTATATTCACTTCCAAATACTTTAGCAAAGATAGAAAAAAGGAAAACTAAAAAAGACAGTTTGTATTGTGAAGATAGTTTTTGGAATAGAGTTAGGACTGTGCTAAGAATTGGTTCATCCTGCTCTGTGGTCTAGTTATGCTTTGTTATCCTTGTCTACAGACTGTTTTTAGAAATCTGAGTTCCCCTTTATCGTAAAGCAAAACAAACCTGCCATATGTGTAATTTTTTATCAGAGATGCTCCATCTTGCTCAGATGTTCCAGCAGGAATGGTTTTGTAGTTGAAGCAGTGATTTTATTGGGCTTTTAGGAGTGTCCCTGAAGCCACACGGACCCCTTCAGACTAGACTCGCTGTCCCCCTTCTCCCGCAGCTCCTCATTTGTCAGGCATCTCACAGCACCTTCCGTTAGGAAGAGGCTCAGCCTTCCCCTCCTGGTGAGGCGCTGACCACCGTGTCCCTGGGAGCGAGAGAGAGATGTCACTTTACAGAAGAGAAATGTAAGGAACCGAGAGTCCAGATGGTGCTAGAAGGGGGCCCACTGTTTCCCCCAAGGAGTTGCGTGCTTCCGCCGATTATCCTCAAAATCGCTGATAACACTTAGTGTACGCGCTGTTCCTAACACCCTTTTTGTTCTTAAATTGTACCTTAGGAGGATTCCAAAGGAAGAGAACCTCATAAACGTGACAACATTCCACCTAAAGATCAGGATTCTGTTTTTTACGCCAAAGAAAGAAAAAAGAAAACACTGGTAGAGCCTTTAAGCCAGAGCGGTGCAGGTACGGTGAAATTTCACGTCGCTGTAGGCAATAAGAACGCTACCGGGTTAAGAATGTGTTTTTCAGACCAATTTTGTACTGCAAAGATATGACTAGTAATTAGCTGATTTAAAAACCTGACTTGTAGCTATCTGATTTATTAATAAAATGTTCAGCTCATGGGGCATTGGTTGGGAGAGCAGAAAAACAAAATTCCAGTGCTGAAGGCTGTGGGATTCTCTAAGGCGTGGGCCTTCTGAGGTGAATCTAGCCTTAGAGTAGTTCTATGGCCCACATGTCCATTAGGGTGGGCGTATTTTCCCTGAAGGACCAAGGACACGGGGCAACCACAAACCAATCAGCCTTTAAGGGAAACGTGAAAATAGGAGCTGACTTGTCTGCGTTTCCTTTTTGAGTAGGAGAGACATTCAAAAGATTAAACTTCAGAAGTGATTTTAAAATGAAATAATTTAATTATACTCCTATTCTGACTCCTGCTGTTACTACTGGTACTGCTGGTGCTACTGGTGCTGCTCGTCCTCTCGCACCACCTTTACTGGGCTCTGACTCACCCTGAGCTCCGTGGCCATCTCACCAGTATGTGTGATAGATACTTAACAAGAGACTCGAGTCCTGCGGCTGGTTGTGGAGAGAAAGGGAGGATGGCGGAAGGAGGCTCTGTTTACTTCTCTGCAGTGTCTGACAAGTTTTGGAAGTCATTTTTCTTAAAACCCTCTTCTCCTTTGGCTTTAATTACCGTCTAATACGACTCGGGTTTTCTCCTCTTTGCTCTCTGATTGTTTCTTAGCTTCCTCTCTCACTCCTCCGTTTGCTCCCAGGCTACAGAGTTGGAGTTTCCCTGACGCTCTCTCTTGCTCCTCTCCCCCTTCTGGTGCTCCTAGCCCATGACGAATGCATCATCCTACTGTGCACCAGCCACTGGTCTAGACAGGGGTGTGTTTAGATGTGGTCCCCCCTCCACGGAGCTCACGCCTGGCAGACATGTGCGCACAGGTTACACTGTTCTAATACATCCTGAGGTCAGGTTGAGTCTAAGACCAAAGCCTGTTGAACCTATACCACCTGAAATACTGTAATATAGCAACGGTAATAGAAATTTTAATCACTGTGTGTAAAATTTACTTTTTGGTGAAACATATCCTACACGAGTAGCTTGGGCTGCCCAGCACACATCGGGCCTTCCCTCTGGGCAGCAGCATGGTGTGATGGGGCTCGAATTCCAGCTGTGGTCATCATGAACCTGTGACCATGGGCAGATTCCTTTTCTGCAAATGGGCCTGGTAGGCTTGTTTGAGGATTGCCGAGAGTACTAAGTATCGAATGCGTACAGGAGAGCCTGGAACCCAGTGGGTTCTTGATGGATGCCACCTTCCTGCCCTTTCCTCTCACCTTCCATCCCTTCACCCGTGAAAGCAGGGATCCTCCAGCCTGAGACTCAGGGCATAGTTCTCTTGGGGCTGAGGGCTGGGAAGGACAAGAATGGACCCAGGGCGGGGTGGGAGGTCCAGGACTCTTGACGGAGGAATGGAATGGGTCTGTGATCGGAGTTTCCCATTTTGGTTCATTGAGGTCATCAATGGCCACATATCTATCCTTTTGGATGTTGAAGGAACTGGCTGGCTCACTTTATCTTCTGCTGTCACCTATCGCTTCTGATCAGGGTGAGGATAAACTTTTCAAGAACCTCAGGATTTTATAAACATTTAATACATCCAATTGTAATGCTAATTACAATTATTTTTATCTACCAACTAACTTGAGTACCTTACAGTGCATGAATTTAACACCTAGTTTGTTAAAACCCAGTTTGTTCAAACCCGGTTCTTGAATATATTTTGAAGTAATAAAGCTCCATGTCCTGAAAAATCTATGATTTTGATGTTTGGTGAGTTGCTTTGTGTTTATTTCTAGCTGAATTAACTGGACACATGCTTGTCAAATGTCCACTGTATTTTGTCTCTGGGACCGAGTCCCATGGTGGGTGGGACACAGCAATGACCATGACATCCAGGGTCCAGGACCTCAGTGGAGACAGGGACTTACATAGACAATGCAGACATTGAGGGTCACTGAGCCTAGCGCCTTGACAGAAGCCAAAGCAAGGGTGATGGGGACAGAGATGAGGTGTGTGGAGTCTGGGGTCCCTGGGCCAGGCTGCCTGACAGATGACACAGGAGGCTCCGAGGATGCCGAGCTGTAATTTTGGTTTGTGTCAGAAAATGTACAATGGACATTGGTTTGAGAACCCTGTTAAATTTGTGTTATTTTTCTCCAGAAGGTGACGTGTATAAAGCTCAGACACCTAACACGGAAACCCAAGGAGCGCCGGAAGTGATAGAGGACCAGGATGTGCAGGTGGAGGTGCCTGTGGACCAGGTGGGTAGCTGGCATCGCACAACTGTGCCCACTGCCTTCTTAGTCTGCTCCACCAGCCTTACCTGCCTGCAGTCTCAACCCCACCCCTCCCCCAAGCTCTCCATGGCCTCTAGAATGTTCTATGACTCCTCCAGTTAGCTGCTGCTCCTCCTTCAGATCCTGTATCACCAGTTTTCCTGGCTGCCCATCTCTCCAAAAGGCTCTTCTGCTGTTGGGACCCTTCTTAATGCTGTCAAGTTTGTGACTGCATAGTTCACTTTGTCATTTGATTGCTGTCCCTTCTCCCCACTAAGCTATAAGCTCCCTAAGGAAGGGGATGGTCTGCTTTGCCCACTATTGTTGCCCTTGTCCCTACCAGAGTTCCTGGCAGGTAGGAGGCCCTTACTAATCATTTGTGGAATGATGGAATGTTGGAATGATGGAATGAATGGTATATCAGATGGTATGGTGGGGAGCCTTTGGTCTGCCACTTCCTAGCTTTCTGACCTCGGGCCTCAGTCTCCTTATCTGTGCCGTGGGGGTGATGTCACCGTGCAGGTTTGTGTGGGGCTAAGTGAAGCAATGCACATGTGATACCCAATCTAGGGCCTGGTGTATAGTGGACCCCCATGCACAATTTCCCTCCTCCTGGCTTCACAGCAGAGTGGGAAGCGGAGTTCTGTGGACCGTCCAGGGGGAGATGGAGGGAAGCAGATGAGATAGGAGAGAGGGCACAAGAGAGTGGGAATGGGGTGCTGTCGTCAAGGCCTATTCCCCAGTGCCTGGAGAGAGGGCCCCAGGCCTGGGTTCCAGCCCAGCTCGGCCCACCCCCGACCCTGAGCACCAGGGCAGATCTCCACAGCCCTCTGGCCCCAATCCCTGTGCCTGCCAAGGGGAGACGGCCAGATAAGCTCTAAAATGCACCGCTTTGTCTCCAGTATCTACCTGAAGGCACTAAAAGTACAATTCCAATAGTTAGTTTTTGAGAAAAAAATTTATATTCTGTAAAAGGTCAATATTAGCATTTGAGTCCCATTTTTAGTCCTTGTAAATGGACTAGGTCCCAGCCCTGCACTTGTAACTGTAGAGTACCAAATCCATACCAGCGAGCCTTTCTGCTCCTCTTTCGGGAATCAGTCACTCCGAACTCTGTTATTTATTTTTAACTTCTACTGTTTTTCTTCTCTGTGATATAGTTTTAAAATGTTATGGACTATGCCTTAATGTACTAGCTTTCCACTTCCTTTTGGCATTTTGAGCACTTTTCCCGTGTGTCTTGTATTTTCTAAATTACCAGTAATGTTATTTATTCTTTTCCTTGACATGACAAAAAATGACCAAAAGATTTGTTTTTCTCTTAAAACCCAAACTAACAGTTTAAATACTTTTATTGCACATTTAAGAATTTTAGTAATAAGTAAATTAAGACATTTTAGGCAGTTTGGTTTTATACCAAATTTATCACCCCCCTCCCCCCTCCAACACTGATTATTGTTACTGATACATTGTTGCTGCTTTGAGCATTAATCTTCTTGACAGTTCAAGATGACCGCTCATTGTGCGTTTTGACCTGGGCTCTGGTTCCTAAAATGCTCCCATTTTTGTGGTTCTGTCTTCCAATTGCTTTTAATTTCCTTACAGAGTGATATATACTTTATATATTTCAATCACAGATGCCACTTTTTTCCACTTTTTCCATCTTCCAACTTCAGTCGCTTGGTTTCCTACCAGCTGAGACACTGGCCATTGATTTCCGTAGAGCTCTCTTTGTTTTTTTTTTTTTTGATGATTCGCCCTGAGCTAACATCGGTTGGCAATCTTCCTCTTTTTTTTTTTTCGCTTGAGGAAGATTGTCCCTGAGCTAACATCTGAGCCACTCTTCCTCTGTTCTGTATGTGGGACACCGCCACAGCTGGCTGAGGTTTGCACCTGGGCTCCAAACCCGCGAACCCAGGCCGTCGAAGCAGAGCGCATGGAACTTGAACCCCTCGGCCACGGGGCCAGCCCCTGCAGAGCCCTCTTTTACCTGCGTGTGTTGGAAGGTGCATTCTCACATTCCAGCGCTCCTGGTGGTAAAAGCTCATTCTTGAGAACAAACTTCACTTTGAGATCCTCGTAGAATTCTGCTGATGTCCGTCTTTGGCTCCCGAGAGAATCAGGGTGGGGCCGCTGGTTAGAGAAGCTGTATTTCAGTTACTTGAGTGATCTGGGTTCCCCTCATCACGAGTGGGGGAGCTTCCAAGTCCCTGGACCTTATATGTCCTGAACCAGTTGGTTCCGGCACAGGGCGGAAGGCTGGGTTTGTGGGAAATATAATGAAGTGAAGGGAGAGAATGCCAGGGATCGAAACTCGGGATGTTACAGAGGGTGTCACTGCTGGTTGCCTGTCCCCACGTGGATTATGGTCCATCTGTAGTCACCCTTTTTTTTTTTCCTCCCTATGCTGCATTGTCTCCTTCGGAGTTTTCATTTTTAATAAATGACAATATATTTTCAATTTTTTGTTTCTCTTTGGTTTGTTTTTTTTGTGAGGAAGATCAGCCCTGAGCTAACATCCATGCCAATCCTCTTCCTTTTTTTTTTTTTTGTTTTCCCCTTTTTCTCCCCAAAGCCCCAGTAGATAGTTGTGTGTCATAGTTGCACATCCTTTTAGTTGCTGTATGTGGGACGCCGCCTCAGCATGGCCGGACAAGCGGTGCGTTGGTGCGCGCCCGGGACCTGAACCTGGGCCGCCAGCAGCAGAGCGCGCGCACTTAACCGCTAAGCCATGGGGCCAGCTCCTCTCTTTGGTTTTAATAGCAGATAACGTACCCCCTTGCCATCCACTCCTCCTGCTGCCACATTCTGTGATCAGAGCTTGAGCAGAGGCCTGTAGGGTGGTCGTGTTAACAGTCTGCTTTAAGAGCTTTCATTCTCCGAGAGTGATGAGTTTTCACACTAGCTTTTATTTTAAAGTCCTGGGTTATGATACCCCAATGTTAAGGAAACAATTTTTAGCACTTATAATCTGCACAAAAATGGCACTCAGATATTAAAACATTGATGTTGAAATTCTGTCTGATTTAAGGAACACATGTTTCACAGAAGTAATGTCTTCTGCCAGATTTAAGATTATATTTATTGTTATAAATACTTTAAAAAGACAGAAAAACACCTAGAATTGCAGGCTCTGTCTAGCCCAGGACTCTGACCTCTGATTCCTCGCTTGAGGAGATGGTCTGGCGGTTCTCTGCGCGGGGCCAATTCTGTGGTAGCAGAGGAGCTTCATGCCGGCATCCCCACAGGTGATGTTGTACAGTCTTCAGTTGACGCATGAGAAGGGGCACTGACTGCAATCACACAGGACTGGGGCTGGTTCTGACCTCTACTGAAATTCAGTCATATTCGGAGGGTCCCATAGAGTCAGTCAGGCAAGAGGAGAGTGTCTACTTAGATTCTCCAGTAGCATCAGAAGCGATGCACCTAAACCGCACCCCCTTTAATTCATTTCCCTCCAGGGACAGAGCCAAGAACAAGACAATAACTAAAGTAAAACCAAAATAATTTGGATTAATTAGGAGAAAGTCGGTCTAAATTTGTGTAATCTCTGCATTGTTTAATTAGGAAAAACATAATGGAGCTTTAAAGCCTTGGTGCTTTCAGGTGCCTACGTAGAGTAACTGAGACTAAGCTAACAAAGGTCCTTGAGGTATCCACTTCAATGAATAAATTAAAAAGTGTAATTAGTACTATATCTGTTAGGATGCTTTTAGCTGTGAAGAACAGAAAACCTAAGGAGAAGTGGTAAACAATAAGGAACACTTATCACGCCATGTAGTAGAAGTCTAGAGGCCTTCCGTGTGATGGAAGCTTCCAGAGTGGGCCAGCTCAGAGGTGTAACTGAGGCCCAGGTTCCTCCCGTTGATCCACGCTGCCTTCCTCAGCACATTGACTTTTGGCCTCAGGCACGTTTCCTCGAAGTCTCGAGATGTTTGCCTACAGAAATGTAATTGAAATAGCCCCTATGGGAGTTTTTGCCACAGAACCACATGATTTTCCCCAAGAGTGGAGAGAAGTTCCAGGGCACTAATTAAAGACAGCTAATTTCCTTTGGCCAACAAATCATGAAAAGTGGGAAATAATCAACAAGGAGAGTGACCACACACCACTGTGTGAGGAGCAAGATCAGCCAGGCTGTGGCGGGCGCCCCTTGAACACAGAGAAGAGGGTACTGGTTGGGGTCCCCAAGAGTACACTGAAAATTACAAAGGCATTTCAGAGGCATCTGGAGTGACCAATCCACTCCTTTTTACACAAAAGGGATTTATAGTGTTTCTCCTTAAAGATTTCTCCAACAGTTTTATTAAGCAGGTTGGCATTTTGTTGGTGGAGCCAAAGGTAAAAAAATGCAGAGCAGATGCAATCCTGTATTTGAAGTAACTGCTGGGGAAAAACCAAGGTGACTTTTCAGCTCTGTCCATAGAAGTGGTGTAGAAAGTCATGCTGTTTCATGTGCTCTTTGCATCTTTAAAGGAGTTTGACATAAGTTGACTACTAAATCTAAAACATGGTGTACTTTCCACCTAGAAACCAGCTGAGATAGTTAAAGAAGTTGAAGAGATAGATGATAACACCTCTGATTTTGAAAGCAACAAGGTGAGTTAATTCTACCTTTATTTTGTATTTAATGCCTTGGGTCTAAGGCACCTCTTTATCCTTTTAACACATTGAACAGAGTTCACGTGTGATGGAGAAAGGACCAGAGGGCCCCAGTTGCTTCCAGGATACAAATCAGCATAGAATTAGAAACATAGCATGTGTTCTCCAGCCAGGCTGTACCTTAGATCAGGTCTCGTGTGCGACAGAAACTACGTGAGTAATTTTGTTGGCTTCTATACTTGTTCTGATTACCTGTTACTGTACTTCCAGTCACAGATTGGAAAACTTCTTTTCCAACAGCTTTCAAGCTATTTTTTTAGAGAGGAGAGTCGGGGGAGGTGAACCGTGGCAGCGGTGTGTAGGTGGCTCCGTTTTCACGGACGAGTGTGCCGTTTGGTGGGTTGTTGGTGTTGTGTTAATAGCGTGTCTTGTTGGGGGAAGGAAGGATATGTGCCGCGTGTGCTCTATAGGTGGCAGCAGGAGCTTGTGCAGGAGAACTTGGCTGTGTGGTTTCTGTTTGTGCTTCTTCCGATCCAGATGCTTTAGATGTACGTCCGTGCAGGAAGCATGATTCTGAGGTGCTCTATGAGATTACGTGACTAATCTAGCTAAAGTAGGTGAAATGGGAAAACAAAATTTACTTTACTTTTATTTATTTTTTGAGGGATATTTGGCCATTAAAATTGTATATAGTTAAGGTGTACAATTTGATGATTTGATATAGGTATATATTGTGAAATAATCACCACAATCAAGCTAATTAACATATCCGTCACCACAGTAGTTACCATTTTCTTTTCTTTTTTGTGATGAGAACATTTAAGACAAAATTTGCTTTAAATACACAATTCATGTAGCTAAGAAATAGATTTTTGGGAGTTTGTTTGCAAAAATCTATTTTTTCACGGTGGTTTCTTATTTTTTAAATTTTGGCCCCAGGCAGGAGGTTGTGTGATAAATCTGGGATGTTAAGTCTGAGTCTGTTCTGATGCTGATTCCTCCAGAGCTAAATAACCTTGAGGGGCAGCAGCCTTGCCAGCAGCACTTTCCTGCTCTTAAACTGGAGCTTCCCGGCTCCAGGTTCAAGAAGGGAGAGAAATGATTCCGGGGGCCCGTGGGAGGGTGCTGGAGCAGCCTGGAGTTGTCTCCTGGGTCTGCTCAGCTTGGAAAGGAGCGTTTATGGGAAAGGACATGGGTCCTCAGGTAGTTTGTTTGGGTTTTTCAACCTCAAAGGAGTTTATGATCTAAAACAGACAGTCGAAGGGAATAATCTTTCCAACAGTTCTCTTTTCCCTCCTTATATTCTTAAATATTTTTGATTTGGAGACAGTTTTCAGGGAAAGGTATATGGCCTGTGTCTGGGTGATTAGGGAAGACTTTCAAATGAGGAGGAAGGAGAATGTATAATTGCTTTGGTGACAGAGTGTAAGACTGTGTTCTGAGAGGAGGGTGACAGGGGAGAAGATGTTTGCTCCTGAGCACTAGGAGAAGAGGGGCAAAAAGACCACTTGCTTGTGTTCAGGGAGCAGAGGACAGGGCTGCTGTTGTGTCTCAGTTATGGGGGAACTGAATGCCGTGTTTTAATAGAAATATGACACTTTCATTTTGACGACATTGAGTTTACATGATCACCTGAATACCTTGTGCAAACGGGCCGCTGGAGTTTGTCATCTGCGCCTTATTGACTTGTCGTGTAAATCTGCTCGGGCTCTGGGAGCGTTAGTAACATGACATCAGTCAGTAGACTGAATTTCTTACAGTGAATCAGTGTCTTTCTTAATGCAAGCAATAGTATTGGAATAACGGCAAACCCAAGCACCTCGTTTTTAGATATCTGGGTTAAGAATCTAAGCTTTTAGGGGTCCGCCCTGGTGGCGCAAGCAATTAAGTGCACGCGCTCCACTGCGGCGGCCTGGGGTTTGCCGGTTCGGATCCCGGGCACACAGCGACGCACTGCTTGGCAAGCCATGCTGTGGTGGCATCCCATATAAAGTGGAGGAAGATGGGCATGGATGTTAGCCCAGGGTCAGTCTTCCTCAGCAAAAAAAAAAAAAAAAAAAAATTTCTAAGCTTTTAGGGAAAGGAGGTGATAAGGAACAATCACACCTTCATTCTCTTGCCTGAACCTGAATGACAGGGGACGAGGCAGGGATGGGCTGGGGAGGGCAGACTCGTATTCACTGAGCGTTCGTGCTGTGCTGGGGACTGTGCTGGCCCCTCTCCCACGTGTCCCCTCTCACCCTCACATTCACCTTCGAGGTAAGTGTCAGTACTCCACTTTGTAGATTCAAAAACCGTGAGATGGAGAGAGCTTAAGTCACTCGACAACACCACACAGTCAGAAAGTGGGGGAGCTTGGATTCTAACCCGGTTTTGAATGATTCCAAAGGCTGTGTTTTCCTCTCCCTGGTGAACCATGCTAGTTGCATATAATTTCTCAGAAGAGATATGTCAGGCTTCATGGTCTGCTCCTCACAGAACAATTGCTTTGTGATGTTATGTATCGTGTTAATAGTCTGCAAGATGTCCAGAAACGTTTTAGTTCTACCAGGTCCACACAGCTCCGTCTTTGCTTCCAGCAGGAGCTGAACAAAACTTTCTTGGTGTGTCTGTTCCTTGCTGGTATGAAATGCCCCAAGAAATTGAAGGTTTTTGGCCCTAAAATCTAGCCTGTGTTTTTGAACGATCAGAAAGAAAGCAAGCATTTTATATGCATGATAATAGCTAATATTAATAATGGAAAAGCAAAAATACTCAATTACCACTTTCTGGCCAATTGGCCACAGTGATCTGTATCTGCTCTCAGTGAATTGTAGTTTCACTTGGTATTTCATTTGTCTATTCATTTGAAAAATTAACCCTACGATATTTATTTCACATTGACTAGGTTAGGTTTCTTAGACGTGTTACTTCTGACTTGACTGCCCTCCTAGGTTGTGAAATCCTTAAAGGGCTGAGAATGTGCCTTGTCATCCTATATGTCCTTCACAGTGTCTAGGAAAGTGCCTTATATGCAGTAGGTGTTTAATAAATATTTGTGGCTTCGAGTTACCTATGATAAGTTGCTTAAACTTAAGTATAAACTCCTGGAATAAAATGATAATGACCTTGGAAAGTTATAAGAGAGCATATTATCATGAACATTATTTTAAAAATATATATTATATTTCTGATGTTTGATCACAAGGATTTCTGTTATCACTTAATACTTTTTTTGTGGTTTTACATATATATAATGTAAAATTTGCCATTTTAACCATTTTCAAGTGTATAATTCAAAGGTATTAAGTATATTTGTGATGTTGTACAAGCAACACTACTATCTATATCCAAAACTGTTTCATCATACCCAACAGAAACTCTGCAAGCAGTGAGCACTGGCCCCCACTGCCTCCTTCTCCCAGGCGCTACTCTGTTGTCATTTGTGCATTTAAAATAACCCCCGACTGAAGGAGCTGTTTCAATGTAGGTATTATGATCAGATCCTGCTCACCCCTCAGCCCGGGGAACTATGGACAAGTGTGTTTATTTTGTCATCCTGTGTGTCACTGGCACAGAAGTAGAGGAAATCAAAATCAAACACAGAGAATAGAGCTGTGCTTTCACATGACACTTCTTCATCTTCAGAATGCTGTAAATATGTTAATTATACAGTTGTGACAACTGCCAGTATCTGACACAATAATATTTTTCATCTTAACAACGGAATATTATCAACATTAATTAACTAACTTGAGAAACTCTTCTGTGAACTTATAAGGATGAAATGTGTACTTTTTTGTTTTCCTTATTTCAAATTGTGTTCATGACACAAGATTTTAGTTAAACTGGGTGCTTGAGAACTGTTGGAATCGAGGTAGACTGGAATTTCTCTAGTTCTTTTACTGCCTGATTTGTTTGGTCCATTGATTGTAAAACCTTTTATGTGCAAGCAGCACTTTTTTATTTATGCTACCTGCTAGGTTTGTAAAGAATGTGTAAAGGTTTTGAAAAGTTTCCAAAGAATGTGGAAGGTGTGAATGGCAATGCTGGAAAATGTGTCTCCAGACCATGTATTAGGGCTCTCCAAGGGTGATGTGAACTCCGTGCCCCTGGGGATGGTTCTCCGTGGGCTGTAGGCCGCTTCTGCAGGCAGGTTTCGGAGAAGACTTGTGCATGGGAACGGTTGATCTTGTGCGACTCTAAGGTTTTTTTCTGACTCTGAAATCGGGGTTATCAAACTTTTAATAGTTTTTCTGTTTTTCCTACCTTTGAAAAGGCTATATAAAAATTTCCTGGGTAATTTTGTTTATTCTGAAGTGGGGAGAGAGGGAGAGGGAGAGAGAGATTGATTTTAATATTTTGGGTGCTAAGTTTTTCTTCCTTTCAGAGTATGGTTTGCACTTTTCTGTCTCTTTTTGTGCTGTGCGTGCTGCCTGGCTTGCCCTCGGTCTAATTTCTGCCTAGTTTCTCCCACCCTCCAAGGCTCGTTATAAATGCCAACCTCCTCGTTAAGCTTTCTGGATCCTCCACCGAAAGGTAGTATCTCTTCCTCTGTGATCCTCAACAGTATTTTGTTTCTACTTCTCACACCACCTGAATCCCACTTTGGCTTTTCTTAGAGTTATTTGTGTGCCTCTGCTATCTCCTCTGATAGACTAAGTTTTGTGAAGGAAGAGTCTGTGTTCAGTTCATTTTATTGTCACCCTTAGCACCTTTCACATCACCTGGCACGTGGGAGTAACTGGTCTTGGATTTGATCAAGAACCTTGAGGATGGTAGGTAACTATTGTATGGCTCTGGTGGCAATTTGAACTCTGGTTCAGAAGGTGGGGGTATGGCAAAGCCAGGGCTGGGAAGTGACTCCTGATAGAGAGGACTGAAAATGAAGCTGAATATTCAGTGAGTCTCAAAAGGCTGTGACTTAAGAAGTAATCATCCCCGAAGACATGGCATTTCTCTATATGAAAATGAAACTCTTCTCTTTGGAAAATACCATCAAGTCAAAAGTCCAAAGCATGGAAGAAACTATTTGCAACACAAGTAAAATTTTCTTAATTTACAAACGGCTCCTAAGTCATTAATACAACCCGTTAAAAGAAAGGCAAATGAAACAAATAGGAAATTCACAGAGAATACAAATCTCCAAAAGACATAATAAAATATATCCTTATCATCCCGAATTAAAGAAATACAAATCATAAACAATGCGTTTTTAAAAAAAATCAGATTGACAGTGTCCAGTGTTGGGAAGATGCAGGAAAGCAGCAATGCTTCTTAACAGGGTCAAAGTATAAATTGGTGCAGCCTTTGGGGAAGGGATTTTTGCTGTTTCTATTAAAATTAAATGTGCACGTATTTTTTTTTTAACCATAATTTCCAAAGCTAAGGATATTTCACAGATATACTCATTAGTAACAAAAAAATAGAAATATGAGATATTCATTCTTAGGGGCTGGTTGATTAATTTATGCTTCACCCACACAATGGAAAACACTACAGCTCGAAAAACAGTAAGGTAGACCTGTATGTCCTGAAGGTGTGGGGGTGGGGGGCTCCAAGAGATTATATTAAGTGAAAAAAAAATCAAGGTGCAACTGAGAGTATAGTATACTGTATTTGTGTAAAAATATTTAACCAGATGTACATAAAAATGAAGAACTTAGAGTGGGAGACGTGTAGTGCTTGACGAAATGGAGGGGAAATAGGAGGACCGGGAACACAGGAATAGTACCGAGGGTGGGGTGGAGGCTTGAAAGGGAACTCCTGAGTGATACGTGTAACAGGAAAGAATTTGACCCAACCTAGAAAATGAGAGGAGATAGGCAAGGTTAAGGATTCACGTGACAGTATCCTTCTTGCAGATAGTTGATTACTATATTTTTTTAATAATAGGAAAAAGAAGATGAAAGGCTTTATGAAGATAATGAAAGAAAGGTTTGTATCGACAAAGTCTATAGTTTTGTGTCTCCTTTCTGAAGACAGACCTAACAAGATAATCAATGGATTCCAAAATCTTGTCAGGTGTTCTTTAGAAATATAGCTTCCACGTCTCCGTCATACACCATAGCTCTTGTTCCCAGAGATGGAAAACAAACTCAGTGGAAACAAAACTTCATTAAGTCATTTCAAGTGGATGGACGGATCCTCTGTAAAGGCAGACAAAAAACAAGAGAGAGTTGGGCCTGGCCTGGCGGCGTAGTGGATAGGTTCGTGCGCTCCACTTTGGGGGGCCTGGGGTTAGCAGGTTTGGATCCCAGGCATGGACCTATGCACCGCTCATCAAGCCGAGCTGTGGTGGCATCCCACATACAAAATAGAGGAAGATGAGCATGGCTGTTAGCTCAGGGCTAATCTTCTTCAGCAAAAGGAGGAAGATTGGCAACAGATGTTAGCTCAGGGGCCAATCTTCCTCACCAAAAAAAACCAGGAGGTGAAGATTCCTTTGGGTCATGCATTAGGCAACACCTTCCATGAGCAATCTGCAAGCAGGCACCTGGAGACAGTCACTTGGGTTTTCCAGAAAGTCATAAAACCTGCACCTTCAGACCCTGGCCATTAGGCTAAGGATGAATATGTCGACATGGTGAGGGCCCAAGAGGAGGATGGGCTCCCCCATAGCTGCGAGGCTTACAGCCCCCTGGGAAGGCGAGGCTCTGGCTGGGCAGCTGGCCCCTCATGGCAGGCGGGGGCGTGTCCTTCTCCACGGGGCTGCTCTCCCTGCTGCTCAGCAGTCCCTCTGTCCTAAGTCGAATCAAGGTCTCACTGTTATTTGTTAAATGATTAAGTGACCATGACTATTTTTATCCTGGTACATAAGATTTTGTTTATTTACCCCTTAGTTCACTTATACTCCTCATCACTCCATAAAAAACTCGGGCCATAAATACTAATATTTGGGAAGGTTACCTAATCAAAACCAGCCTGTGGAAACCAGCTGGGATTTGACATGAGATCAGCCTAGAGTTGCATGCCCCATCCGTCAGTCACGTGTGTGACCTTGGGAAAACCCCTTAAAATCTCAGAGCCTCGGTTCCCTCCTCTGTTTGAAGTTTGTTCAATGGTTTATTTATAACAAAATCAACCTCCAGGATTAGAGATAACATATATAAAATACGCTTGGTGTTACGATTTTTACTTATGTTTTTAGAAATAACTGAATTGTAGAAGAATCCTGGCAGTATGGAGGAGAGGGCACACACAAGAGCTACAGCTGTATTTGTGCACGTATTTCTTACGTGCGGACGTGCACCCAGCCATGTAAAAGAGCTCTGAATTCCAGTTCTGGCTCTTCCTTTAACTTGCTAGGTGTCCTTTGTTAAGTAACCATACCTCTCTGCACTTCATTAATTCAAGTAACAGTTATTTTATGTGTTTATAGGTCACTTTACTTTGCAAGAATCAATTAGATGATGGATTTGAAAGTTCTTAAAAATTATAACATATTTATGTTTAAAATGGTGTTTGCGTTATTTTACTGAAAGTACATGTTCTTCAGTTGGAAACAGACACTTGGTTGTTCCCACTCTTAGCTATCTTGTTAAAATCAGTGTAATCGATTTTGTGATCTGGCATTCCATCCTCTGGAACTCTGAGAACCAACCTGACTGCACTTGGCTGGAGAAACAATAGTGGGTGTTCATGGGGATGTCCATGGAAGCTTAAATAACATCCACTGGGGTTTCAGTGTCAAGAATTCTTTGGAAAATGTATCATTTGTTTGGTATACGTGTTACTTGCTCTTTTAATCACAATGTTTTACCGAACATGATGGAATGAAGAGTGCAAACTTGGGACACATGGAAACTGTGTCTGTGACAGCAGTGTCACTTCTCTGAGCCACAGTTTCCTTATGTGTAAAATTGGGATAATTTCCAACTTGTGAGGTCAGTATAAAGATTAGAAATATTCATAAAGTACTCTATACAGTGGGTTGGGAGTAAATTATAGCTACTGTTATTATTGTTATTCTCCAGTCTAATCACGATCCCTATCAGAGGTTTAAAGTCCTTGAAAGCAGGAATTTGACTTTATTTATATTTTCACTTTTCTCAGCATCAGGCACATGCAATGCCTTACTCAGAGTTGGCATTAATTGCATTTTTAAATTGAATTTTCTTCTATGATATGATATCTCACATTTTAAAATTAAGAATACTTTATCAAATTATAAATAATTCATATTTATTGTAGAATTATGAGCAAATACAAATAAGAAAATAAAGTAAAAACATTGAATTCCTCTGCTTAGAATCTATTTCACTTTTGTATATATTCTTAAAAGCTGTTTTCCAGTTTCCATTTAGTTTTTTATGTAGTGTATTAAAGAGGTTTT
Organism: Diceros bicornis minor; assembly: GCF_020826845.1. Lineage (NCBI taxonomy): Eukaryota > Metazoa > Chordata > Mammalia > Perissodactyla > Rhinocerotidae > Diceros > Diceros bicornis. Next base: position 75,103,122 of record NC_080751.1, on the reverse strand, counting down.
GACTTTGCTGATAATAAAAAAATCTATTTTAACAAATACTATGAATCAATTTTTACGATTTTTCAGTATTTTAAATTTTTTCTCAGTATACTTCAGAATGTTGATTTTGTTTATTTGAAATAGATTTAAACATTTTTGAGCAGAGCTGCCATTCACATTTGAAGGAAAACAACCAACAAAACAACATATGAATCATGTGCTTATGTGGAATTCTTCCAAAGCAACTGGAAATTTTGCTTCTTGAGTGTCATTTGTTCTGACCATTTGGTCTCATGCCAGGATTAAAAAAGACAGATTTATTTCTCTTTTACCAGAATAAATATTCAACTTGATTTCTCATTTGGTGTATTTTTGTGATGTGGTGAAAAATTGAGAGCTTAAGAAAACTAAATAGATGGAATAATTTACCCAGGAAAACATTAAAAAATATAAACTAAAATTTAAATCATGAAGCTAGATGTTGAAGTATTCTACCTCCATCCTGTATCAGACTGATGATAACTCCCCCAGACAGAACACTAACAGAGAGCATGTGGAATACCCGGGCTGTGCACTTTGGTGGGTTTTTTTGTTTTTGCATTATATAAGATGAACACATGGATCACTTCTGATTTATAGGCATCAAGGTAGGTTGCCATAGTGACAAGTTTCAGGTATAAAGTATATAAGAAGGTGAAATCATAATTGTGACATTTTTCCCCAAAGGCTTAAAAAATCAAGTATAATTTGATTAATAATCCATGTGCTATCAGTAAAAAAAAAGTATTTTAAATAAGATTTTTACCTTTTATATTCTTCAACTTATGAAATGGTCTATCACCTTTTAGAGGTACGTTTTGTATGTTTTATGACAATGTTATTATGATTAGATCAAGACAAAGTCCCTTCAAATGCATGTTAAAGTCAGCATTCGACCACACCTCAAAACCTGTGGAGCATCATGAGTTAGATGCCATTAATGTGATGGAAAAATAGCAGATTTTGTCTGCCTTTGAAGTGTTTATATGTTAGCGCATTGGAAAGCCAGGAGAGAAAAATTACCAAGCCACACATAAAGAACTCATGTCTGTTATTAAATTTATTCCTTGAGATAGCTGTAAACTTTTTAAAAAAGTGTATTTGGGTGTCACTTGTTCTGATAAAATCTTGATGTCTATAAATCGAAACATTTAGAATGTCAGTATAAGTTGAGAGTCTGCTCTCTGGTCTCTGATTTGGCAATGAAGCATTGAGAATCATTTTGTCTGCAGGTTCTTTGCCCTAGGCTAGAATTAATGGAAGACATCCTTTTAGTGGTAAGGCTTGTATCTTCTCCACAATGAGGTGCAGTTCATAGTTTCATCTTCTTGCCCAAGAAAGTTCTGTTAATAGTACTGGGCTCTTGAACCAGAAGAAGCTACCCCGGTGAGAAAAGTGGCAGGTGTATCATCAGATGATGCCTGGCCAGCTGTGCAGGTGTGTGCGACTTCGTGTGGAATACCGGTGGTCGTTTTCCTCCCTGATTTCCACACTTCCTGGGACCTGGGGGGCTGGCCCCATGCTCCTCTTGAAGAAACGCCTTCCAGCGTGGTGCCAGTTCTCACTCCTACTTGACTTCTAAGTTCACATTTCTGGCCAGATCCATCTTTCCCTCTTTTTCTAATGCCGCGTCTCCAATGGGTTCATGAGTCACTTCTTCCAAGAAACTTTTAAATTACCCATTCTGGTCATTTCTTAATGCTCTCTTCTAGCAATTATACATGCTATTTTAATCATGCCATTTTTTCTAATTATCTCCAAGTTATTTTGTGTGTGCTTTCAAGTTTTCAACAACTCTCTACTCCGTGCCTTCTGTTTATTTTTTCCTGCTGAAACGGTCAGCTGCATCTGCAGGGGCCATGTCTTCTGCTCATGGTCTTCTCCTCCCCTGCCAAGGAGCGTGACTTGGCTCCTTGCAAATTCTTAAAAGAACAAACCTGGGCATTCTAGGACTAGAATTTGGCATAAGAAAGAGAGATCTGGTCCTCTCAAAGCTTTTAGTCTTCAATGTTTCATGTTGCTGAAAAGCTGGAAATTTCAAAACATGATAAGACTTTAGGTGGAGTCATACTAACAAAAAATTGAAAAACAAAATTTTGGTGCAATAGTTACAGAGCAGGAGTTATCTATCGTTGATAAACGTCGTGTGCTTATTTTCTTTAAAAAAGAGTCATGTTCTATTTTGTTTTTTAGTTTTCTTGCCATTATGACTCCACCCCAAATCATATTGTGCTTAGAAAGTCATCGAGGATCGAAATCTTACAGGATGAGAGGTTTTGAAAGAAATGGGCACTTCCGGTAATGTGCACCTCAGCTTCAAGTGGTCTACCAGACGAGATTCTATACGAAAAGTGAGCAGTTGATATGTTATGAGCTATAAAATGAGTGATAAAACAGTGAAATCTTTTTTTAAATAATCAAAGTAATGGTTTATATTAATTGACATAAATCATATTTAAATGATTTAACGTAATTATGAATTCGAGGCTCAGAACATGAGGCATTTTCCATCGCCGGCAGCTACTGATGAAAACATCATCTAAACGTGTTGCTAAAGTGAAATGCATATGCAAATCCCTAGTAGTAACTTCCTCTCGTTGTGTGCTTTATCTGTCAATCTGTAGAGGGTTTTTATTTAATTAACACTGCCAGAAAGGCCAATAAAACCAAGGATTTTTTGATCTAGCATTGTCTCTGACTCAGGATTTTTGTGGCAAAATGAAAATGACATTGATTCTTTAATGGATTTTTGAAATTCATTGCCTGCCCAGGACCTTTACCATTCTTTTCTCTTTACTATCTTGATGCCGCTCTGTCGCTGCAGCTAAGTATTTTATTGCTTGCCTAAGAGACAAGGTTCGTATTGATCAATACTGGAGTCTCAAAAGCTACGTGTTAGTCATCAATAAAGCTAAGTGGGATATGGTGAATTAAGTATTAAGTAATGAAATTTTTAGGGAATTATACAGTTCTAGAAAAATAAAGCTTGGATTCCTCTATACATAGGAGGTTCATTTGATCATGTAAAAAAAGGAATTTTCACTTTAAAATAAAAAGGATGCCTCACCTTCAATATAATTGCAGATCGGTATTCTATGTAATGCTCTATATTAATAAAACAGGAAATATTGAATTGATGTTTTATAATAGAACGGACATGAATGAACCAACCTATCTATTCATATGGTGGGCTCCATTGAAACAGTTTTGTTGTATTCCTGACAATTTTAGAAATCATAGTTAGAGACCTGAAGGAAGAGGCTCCACTCTGGTTTGCAGAAGTAGCAAGTGAAAAATATCAGTGAGGTATAAGATGAGTAAGTTCTGGGAATCTAATGCACAGTTAATAATACAGTATACTGTATTGTATACTTGAGATTTGCTGAGAGAGTCAATCTTAAGTGTTCCCACCACACACAAAACAAGTGACTATGTGAGGTGATGATATGTTCACTAATTTGGTTGTGGGAATATTTCACAATATATACGTATATTAAATCATCATGTTGAACACCTGAAAAAACATGATGTTGTACAACCTAAATATATACAATTTTTATTTGTCAATCATATCTCAATACAGCTAGAAAAAAAGATCAGCAAGTGCAGGCCAGTTTCCACCACCACGCCTTCCATCTCGGAAGCTTCTGCACCTTTGCTCCTGGTTTCTAGGCTGAGGACTCAAAATGTCCTCTTGGCTCCCCTTCTCCAGTGGCCTCAGGTTCCCTTCCCATCCTTGCCCGTCTCCCAGTCCTGTGTTTGCAGCGGCCTGGGCTCCATTCCAAGGCTGCAGGCTCTGCTGTTCTTTGAGCAGACCGTCCTCCTCTCTGAGCCACTGCGTCTGGGCAGAGGGCAGAACCAAGGCAGTGTGTCTGACATGCTGCCACTGGGCTCTCTGTCTCTCAGGTGGGCTCCATATTTACTTGTCGACCTTGATATTGTGAAAGGGAAAGGAGGTAAAATTAAGCCAGATGCTCAGGTAGGTGCTCTGCTCCTCATCTCAGCAGCCTGTATTTGGCCATTCATTTTTAACTTTATTTTTTTATTCACTAGTTGTCCACAATATTATCTGTTACAGAAAATTGATTTTAGGCAGATGAACAAAACTCCAACTTCGGGCCATCTGCTAGGGCATAGGCAAAGAACAGCAATGGGATTTTGCTGTGAACAACTCTTAATTAAAAGTGTCATCAGGGGCCGGCCCTGGGGCGTAGTGGTTAAGTTCTGCATGCTCTGCTTCAGTAGCCTGGGTTCAGGGGTTTGGATCCTGGGCACGGACCTACACCACTTGTCAGCCACACTGTGGCAGCAACCCACATGCAAAGTACAGGAAGATTGGCACAGATGTTAGCTCAGGGCTAATCTTCCTCACACACAAAAAAGAAAAAGTGTTATCAGAGATACCTCCCAAGAGGTGAGAGTAAAAAATTTTATAGAACTTTATGCCCAACTTGTAATGCCTAAGTAGCAGGAATGGGACATGGAGAAAGAAGAAATGATCCTTTTTAGTTCATAAAGTGGTGCCCTCAGCTGTGAGTTTAGCCCTGGAGTAAGGTGTGTCATAATCCATTTCTGTTCCCCATGAGTGGTCATCTTGTCACACTTCTATTGGCCTCAGGTGGACAAGTTTTTATTAACATATGACCACATAACGCACAAACCATTGCAGTCACAAAAGGAAAGCATTTTATTCATATTTACTGGGCTTTCTATGTGAGTTATAGAGATGCTATCTATAACTTTTAAAACATCTGAATTATTTTTAATTATAAATATATGTGGTCAGTTTACAGTGTGTGTGTAAGGCACCAAACGACCTGGAGTTTAGGTGTGTGTAACATAGGACTATAAATAGTATTTTTGGGCACAAAAAGTAGCATTTAAAATGTTTGTTTCTGGGAAGCCTTAATGAGAAATCTGTATTGATGGCCTACACTACGCTCTGGGTACTTCAGGTGAATTTATGACTTAGTTACCCTAAATTGACAGCCATATTTTGGGGAAACAAATATCTTCTCCCATGAGTGGTTTAGAGGAAAGAAAGTCAGAAACGTAAAGAGAGGGGCTGGAAGGTCCACGGACTCTTTGGATCCACAAATGAGATTGTTCAGGGACCTTTTTTCTTGACTCCACGTCTCTTCTGTGGACGTGGCAGCTGTTCCTCGTGAGAAAGCCGGGATGAGAGATAGCGGGGTTGTAATGCAGAGCTGAGACTCCTGTGGAGACTGCACGGAGATGCCATCCATGAGGCCGTAACCAGGTCAAGTCAGGCATTTCTTTCTTATTTATTCATCCTCAGGGTTTGTCTATAATGGTATCGGAAGGAGGGGAATCCATGGTAGTGCAAAAAAGAGTTTTGTAAATAAAATTCACATTTTCTGCTCGTAAATAGAATGAGTAGGGAAAGACAGGCTTTTTTCGAAGTTGTAATATATCAAAAAGCAAATTTACACCTTGCACTGAAATGCATTCAAGAATACATTTTACGGGGGCTGACCTGGTGGTATAGTGGTTAAGTTTGTGCCCTCCGCTTTGGCGGCCTGGGGTTTGCAAGTTTGGATCCCGGGCGCAGACATAACACACTGCTTGTTAATCCATGCTGTGGCGGTGTCCCACGTACAAAATAGAGGAAGATTGGCACAGATATTAGCTCAGGGACAATCTTCCTCACCAAAAAAAAAGAATACATTTTACAAATTGGTAAACATCATAGGCACAGAATACAAATGAATTTTAGTAAACATACATATAGTTGGGGTGGAATTAAATGCTCCTAAATATCCTTCAGTTCTATTCTCTGTGTCAGAAGGCTGTGCGACATTCTCTCAACATTCTTTGTCACTACTGCCCAAACGTGTATCACGAAGTCTACGCACTTGCACCTGATAAATGAGCCTGCTTTAGCCCAGGAGCAGGCTCCTGCCTGCGCAGTCCATCCACGCAGTATACTGGGTCTATGGGATCTTAAAATTCTGAGCCAGAAGCACCTCTAGAAATAATTCTTCTCCAGTCCTTTCATATTCTGAGGAGGAAATGGAAACATCTCTTTGCTCGTCTCACTACTGTAATTTAAAAATTTTTACGTATTTCCCTATTACATACAAATATCTTAAACCAATTCCAAATACCCAGTGAGCATGTACTCCTCGTTCAGTGCCTCTTCTGGTGGACAGGACTCTGTGCAAGGTCCACACAGTGAGACGCGGTAAGATGCAGACGTTGTCACCTGAGTCCCGAATTGCTGCCCTCCTGAGTCCCACAGAAAGGCGGTGGCAGGGGGTGGGGAGCCTAGGTTATGGGAAGGGGGGTTAAGACCATATTTTTAAGGCAAAGCTTTTATTCTTGCTTCTAAGTAGAAAAACAAAAAATCAGATTTTAAAAATTATGATAATAAAAAAGCTACCTAAATAGGTGAAGTGGGTGACTTTTTTCTAATGAAAAGAATAAAATCCTAGTTCAGAAATTCTCCCTGCAAATGGTGAGCTTGGAGATTCTGGCTGAATTTATTTTAGGCCTTGGAGGTTTGAAGTGTAAAGGAAGGTGCTAAGAGGCTCATGGTACCACCCTTAGAACTAGTGCACGAGCATCTCGTGTTTGTAATATGCTAGATGAATTCAGCGGTGCTCCGTCAAATTTTGATAAATACTTTAGAGCAGTGGTTCTCAGACTTATTATTCTCAGACCCTTTTACACTCTGAAGTAATATTGAGGACCCCAAAGAGCTTTTGTTTATGTGAGTTAAATCTATCAGCAGTTACTGTATTAGGAATTAAAACTGAGAAATTTGAAACCATTCATTTGTCAATTCGTTTAAAAATAACTATAACAAATCAAATACATGTTATTATAACTAGCACATTTTTCAAGAAAAATAACTATATTTTCCAAAACAAAAAAGAAATTAGTGAGTATACTGACACTGTTTTACATTTTAGCAGTAAATGTAGTTTACTCTCTTTAGTTGTCTGGCTTAATAGAAGACAGCTGGGTTTCATATCTGCTTCTGCATCAATTTGTTGCTATATGATATTTCGATTGAAGTAGGTGAAGAAAATCCAGCCTCACATAGATGTGTACTTGGAAAAGAGAGGAATGTTTTAATAGCCTTTTCAGATAATTGTGAATATTCTTTGATATTACACCAAAACTTGACAAGTGGTAGTTTCTTAAAGGTTAGTTGCAATTTGGAGTCAGAAACCATATCAGTGAACTTTTTATCTTTTATTACGTTAAAATCCATTGTTATACCTTGCACTTTGAATGGATTTTTACCTGTACATGATTTTGCAGCATGATGCAGCTGTCATTTGGAAAAAATTGTTCAGCGAGTTATGCAAATGTTGACACATTTAATTATACATTATTTTTAAAAAAATCACATGGATTAATATTTCCAGGAATATCTTTAGAAAAGACTTCTAGTGTTGGGAGGTTGTCAAACACACATACATGTTTTGTAAATTCTAGTTTTATTGAATGCTCAAATTTTGTTGTTGGACCTGAACGTTGTCAGTTGTTTTCACTACGGTGCCTCATTTTGTCCAGAAAATGCCCAATACCCGTGACTAAATGACTACAGTTTGCCTGCTGTTCATCCTTTTGGGTAAATGGCGTTCCATGAAGCGAGTGGCTAGTTTATCCTGCAACTTGAGCAATCACGAGTGCCATTCCTTGAGACGGTTGTAGTGCTGTGATGTGCAGCGAAGGGCTGTAGGTATACTTCTCATCTCCTTACACAGGACATTAAAAAGACCCACTCTAGGTCAATATTTAATAACATTAATAAGTTCCATTCCTTCATCAAGGACGTTTTAAGTGACGGGCATTTTTTCCAAAACTGCAAATGCATCATAGTGAGGAATAGAGTGGTGACAAGTGTGGTTCGGTGCCACGGACTTGATCTGCACTTGGGGAGTGGTAGTTTTACTCACCGTTGTTTTTACACCATTTGTGCAAATGGCACACAGTGAAAGAAGCGAGCAAGTCTTGGTTGTATTATGGACATAGTTTTGACCTCACTGACCCCCTGGAAGGTTCTATAGACCCCCAGGGATCCACAGACCACCTCCTGGGAACCAGTGCATTAGACGGGAGTGGTGATGGTATATGTGTTCAAAGTCTAGAACAATTCATTTTCCACAGAAGATTCCCACGTGGTACAGGACCCCTGTAAGTAGGAGTTCCTTGGGCATTTGTTTACCTGCTGGGGAGCCAGGTCATGATTGGTGGGACTGTAGAGCAGAGGTTAAACCAGGTTATGCCCCCTCTAGCCGTGTGATCTTGACTAAGTCACGTAACCTGTCCCAGGCCACAGCTTTCCCATGTTTACCATGTGGATCATGGGACCCTGTGGAGTTACTGGGACAGGTAAACAAGATAATTCATGAACTGTAAGGGCTCAGTAATCATTCCCTATTGTTATTCTTTGACAGAAAAATAAAAAATATTAGAAGATAGAACACATTTCTTAATGTTTATGAACCAGAAATCAAGAGGAAAAGCATCTAGGATAACCTCTTGCTCAGCATTCCAGGCGTTGTTACCTTTAGTCAGACTGCTTCTTTAAGCCCCAGAGGAAAAGAATATCCCCTTTGCCTCTAAAATGTCTTCATTCCTCAGCTCTTGAGGGTCCATCGGCCTCTATCCACTTCCTGCCTCGTCAGTACCATTAATGTTCCCTCTTCCTTGGAACGTTTGTTCTGCTCTCCAGTAAGCAGAGGTGTCAACTTTAAAAAGTTGTTCCTGGCCCTTCCAGCACATGTGGCTAGCACCTTGTTACCTCACCTATGTTCATCTGTTAACCTAGAACGTTTACTGTCATTTGCTTTGGGAATAGTTCCAGGTGAAGGTTGCTGCAGTTGCTTTTTCATGTCAGGTTTTCCATGCCCAGCACCGATATGCAACAATTCTACTTTCTCTCTCTCTCGTTGTTCACCCCTTGAGATATGGCTCAACTTCTGATAGTCTACTGTTGCTTCTGTCTTGTAACCATTCACCCATAATGGTTAAATTCAGTGATCGTTTCTTCATCTGCCCTATCCTTGAAATCTTTGGGATATTTTTTGGACTCTACCTGTCAACCTCGTGGTCATAAACATGACCGTCTCTTGCTCTCATCAGCCTGCTGGTGTCTCCCTCTTGGCCCCACCTTGAGGCAGAGACCTCACATTCTGTTTTCCCTCCTGGTGCTTCTCCCTATTGCCTGTCTTCATAGGTGAGTTTGCCCCGATGACTCCGAAGGTGACCTGAGCTGCGCTGACCTCCCACTCTTGTCCCACTTCTGTTTCCACATGCCACTTCAGTCCCTTGTCTTGAGTGGAATCTCTGGTGACTTCAGTTCTTTCAGACCTTCCATAGCATGTAGAGTCTACACCTCATGACTTTTACGAGCGCTGCGTTTCCCTTTAGATTTGCTACTTCTCCTCAAGTAAGTCACGTCCTAAACACAAGTTCATTCTTCTCTCTGTCAACAGCACCTTTGTTCTTCCTGTCGCCCAGGTCTGAGGAGGTGGTGTCTCATCTGTGACTCCTCCCTTTGCGTCACACCCTATTTCCATTCAGTTGGTCAGTCCGTCAGTTCTTTCCCATGTTCTGAGTCCTCTCCCTCTCACTGCCTCCACGCTGGTCGACCTTGGTCAACTCCTGGCCTCACACTGCTCTCCTGACTCTGTTTTACCCTCTCCCCCACCACATTTGCCCCTTTAATTGTGTCACTGTTCTTTTCAAAACTGTTATTGTCCCTATCTAAGTCTGACCGCTTCTGTGAAACCACCCTTGACCACTCCAGACTTGGGTGGTTTCTGAAATCCTGCAAAACTTACTGTGCACTGACACAGTTGTACACTTAGCTATCTGCGGTCTCATTTGATGTGCATTTCATATTTAGCAATCAGGGCCTCATTGTAACTGTAAATTGCTTGAGCATGAAGACCTCACCTTGCATTTCCCGGCAGCTGGTACCAGTGACTGGCAGAGCCCTGGGCACCTAGGAGGTGCTCAAAAGGCAACTGGCGACTGGCTAATATTTGACATTTCCAGGAAATAGATATTTAAAACAAGGATCAAAATCTCTTTCATTTTCAGTCTCTGCAACTGAACATTTCGTCCATTTTTAGAATTTCCTCCTTTGTGCCTAATATATTGAAGAACTATTTTCTATTCTGCTTTACGTGTTGCCCCTATTTTATTTACTGCTTTTGTTTTCTTGGTTTCTGATTTTTAAAAACTCTGCTTTAATGATGTTGGTAAATCCATGAACGAAGGACTCAGTAGGAACAGATATAAATATTTTTAGAAGCATTTTCTTACTGTGCCTGTGCTTGATTTTTGCAAGAGGTCATAATTATTACATTATCATCAATATCTACTGAAATCCTGTCATTTTTCTAGTAACTAATTTTGATATCAAAAGTAAGAATTTTGATTTTAAAAGATTTCATTTCCTTTATTCTGTAGAAAAGGAGAAGAGTACTCTTTTTAATGCATACATGATATGTAAGTAAGAGAGGTTCATTGCTATAATGGACATTTGAAGAAATGGTCTTAACATAATTCCAAAGTACATCTACCTGGGCTGTGCTCATAAGTGAAGAAGTCCTTACAGTGAGAATTCTAATGCTATCATCTTTTAACCCCATTCTGGTCTCATAGAGAATTGTAATGTAGATTGAGGAAAAGCCTCCTTGCTGTTGAATTGTTAGTGACATTTCCTTTCTAGGTCAATTTTGACAAGACTAAGTTGTTATTTAAAACTTGGAAATATAAACTAAAGTAGGGATGAATGCAATCACTGACATGCGTAGAGTTAACATATGTATTTTCTCCCTTATCAATAACATGGGTAACTGAAAATCCAGAGATCCCAAAATAACCTCCTCTACGTGAAATGTCCCTACCCCAACCCCGAGAAACCATCCACAGAGCTGATAACAGGTAATACACCTTTTTTTCTGTCTGCTCACTCTTAGAAGGCATTTGGGTGAGAGAAAGTGGAAGTTCCTGGCAGGTTAACACAGAAAGGGCATAAATAGGATGAGAGTAAGCCAGGATGAGCCTTGGAGAGGTGCCGTTGATGTGCTGGGAGCAGGGTCTACCTGAGTTTTTCTAGGCATCAGCTGGGATGTCAGATCCCTCATGGTGGAGAAAGTATCAGACATGAGTGGAAATGGATATGAAGAAAAACCCAGGATCTCCACTCTTTTATCTCCATATTTAGTCTCCATATAGTGACTGAGGTGGGTGTTTTTGGAGAATCTATTTCTTCAGTGGTAAATGGGAGCAAAATCAAAAGGGATGCTTTATTAGCGTTGCCTTATATCAGCTGCAAGTGAACCCTGAAAACTGGCAAAGAATGAATGTCACCTCATGTCTGTGTTTCCAGTCCAGTGCTTCTGTGAAATGTAGAAAGTATTTTATGACGTTTTAAAGGAAGTGACTAGGTTTTTTGCAAATAAGTTTTTAGTGTTTAATCTTAGAGATGGTGATAAGGACTCACAGATTGCTTACACACGCTTTCAATGATATTGCATGCCAAACTGAATGGTTTTAGTGACATAGTTTGATAAATGCCAATACAGCAATACTACATTTATTTCTCATTTTTGAGTCATGATGGGTTTTGCAAAAGTGATTTTCCATATATCTGATGCCTCTGTGGATAAGCCACAATTTCTTCATTTTTTAAACCTGTCTCCTGACACTTCAGTCATCGTTTTGCACACAGCAAGTCTCTTTGCTGTGTTGTTTGATGTTTTCGAAGATGCTTGAGGTCTGCAGGCTTTTGTCCCTTTGCAAAGGGGCCCCTGCTGGCTGCGCTCTGTGAGTTCTCCTGCTTACTTTGTATGGGTGGCTTTTCCTGTCCCCTCTCACTGCTGGACTCAGGACTGCCTCCTGTGGCTCTCAGCGTGCTGCTAGCAGCTTCCCTCATCCCTCTAACACATGGCTTCTGCTCGGTGGCAGGGGGGGAAACAGAGAATTAAGCTTGCTGGAATTGTGCACATAGGCTCCAGTGAGATGCTGCAGACTTTCCCACTGACAAAGTGCGTCAACTTCGACACACGGATTTGTGACATATTTTTAGTTTCTTTTTTGCTTTCGCTATTTTCTGGGCAAGTGGTGTTCAGGCATTATAGATTTCAGGTGAATGTGGTGTTGCTACAGAGCCCCCGGGAATCCTTGGGCCCTGCTGCCCTCTCCCATATTGTCGAGATAATTGTCCCGGGGCAGCTCCTCGCGGCCTTGGCTTACCAGGGCCAGAAACCACAGAGCAGGCTAGCTCCAGAGGTACTGTCCTGGTTTTTTTTCTTCAAAAGCTAATTTGTTTTTAACAGCATTGTTGAGATATAATTTACATGCATTGGAATTGGAGGAGTTTTGGCAAATGCATAAAAATGCACAGTTATGGTGAGCGAGAGCTGGGCAGGCTTTACAACCAGACTTTGGATCTCAGCCTTCTGCAACTTTCTCAGTTCCAAAACGTCCCCCTTCACTTTGCAGGTGCTCAGCCGCTCGAGTGGTCACCTGTTACCTTGGGCAGAAAGGCTGTGATTTTCCGCAGCCAGCGCTGTGGTGGGTGGGGAGCACCCTCAGGCCAGAAGGCTGCAGAGTGGGAGATCACAGCAGTCGGAAACAGTAAACCCTCTTCCGTTTCTGCCTTCCTTTGGTGTTTTCAAGTGCCTTCAGAGCTCATTTTAATAATTGTGATTTTTTTTTTCAGTTTTATAATTCTAATCAGCAGGAAGAATCACCTGATCCACCACTTCACGCCATTGTTCCCTCCTTGGGTCATTTTATCTCCTTTTTAAAAATTGAGGTATAATTTATGAACAGTAAAACTCACCCTTTTCATTGTAGAGTTCTAGGAGTTTTGGGGACACATACAGTTATGTAACTACTGGCTTTGTCAAGTATGGTGCATCCATTGGCCCCACATTCCCTCACATCCCTCCATAGTCAACCTCTTCTTCCTCCTCCCCTCTGCCCCAGGACCTGGCAACCACTCATCTGTTTTTTGTCCTAAGGTTTTGCCTTTTCCAGCATGTCATATAACTGGAATTGGATAGTGTGTACTCTTTTGAATCTGCTTTCTTTCACTTGCTGTGATACATGTGGAATTCATCCATCCTGTTGTATGTACCAACTAGTCATCTCTTTAACTTGCTGAGTAGTATTCCTTTTTATGGATATACCACAGCTTGTTTATCCATTCACCAACTGAAGGACATTTGGATTGTTTCCAGTTTTTGGCAATTTTGAAAAAACTGCTATGAACGTTCATATACAGATTGGGTAAATGTCTAGGAGTGGGATTGCTGGGTCATGTGGTCAAAGCATATCTAAATTTGTAAGAAACTGGCAAGCTTTTCCTAAGCAGCTGTACAATTTTGCAGTCCCACCAGCAGTGAATGTGAGTTTCAGTTGATCTGCAGCCTCACCAGCAGTTTGCCTTGCCAGTTAAAAAAATTTTATTTGTTTTGTAGTTGTACCTCATTTCTGATTTTATTTTGCATTTCCCTAATGAATAATGATGTTGAACATCTTTTCATGTGCTTATTTGCCATCCATACATCTTCTTTGGAGACATGTCTATTCAAATCTTTTGCCTCCATTTTTATTTTTGGGTTGTTTGCTTTCTTTTTATTGAGTGTTGAGAGTTCTTTATGTATTCCAGGTACAAATGATTCATCAGATACGTGTTTTGCAAATACCTTTTCCCAATATGTGCTTTGTCTTTTCATTCACTTACCACTGTGTTTGGAAGAGTGGAAGTTTTTAATTTTGATGAAGTCCTATGATTCAATTTTTCTTTTATACATTGAGCTTTTCCCATCATATCTAAGAATTCTGTGCTTAACTCAAAGTCTCAAAGATTTTCCTCTATGTTTCGTTCTAGAAACTTGATGGCTTTCTTGTTTTGCATTTATGTCCAGGACCCATTTTGACTTAATTTTTATATGTGGTTCAAGGTAGGAATGAGGTTCATCTTTTGTTTTTTTGCGTGAGGATATCTAATTGTTCCTGCACCATCTGTTGAAAAGATGATCCTTTCTGCATTACACTTCTTTGCACAATTTTCATAATCATCTGAACATATATGTGTTGGGCTGTTTCTGGACTCAATCTTCTCTTCTGTTGATCTATGTGTCTTTCCTTCCACCAATATTGAACTTTCTTGATTACTGTAGTTTTGAACTCTGATTATGTGAGACCTCTGATTTTATTCTTCCTTTTCAACATTTTTTTGAGCTATTCTAGAACTTTTGCCTTTCTAAATAAATATTAGACAACTTGTTGATTTCTGCAGAAATCCTGGTGAGATTGATTGGGATTGCATTGATCTATAGATCAATTTGGGGAGAATCTATGCATTAATATTGACTATGACATACCATGAATATAGTCTATCTCTCCGTTAATTTAGGTCTATGTTTTGTTTTTTTTTTCAAAATTTTTATTTATTTATTTTCCCCCAAAGCCCCAGTAGATAGTTGTATGTCATAGCTGCACACCCTTCTAGTTGCTGTATGTGGGACACGGCCTCAGCATGGCCAGAGAAGTGGTGCGTCGGTGTGCGCCCAGGATCCGAACCCGGGTCGCCAGCAGCAGAGTGCGAGCACCCAACCGCTAAGCCAGTTGAGTCTATGGTTTTTTAATCAATGTTTTTTAGCATTCAGAATACTGATCTTGCACATATTTTGTTAGATTTATGCATAAATATTTTGTCTTGGAGCTATTATACATGGCACTTAAAATTTTAATTTCCAATAGTTAGGAATATATAGAAAAACTATTGATTTTTGTATGTTGAGCCATATCCTGAAATCCTGATAAACTCATTAGCTCTAGTAGCTTTTTGTAGATTCTTTGGGATTTTCTACTTAGACAGTCATATTGTTTGTGAATCAAGACCATATTATTTCTTCCTTTCCTGTCTGGATGCCTTTGTTTCACATTCTTACCTTATTGCACTGGCTAGGGTCTCCAGTATGATGTTGAATAGGAGTGGTGAGAGCAGACATGCTTGACCTCCTCCTAATCTTGAAGGGAGACATCAGACTTTCACTACGAAGTGTGAGGTTAGCTGTGTGGATATGTGTGTGTTATGTAACGTATATGTATATATGTTTATATTTATATACATATTTTTTGCAGATGTCATTTATCAGATTGAGAAAGCTACCTTGTTTCCTAGTTTGCTGAGAGTTTTACCATGAATGGATGCTGAATGTTGTCAAATGGTTTTCCTGCATCTACTGAGATAAACGTGTGGTTTTCTTTTTTAGTCTGTTGAATTGCTGAATTGAGTTGATTGATTTTCAAGTACTGAACTAGACTTACCTTCCTGGGATAAACTCCACTTGTTCATGACGTATTATCTTTCTTTATATATAGTTAGATTCAATGTGTTAATATTTTGTGAAGGATCTTTGTGTCTGTTTTCAAGAGGGTTATTAGTCTGCAGTTTTCTTTTCTTGTAATGTCTTTGGTTTTGATATCAGGGAATGCAGCCCTCATAAAACATCCCCCAGTGATGTTTCTCTCATGATCAGACTGGAGTTATGGGGTTCGGGGAAGAATGCCACAGAGGTGAAGTGCTCTTCTTGTAACGTCATATCAGCGGATATCTACATGACATCCCTAATAATATTAACCTTCATTACTTGGTTAATGTATTGTTTCTTAGGATTCTCTACTGTATACTTAGTATTGATCTCTTTCCCTACAAGTCACTAGGGCTAGCCTCCAAAAGGAGATAGGGTGGGAATTAGCCACCACCTCCAGGTGGGGCAGCGTAATCTACGTATATCTGTTCTTTGGAATTCACCTGTAAGAAATATTTGTTTCTTATCTCCAATTTATTTATTTATCCACCCTTGTATTCATATCTTTATGGACTCATGTACTGTTATTTTCCACTTTGGGTTATAATCCAATGTTACGTTATTTATTTTGTTGCTATTTTGGCCACTGGAATTCTTGCAGCTTGGCTCCTGTATTCCTTTGACATGTCCTTTGACATGTTTTGTTATTTTAAGAACTTCCTTTGTTTCTATTACTACAAGTTGCTCCAGGCTCATCTTGTATTTTCTCTGCCCTTTCCATAGAATCAGCCATTTATCCAAGGAGCCTTGGTTGTATGCTCTCATGCCCACCTACACTCACTGAAACCTTTGGCTGAAATCTTCTCACCCCCTTGTTTGGCAGTCTCTTTCACCTGCACTCTGTCCCAGGGAAGCCAATACTCAGGCCCTGAATCTCCTTGGAGGAGTCTGTCTGTCCTTAGATTCCAAGCTAAAGACAGTTGGTTTCCCTGTGATCTCAACTCTCTGATGAGTTCAAGAAGATTGTAATTTTGTAGATTATCCAGCTTTTTCTTGTTGTTAGGAAGGAAGTGTTTCTTTTTCCACTTTTTTACGTTCCGAGATGAAGCTGCGTCATTTTTGATATAGGAAATGTTTGGGAGGATAAGATACTGGTGGAAAACTTGGAGTGACCCATGGGAATCAGTATGAACTGGGTCCAGAGGTCCTGGTCTCCAGCTTGGCCCCTGAACTGCCCTGAGTAAAGAGTCCAACAGATGGGGGCTGGACCCTGAAGCCAGACAAGGGGAGTATATCTGGTCCATGGTGATCCATGGGCTTCATTTATCTTGGTCTGAACTCCCAGGCTGGGCCAGAGTAAGGCAGGCCCTTGCTGGAGTGTGGAGAGGTGGGTGGCCTTCCAGCACGGGCTTTCATGTTTTGGCAAATCATTGCTGAGTATATTAATATCTCCAGTGGACTAACCTTGGTTGCAAACCTCAGTTCTCAGAGTCCAGTTGTAGCTGAGCATTCCAATCTTGAGGACTCTTGTTGACATTCAGAGAAAAAAGTATCAGTTGCTAACACTGATGGTTTCTATTTCAGGAAGACAATTCACGAATGTCTTTTAAGAAAAGGTTTTCCTTAAGACACAACACAAAGAAAAAAGGTATGTCAAGTAGATGTTGAAGAAATAGAAAAGTACATATTCTGTAATAATTCAGCCAAGGGTGAGGATATCTGTCAGATCCTATTATAAACAGCTAGTCAAATTTGTCTCCTGAAATATAGTTAAAATACACAGAGAACATTCGATAGAGAAAAGGTCTTACTTCTTGCCCACAATCCCCCTACATTCCTCCACAAAAATCCCATAATTATAATGTCACCAAATTATAAATTCCTTTCCTAAATTTTTTCATAACTGTTTATTTATAATCATAATTCTTTAGATTTGTAGTTTTAAAAGCAGTTTACAAAGGGTTTTCATGTGTATGCATTTCTGGTGTAACATATTAGCCGTGAAAAGTAGAAGAATGATATATTACAGTATTGACATACAGTAAATGACGTAATGTGCTGCAAATTGTAGAAATCCTACAGCTATATTAACTACTTGTCTTTTTAGTACATAGTTGGATATTTTACAAATGAGGAAACTGAGGCATAGAGAGGGTAGGTGTCCTTCCCAAGGTCACAGGGTTATTTCCTACGTTACTGAACTTGTAATGCTGTAGCCAGAACTCACTCACAGGGCATGTCGTCTGAGGTCTGAAGGTCTCATGTCCATGGGTAGGGATGGAAAACTCTGCACTTTATTCCATAGCCTTGAATTGTGGCTCTCTATCAATAACTTGTATGCTCTTTGGATATTATTTAGGCCCCCAAACAAAGCACCTGCAGCCCTTTTTTTCTTTAAAGTGTGGGAATTACAATCCTATGAGAAAATAGTGTCCTATGAGATAAACCAGTAGTGAGGACGACCTAACACTGTTTGTGTTGCTTCCCCCCTCCTCCCTCTCTCCCTTCCTTCTGTGGACCCTGTGTGTGAGGACCTGAGCATTGTTCCCCTTGAAGAAAGACAGAGGAGGAGTGTTTACCACAGGAGAGGCTGAAGGGAGCTCTGCTGGCTCATAAGGAGACAGATGAGCCTGGACTCCCTAGTCCTGGGGGCAGGCTGTCACTTGTCACATGTCACTAGCTGACTTCTCTTAGCATTTATACGTGGTTAAAGTTCCATTAAACTAACCCCAAGGGGAGCCTTGAAGGGAAAAGAGATCTTAAAGGGTGGCTTGAAGGTTATATGTGGAGGTGGGGAGCACTGGGGTCTTCTTGGGCACCAGAAGGCAGAGGCACCATGGAGCCAAAGGAGGGATGGCATCTGGGGACCAGCGAGGCTGGGTCCCAGGAGGGTCATGACGGTGGTGAGAGTTCTTTGTGTGAGGGGACCTTTCCTACAATTTCTTATCTGTGGACCGGGAGAGAACACAGACTGGGAACACAGGCTGACTTGGACTCCTACATTATGATGTTTTGGCTTTCAGTTTTAACATTTCATTGTAATTGTTGATGGTCCCACAATCAAAATCTTTCAACAACAATTTCCATTGACTGTTGGGGGGAATGTCTGCCTTTTGATTTTCGACTCTTCTTGGTAACTTAAGATAAAAATCATCATTCAGTATGAGAAATGCCAACAAAATGATCAGAGGAGCTTATTTTGTTTTCAAGAAAAGAGGTTTATGAAGTGGACCCCCCAGATATTAAAAAGCAAAAGTGGGGGCCAGCCCGGTGGTGTAGGGGTTAAGTTCGCACGCTCCGCTTTGGTGGCCTGGGGTTCCCAGGTTCGGATCCTGGGCACGGACCTACGTACCATTCATGAAGCTGTGCTGTGGCAGCGTCCCACATGCAAAATAAGGGAGGATGGGCATGGATGTTAGCTCAGCGGCAATCTTCCTCAGCAAAGAAAAACAAAAGTGAAGTTGGTGAAGTTGGTGATTGCACCACACTGGAGCAGTCGTACACGTGGGCCCCAGATCGCCACCCAGGGAACAGCAAGGAAGCCAGTGGACTTCACAAGTAAGTCTCTGATGCAAGTGTCCATTCTGTTGTAGAATGTGCTTCTCTTTTGTTTTTGTTATTTGAACTTTAATTGAAGGATGCTCTTCAGGGGACAATTCACTTCAGAGAGAAATCTTGGTGGGGAGAATCTAACCCACCTTCCCCTCCTGCCCTGCTCTGTCCTTTCCCAGTAGTCAAGGTCTTGAGTACTTGAAAAAATCCCATTAAATGCTACGGGCTTTTATTGAGCCTTAAGTATATAAAACGTATATTGAACCATCTGCTGTAACAATAATTTAAAAATATGCACAGATTCCACAATACCTTCCTAGACATTTCCTTCTGACTTTTATTTTCAATGTAACAACCTTGCAAGGTGATGATCCTCATTTTACAGAGGAGAAAACAGAATGATTACTTGTCTTGTCCTTGGTGACAAAGGTGACAGAAGAAACTTCAGAAATTGAAGCAAATCCACTTCTCTTCCCTCTCTACCCCACTGCCAGGAGCACGGGGCCGGCTCGGCCGTGGGACTGGCCCTGAAAGCGTGGGCTTGCTGTGGGTTTATCCATAATGTCAGCACTGAGTCACCTGGCGAGGTGGCTGTGAGCGATTTTACGACCCCTTTGGTTTGTTTTCAAGAGGCTAGGCTACCTTTGGGCTCCACCCAATAGCTCTGTGGTTCAATTACAGCATTCAAGGTCTCCAAGCAGTTTTTCACTCCAATACATTACACAGAGCTGCTGGAATTAATCAGCCAATCCGAGGCCACCAGAAATTGTGGCCCAACTCAAAGATTTATTTGGGAGAAGGGAATGAGCCCATTTCACACCTCACTTAAAAAATGTTACCTTTGCTACCGAACGCTTATGGCTGTTAGTGGCCATCCATCCTATCAACGGCCTAAAAGTCCTGGAATTCTTACCAATTGCAGTGCTTGTTTCCAAAACATTGCAGTGCCTTCTTGTATTTTGTGAGAGTTTGCAAGTTTCATTTTTCTGGGAGAATAAGGCAATTTTAAGTCTGTGAAGTTTAATTCAAGGCAGTAATAAGTGTTTTTTTCCTTACTGGGAATAATTTTTGGCTGTGTTCTATTGCAGCTATTTTTGTTTGTTTTTGAAAATTGGGAAGTGAAGGGATATTCTAAGAGAGGGAACAAAAGAATCAGAAAAAAGGCCAATTTTTTTTTCCACTGTGATTTTCAACCTGCTCTACTTTGCTTCAAAGAGCTCCCGGTTCCAGGGACACAGGCACAATGCGGGGCCTGGTGTAGAATCCTCTCTGCGGTGCAGACGCACACGAGTCCCCTCACCTCTTGGTTCCTCTGCGTGCCGTGAGCATGAGATCTCGAGGCACAGCACCGTCAGGCCAGATTCTCATTCTGTCTGAAGCCTTCATTAGATGCCTTTTTTTTTGGTATGATTTTAGTCAATCTGGCAACTTAGAAATTGTTAAAAAATGAATTTTTAACATTTTTTTACAATCATAAATTAGCTTGGCTCTGTGATGCCCTGTTATTGGTTGTCGTTCAAAGAGCTATGAACATTTGGTGACGATTTGGGTCCAGCAGGTGTGACAGGGCCCTCATGAAGAGTGGAGAAGACACATCCAGGGATTGACTTGCCTTTCTGATCAACACGTTTCAGTTCAAAAGCACATCGGGGCTTTGCTGTGCTCTGCTAAGCGCTGTCTATTTTGACAGCAATAACAGCCTGCTCCAACGCAATTAATCTTTATGCTTTATTTTGTCATTCTCATTTTGTATCTTTGAGTAGAGCTAAGAGACTTACTTGCCTGAACCAGGCTTCTGCTTATTTACTGCTGTTTTTCTGATCTTCCTCAGAGTGACCCTGAGAGAAGGGTGACTGGGTTCAGGGCTCTCAGCCTCATCTCCTCACGCCTAGAGAATCCTTTCCTCCCTTTTTTCTCTTCCTGTCAGGTGGATAAAATCTCTGCTCTTGGGAGCTCTTACCAGTTATTCACACCATAGTGTGAGATTAACTTGGTGTCTCCGCTGGCTCCGTTGTAGATGGAAGCCACCTTTCCTTTGAAGAAGGTGATTCAGGAAGTAGGTGCAGGATAGGAGAAAGTAAGCTCTAAATTCAGCTGCTGCGACGGTAATACCATGTACGCTTGTGAGGTGACCTAGACTGTAAGCAATGATGTTAACCACGCAGAGAATTATGCCATGGGAGATGCATCTTATTTTACCAAAGGATAAGGAAAACTGAAAGAAAACTCAGTGGTTCCTGTTGGCTTGGGGGTTCGGGCCCTGACCTTGTGCTGTGAATGCCCATCTATCCATCAGCATGTCTCGATGTTTCCGTGCTGTCTCACAGGTACCGGCTAGGTGACAACTTACCAGTTGGTATTTCTTTCTGTTCTGTAGGTTATGATGCTGTTATTTGAGAGGTTTATTTTTTGGCAAATCCGTTTAGTGATATTCTGTGATTTTTTACTTAGGTATAAAATGATGGTTAGGACTGCGTCATGGTATAAAGAGAGTGAGACTGAGCCTGCATCCCAAAGACCTGGTAGTGGCCCTGAATCTGCTGTTGTGGGGCTGTGTCAACTCAGACCAGTCGCAGGGGCCCAGGCACTCCTTGGTAAGAGGAGGCAGTGGAATGAGACGCTCTGAGTCAGGCTGAATTTGTGAAACCCGCATGTGGTTCAGCTCTTCCCATTGTCTTTTCTAGACTGATGAGTGTGTGCAGAGAGCTGCTCATCCCTCCGTGCTGTTGCCCACGCCAAGACTGGGCGCAGAGTGGGGGAGGGTGACATTGGGGACAGCAGCCATGGGGGACAGCAGCCATGGAGGATGAGAGCTCAGTGGTCACTTGGGCTGTGTGGTGGGATTGGCTTTAATTTGCTGGGGGTTGTTTGAGTTTTGAATCCAGAGTCTTTCTCTTTAGACAAAACAAGATCCAAATAATTCTAGAGAAAACTGTTCACTGTACTTTTTCTCCTTAGGTACTTTCCTTACTACTAAACATAAGTTGTTTCTGAGAATCTAAAATCCTCTCTCTTTCTTGTGCTAGTAGAACTAACTCACTTCCTGTATAGTATTTGATCTGTGTGAAGCCCCTCTCTAGTCTCCTAGGGTAAATACATCTTAGCCTAATTAAATGATTTTTCAAGTTTTATAAAAATTGTTTCTTAGCGATTATAAAACATGTTGGGTTTACATGGCGCCTTTCTTTTTTAGTGATCAAAGACTTTATACATATGAGTGCTTTATACATATGGGTGCACAAAGAAGGGCCATTTCCTTTGCCTTCCTGGTGGCCATAAAAACAGGGTGTAGGCTTTCTCTTGCTTGTAGACAGCCCTGCCCCAAAACAGTCCTAGAGAAGCTGTCATTGGATAAATTAAAATTGCTAGGAGGAAGTTAATATGTAATTATTTAAAAATTGTTTTAAAAATATTTGAGAATTGAAAAGGAGAAGCAAAATGTTAATCAGAGGAACTGAAGATTAAAATGAACCTCAATAGTTTGATTCAACCACATGTGCAGTGGAAAGTGTAGGCGACGTGGAGTTCCGGGGTCCAGTGCCAGCCCTGCCCCTTGATGTTTGTGGAGTCCAAAGCAAGTCACCCTTTCGGAACATGATTTCCCTCATCTGCAGAATTGATAGCACATGTCACTGTTGTGCAGTTAAATGAGAAAAGTAATCTAAATGTATATTGACACCTCTAAAACCACACACAAATATAGGGTCATTCTTCATTCTTCACTCTTCTTTTGGAACTTCCCTGCGTTCTCCATGCCTGTTTTAATGTGTTGTGCAGAGGAATCTGTGTCTCTTGGCTTGGCTGAGGCCCTTGTCTACTTGTGGTCACCTGCATTGGCGTCCTACTTTAATTTCTAGCCATCTCTGCTCACTTGATTTTGACCGGTCCTCTGGTGGACATTTTACTGTTACTGTGTGCCAGACAAATGTTCAGGTTAAACGTCTTCCACCACTGACAGGAACGCATTCTTATCTGTTTTCACCGTATACTTTTGTTGAATTTCTTGGCAAATTTCACAGGAATAATACCTATAGCATAATAAGTCGTCATTTCTTTCAAATGAGACTCTGATACGTTTTTATCAGTATGAGTAAATGAAGAATAAATAACTTATAACACGATCAAAATTTAGACTAGGAAAGGACCTTAAAGATCCAATAGCTGATCTCCCCATCTCCTTTGCAATTTCTCTTCTGATGGGGTTCTAGTCCCACTAATACTAATACACAGTATGACTGTGCACATCAACTTATTTGAAGCCTTATCTGGGTCTTACATTTTCATGTATAAAATAAAAGGTAAGGACAAGATCATTGGTTTTCAATCTTTGAAAGAAAACACCAGAAAACTTTATAGTGGAGAAATCTGACAGGCACTGCCTACTGGAGTGATCAAGGTTAATGTCACCAGTGATAATGTAACGTTGATATGATAGACCTCTTGGTATGATGCAGTGAGAAGCGCATTTCACCTCTCTGGTATTGCTCCCCCAAAATCCATATCTCCAATCCATTCGTGAGAAAATATCAGCTACACCTAAATTTAGGGACAGTCTACAAACTACCCAACCAGTACTCTTCAAAATTGTCAAGGTCATGAAAAATAAGGAAAGACTGAGAAAATGTCACAGTTTTGAGGAGACTAGGAGACGTGATGACTAAATGCAAGGTGCTATCCTGAATTGGATCCCAGAACTGAAAAACGACATTAGTGGAAAAATTGGGAAAATCCAAATAAAGCCTGTAGTTAACTAGTATTGTCTGAATGTTGATTTTAGTTTTTATAAATGTATCATGGTTATATGAAATGTTAACATCAGGGGGAGCTGGGTGAAGAGTATACTGGAACTCTCTGTACTAGCTCTGTGACTTTCCTAGAAATCTAAAATGATTTTGGGAGCCGGCCCAATGGCCTAGTGGTTAAGTTCAGTGCTCTCTTCTTTGGCAGCCTGGGTTTGGTTCCTGGGTGCAGACCTACACCACTCATCTGTGGCTATGTTTTGGCGGTGATCCACATGCAAATTGGAGGAAGATTGGCACAGATGTTAGCTCAGGGCGAATCTTCCTCAAGCAAAAAGAGAAAGATTGGCAACAGATGTTAGCTCAGGAGAATCTTCCTTAGCACAAAAAAAAAAAAAAAAAAAATTATTTCAAATAAAAGGTTAAAAGAAGCACAAGAACTCCTTTTTCCCCAGGTGGAATATTATGAGGAACCCCAATCTATAGAGCAGAGAAAAAAGGAACTGTTTGATTGAAGAGCATGTGGGTGGGTTGAAATCCACAAATTCAGCCTTCCTTTGCTTCTCATTGACATTCTCCCACCAATCCCCAGAGACATCTCTGAGGCTCCATGGGACACAGTGGGACACAACTGTATTGGCCAATCTCTTAAGGGCCTTTCAGCTTTAAAAAGTCTGGCTCTAAGTCTGTCAAGGAGCAGTATTTGAGCAATAATAGAGTTCAAGCGAATTAAATTTTTCTGATCAATCAAGCAAAGCGAGAGCTGAGAATTGACTCTTGGATTTGACAATATGGAAGTCGTTTGTAGTCTTAACTACAGATTGTTCCTATAGAAAGATGAGTATGAAGCCGGATAGGAGTTGACCCAAAGAATGGAAGGGCTGAGAGTAGAGACATCCAGCACAGGCAACACTGCCTAGGTGTTTGGCTCTAAAGGGTGGCACAAATCGGGGCAGTGGCTAGAGGTGGATACATGGTCAAGGCTGCATTCTTTTTTTAAAGGTAGTGATATTCCATCATATTTGTCCTTATCTAAAGAGAACAAACTGATGATGCAGGAGCGAGAGAGGAGATACGGCTGGGTGGATGTGCTTGAGTAGGTGAGGGATGTGGCATTAGCACACAATGGATGGGTTGGTCCTATTTAGCAATAGGACAGTCCCTCCAGAGTAATATGAAAGGTGGCAGGGTATATTGATACAGATCCTGGTAGGTTGAGAAGTGCTAGGGCCAGGGCCTGTGGAAGCTTTTTCTGATTGCTGTTATTTTCACACACAGAAGCCAGGCCATCAGCTGTGAGTGCAGAGGGAGGAGGTTGAATTTTGAAGAGAAAGAAACATGGAACAGTTGCTTAGAAGAGTGAGCTACTGAATGAACCAGGGAGGTGTATGTGGTTCACGTTGTAGTGCTAAGGGATCCCTGGAGGTTAGTGATCATGAATCAAAGGAGTGAGTGCAATGATGGACTGTAATATCTGAGATGGACAAAGCAGGAAGTGTGTATAAGGTGGATGAGGGATGGTGGGGTGGCAGCAAGGTCGGTGGGTGGAGGTGCTGATGAGGTAGAAGAATCAGAGTTGGGGCATTAAAAGTAGAGAACTGTAAAGACTGGAGAGTGAGATTGAGATGGGTCTGAATTCTTGGTGATGACAAGGTCTAGGGGGTGGTCATGGGAGTAGGACAGAGAATAGGATCATTGGATGTGATGAGTCAAGGAACTGAGAAGCCATGATGGGAAGGTTTGTCTCGATAGCTACTGAGATCCCCAAGGATTGTGACGGGGGCTATGCTAGCGAGAGAGGAACCATGGGCTACGATGGTCTAGGAGAGAGGGGGTGACTACTCCAAGGAGGGGAGGTGGGTGGTGGGGTCTGATGACATGAACTGCAGAGAGCCTGAGGGGTTTTAGGGAGGAGGGGGGGATAAAGGTCTGGAATGGTGGTGAGGAGCCAGGGGGAGCCTTACCCACTGTTGAGCATGTGGACGAGCAGGCAGCCCTCACTGGAGAAGGCTGCTGGGGAGACTGTGTCCTCGGGAGGGTATGACTTGGGTATTCTTTTCTAGGGCACTTTGAAGTGTGTATACCTCTGAACCACCAATCTGCATCTAGAAGTTTATCCTAAGGCTATAAAATCAGAGATAAGTTCTTATTCCCTATCCCCAGACTTCATTTATGTGACAGCTTATAACTGCAAGTGGTGGGTCGATGACTTTAATTCATTTCCGTTTTGGGGGCTTTTCTCTGTTTTCCAAATTTTCTATGATCATGTTCGAATACAGAAAATTAAAAATATTTTAAGAATAAAAAAAATCTATACTGGTTGTGGGGAAGCTCATTAGGTTAACTGTGACTCCAGTTGCCCAGCTGGACAGGAAATCCTTCAAGCCACTATCACAGATTTTGTGAATTCAAATTACTTTTCAATTTAATTTGTAATCCCCTGTAAGGACTTGGTAAATGTCTTTGCTGATTTATTTAAAAACATTCTAGCCCACAGAGAAATCAGATGCCTGGGTAACAGTTACCAAATACAAAAATTAAATACTGTCTAACTTTGGGTTTCTAACTTTTCACAAATTAAATTATATCTTGAACCCAAACATTGGATTTATTTTCACAAATTTGAGCCTGACATCTGAATTGGTAACTAGCAGCTGCCGTGTATGCTGGCAGTCACAAAAATAAGTGAAAATGAAGACTAGGTTTCAAAGAAAGTGTCCAAGACGGTACTCACAGTACGTTCAAAGCGCGTGATGCTTTAAAATGGACAGTTGGTGGACTTGGTGGACAGAGGCAGTGGTTTTTCTGACCTCGTCCAGCTGTTGTGGTGAGTCTGGTTCTTGGTGTCCTCTGACCTCCCCTGGTTGTCCTCAAAACCAGCCTTCCCTTGAAACTCTTCCTTCTGGTTCCTTTTTTCCTCCACTCCGATTTTCAGGTCCCCAGCTGCTGCTGTTGGCAGTTTAATCTCTGCAATCGACTCTTCTAACAGCTTCTCGAATTTCCTCCTCCTGCCACTGTTGGCTCCTGCAGCTGCTCTCGCACATCTTCTTCATCTCACTCGCCAGAATGTCGGGTCTTCAGAACAGCTTCAGTCTAGTTATTTGGCTCCTGAGTTCAATTTAACTGAAGTGCTTATTAGCAGGAATATTTGTGTGTTAATTATGCCAGTGGAAACTTTGGCACACAGATACACCGAGGAGCATAGATCTGTAAGAGAACAAATATTTTCATGCCGTGTTGGTGAATTGGCAGAGACTCCCACAAACTTCAAAATACGTGAAATCAAAGCAGATTTGTCAGATGTGATGTTAAATGGTGCAGATCTGCAGAAGTTTTATTGCATTTATTTATGTTGTACTTGTGTGTATTAGCGTGTTTTATCTTGCAAGTATTGATATGTCATCCATTTCTAGTTTTAGTGTTTTTCATTGTAGACTGAGTATTCTATTTTTATTTCTGTTTACGATTGAGTTTTTGAAAAGCAGCTGCTGTGTAAGCTGAGCTCGTTTACACTGTCTGGTTGTTTGTAGAGTGCACCCAGCACCTACTTTACTGGTCTAACTGGAGAGACTCTGTTACCTACTAAATCTTGTATGGAGCAAAGGAAGTGCCACCATATGCCCCTGACTTCCCGCTATGAAACTGCATGAAGAGGGAATTAAAAAAACAAAAAAACAAAAAACAAAACCCACCTTAACTAAAATATGCTTTGTTCTTGGTGGAGGAAAAATAAGATCAAAATTCTGCCAGTTGCTCTGTAATCTCAGAAACTACAGTTTGCATAATGTTGGCATGACCTTCTGTATAATAAAGCACGATTATACTTTTACCAAAATTGGCTCTAAATTCTCTCTAAACTAGTTAACATGCTTACATTCCAGTAGTTCTTTTAGCCACAGATCTGACATCAAAATCTCATAGTATGTAAACCCTTTGGTCAGTTTAGTAATACTTGTTTTTTTTTTCTTTTTTTTTTTTTAGCATCTCTCAAGAACCTCAGCAAGAATAAAAAAGTGGTTCCATTTCCTGGTAAGAGAGTGAATTATCAATGGTCATTTATGGGGCCTGTAAGATGCATGCAGTTGACTGCTCTGTGCTCACTGTCAGTTCGTAGGTTATCCCATGGACGGTGTCTGCAGCAGGGGCCCTTTATCCATCGCCCACCCTGGGCGTCCACCTGCCTTTCCATTTACAGGCAGCCTTCCACTTGCACTATTTGACTTTGACAAACTGCTTGCTCTTTTATAACTATGCATTGACCCCTCTAAACTGTGTTTTGTATGGCACAGTTTTTAGAAAAGTTGACAAATGAGGTTTTGACTGACCATGTGGTGGCACTGTCTGTCAACCAATAGTTCAGTTCAGGCAGACTTTTCATTGTTCAATTGTGCAATTATTTTAATATTTCACTGCATTTACCCTTATAATATTTTGTAAAAAAAAGAAGTAGAGAAGAGAAAAAGTAAAGCCCCTGAAACTTGTGTAAGAAATGCAGATTTCAGACAGGAGACTTCAGACAGATAGGTGCAACCCCACATTTCGAGGGTTGGTGGATTGTGGGTTCCATTCTGAAAGAAAACAATACAGAACATGTACACAATGCCAGAAATGTCTCATTGGTGATTGCATTTAAAGGGCAAGGAGAACTCAGGGATTTCTGAAATACCTTTTACTTTATATTAATATAGCACACATATTTTATTTTTTATTAATGTTTGATGTAATTTTGTATTACATTTTATGGTAATATGTTATTCATATAAATATATTTTAATATCTTAATTCTATTTTTAATTTTGTGCACACTAATGTTATATATTTTTAGAAATGCTTTATGTGGGGGACTAGGGCACTGCTGGTTCATTTGTATTTATTCTGTTTTTCTTTCACTTATCAAACATTTTCTGAGTACCTTTAATGTGCCAGGCTGAGCTGGGCACTTGAGAAACAGGATGAGGGAGACACAATCCCCGCCTGCAAGTTGCTTGGGGTCTGGTGGGGGAGCAGACCTTACCAGAGAACCAGCCCAGCAGCAGCGCAGCCTGCAGGAGGCACTGTGCTGGTGAGCGGGAGCAGAGGGGAAACCTTCCTGGGGGCTTGCAAAGGGCTTACGGCTCAACCCCTTACGGCTCTCCCTGCCTCTGCCTTTCATTGTCTATAATCATATGGGACCTTGTGACAGCTTTTAGTTTTTCTTCTATAATCCCCCTTTTTTTTTGCTCTTTAAACTTTTATGTGATAATAATGAATATCATATCACGTATACATCAACTTTTACAGTTCACCGTGGGCTTTCGTTCACTGAGCACCGTAATCCTACGTTTCTAAAGATCCATACTTACACTCCTATTTTTCAAGAAAGAAATAACTGAAACCCAGAAAGGGAAGCTGACTTGTCCAAGATTATTCTGAAAGTATGTAGAGGAGCCAGGACTCAAATGTCATTTAATCATTCTTTAAAAACAGAACAAAACAGTCTGGAGCTGCCAAGTCTGTGCTAGGTACTAGATTGAATGTTGAGAATCCATGTGAGTGAGGCTCAGTTTTGCTAGTCTCAAGATGCTCATTTATATTGGGGTTGGGGCACAGATGTATAACCAGATAGTTTGTGTTGGATACCCTGGAAATTCCTGAAGAGACAATGGTTGACAGGCTGGGCCTAGCAAAGAGGCTGCGGGGATCTATAGATTATGTTGTAACAAGAGACTTGTACAAATGAATTGCGAAGGATCAGCATGAATTTGCCGAGTAGGCGGTATCGAGAAGAGGGTGTTGGGCTGAGGGGTCAGCCCGTGCAAATGCATGGAGGAGTGATGGTTCACGGGGAAGATGCAACTGGTTTGGTGAATGTCTGGAAGTAGCGTGAGAGGAAGAAGGAAATATAGATAAGGCTCAACTCTCAAGGTGCTTTGTATCAGTGAGAGTGGGCTAGGCCGAACTGTAGTAACAATATCACCCCCCCAAGTCCCAGGGACTTTACACAATTAATGTTTATTTCTTGACTGTGCAAAGCCTACCGTGGGTTGGAGGCTGTCCTGTGTGTCTCCTTCCAGCGGTGACTCAGGGATCCTTGATTTTGTGATGCTGCTGTCTTCCACACCTGGCCTTCGAGTTTGCTACAGGAGGAGAGGAGACAGGAGGAGGTTACATCAGACGTTAACCACCTCAGCCCAGAAGGGCAGGCACATCGTGTCTCACGGCCCTTTGGTCAGAAGTAGACATTTGGCCCAGCCTGGATGCAAGTTGGCTGGGAACCATCTCTGGCAGCTCTGCTAGGGAAGAGGAACACAGTCTTGGTGGCCCGCTGGCCATTGCTGCCACGCCCTGTGTGTCTAAGGGATTTGGCCTTTGTCCTGTAGATGATGTTAAAGCAGGGAGGTGATATGATCAAATTTATGGTTTAAAATAACAGTTCTGACAGCAGGGGGAGAAGGGAAAGGTAAGAGAGTGTTACATGTACTCACAACATTCTATTAGATGGTGGAGGCCTGGACCAAGGCAGTGGGGCAGGATAGGAAGGGACAGACCGAATTGACCAGACTTGGCCACAAAATAGTTATGAGGGGTGAGGATGAAATCAGAGTTGAGATTTCTGGATTGGGCTCTGGGTGTTGCTTCTGCAAACAAGAGGAAGGGCGCGTTTTGGGAAGGCAATGAGTCAACATGTCAGTGGAGATACCTGGCTTCTCTCAGGTTCCGTGCGGCCTCTCGCTGAAGATGTCTCTCCACTTCAAATATGAAATGGTGTTGTTTTCAGTTTCCAGGAGCAGACTTTGATTTCCTGTGCCAAACGGCGTTTATCACGGTGGGAATAGATAGTGTTGGCATTGGCAAGTGTGGTGTGGCTGTGAGAAGTTAGTAAGTGCGTGATAATCTTCCCACGCTCTACAGGTGGTTTTCACATGCTGGTGCCTCTTCTGAGAACAGTGGCTCCGGATTCTCCTGCTCTGATTCTTTCTTCTTCGTTTTACTAAAAGTGCCTTCCCTACCTCAGTGACTCATAGTGTAAGCTAGTCTTTCCTATGTTTCCTCAAATTTTAAACAACTAATAGATTATATCTGTCTAATATTGGAAACACACCTTTACTCTTGCTTCTCATAGGCTTCTCTGATACTATCCCATCCTACCCATTTTATGCTTGTTTGAGAGTAAAAGGGATAACATATGTAAAAGCACATTGTAAGTGTAATACCCTATGTGAAAATTATTTTTATTAATATTAGCACTCACTATGAAATTAATGATATAATAGCAATATTTGTCATTTTATGATTTATTTCACTTGGGTTAGATGGCTACTATGTTTATTGGTGATTTTGTTTTATTTTGTTTACTGAAAACAAGAAAAAGAACCATATGACATGGTAGAGGAAAAAAATACACCAGTACTACTAGAAACCCCAGTAAAGATAGAAGACCAAAGAGGACCACCAATGGGACAACAGCCCCAAGAAGAATCATCACCAAGACAACCAGAAGAACGACCCAAGGCACAAGAATTGCTCAAACAGTCATCCTTGAGACAACAGTCTGACGAACAGATACCTGAGAAACAAGAATCATTTGAGCAGTCATCCTTGGGACAACCATCCCAAGAACAGATACTTGACAAACAAGAACCCCCTGAACAGCCATCCTTGGGGAAACCGTCTCAAACAGATGACTGAGGGAGAGCAAACTGAACGACAAATACCATGAAAACACACATCAGCCGTGTTGTGAAGAACAACATTCAGAAGCTAGAAAGGATCATAAGGCAAATGAAAATAAAATTAGACTTTTTTTTTCAATTATGCTGAAGAGGTATGCTAGTAGAATATTAAAATTATGAATTTCATATTTTGATGGCCAGGCATAAAGTTTTAAAAAATGATTAAGACTAAATTCAGCTAGAATTCCTTCCTCTGTTCCTGAATGTACAGCTGGCAGGGGAGGGACGTGGTTAGTGAGACTGAATATATCAGGTCTTCCCTTCTCGGAAATTGCCCCGTCTGGTAACCCAGAGTGACTCAGCCATCCTGAAAATGAGACATGTTTACGTAGTTACCTATAATTTATTCTGCCTATTAAAGGTGAATTAAGGCATCTTATAATAATTATACATACTATATGTATACACACAAATGCATATACATTATATATACATATATATGTACATATATGTGTATTTATGCCTTAAGTGTCAGAAATAGACAGCAAAACTCCATGGAGTGGTACCTTTTTGGTGATTAAGAGGATGGACTCTCAAGTCAGACTACACAAGTTTGGCTTCTCCACTCATTAAGTGTGTGAACTAGGTCTGTGCCTCAGTTGACTCATCTATAAATTGGGGCTAATAATAATAATACCTACCTCATAGGTTGTTGGGATAATTTAAAGAGATAATGCTTATCAGAAAGCACTTAGTACGGTACTGGACACATGGAAGGGACTAAAAAAATGTTAGCTATTACTGTTATTTCATTTTGGTTGTTGTCATTTTTGTTATTAAGTGAGAGAAGACAAACAGATTATTCTACCCAGGGCCTCTGCTAAGATTATTACTGTATTTGACTCTTATGGTTAACTGAGCTTCTTGACTGGCAGAACAAAAATGGAAACAAGGATTTTAGCATTGTCAAGGTCTAGTTAAAGATCAAGCCAGTTCTTCATCATCTGTTAATTACCTCTACAGTGTTGGCTTATGGAAGGAGAAAGGAAAGCTGATTATTTCACCATATTTATGGTTTCTTGATTTATTCTTAGACTTGACCGTAGCACTTGTTACACTTTAAGGAGGAAATTATAATCAAATAGAAACCATCTGCATCTCATCTTTAGCTTTTTTTAGTTAATAATAAGTTTCTGGTGGAGAGCCCGTCCATTTTGATCTAGCTCCATTCTTAGTACATATTTTGGTGCTTGAAAAGGAACGTTAGAACTGCGTTTCCCTTTCTGTTTGCCCGAGACTTCTGTTGCGGTGTCCTGGTGCGTGGTATTGTGGGAAGAGGACAGCTTAGGGGTAAGATCCGCTGTGCTAGTCCAAGGCCACCATTTGTTGCCCTGTGGTCTTGAGTATCTACTTGTCCTCGCTGAACGTTAGTTGTCCTCTGTAAAATGAGGATGAAAGTGTGGGAGCCAGGAGCAAATCTATGACAGAGTTGACAGCAGACATTGTACCATGAGCTCCCCAGAGGGGTTGGGCAGCTGGCCCGAGGTCAGACGTGACCTGTAGCTTGTAGGGAGTAGGGAAAGGACTTGAACTCATGTTTTATTCTTTTCTTCCTTTTTTTTTTTTTTTTAAAAAATTAGTTTCAAATAATATAATACTCAACCTGCCTTAGTATAAAATTATCATATGAATCAAATGAAATTAAACCCTCTGAAATTCATAGTACTATACTGGTGTGAGATAGATTCATTTTATTTTAATGGGTACATAATCACTGCTTCATTTTAAAATATTGCCTCTAGACGATGTCCGTGTTTGGGGCCTAGTTTTAGAGTGGTCTGGGTGCTGGGGGATGGGTTACCTAACTTCTTAAGAGAGTTATTCAGCATTGCTATCGAACAAAAAAATTCAGATTGAAACAATGCCATAGCATCTTAGCACATTTCAAGATGGGGGGCTGGGAGTTGGAAGGGAAGACAATGGAAGAAGGGGCAGAAGGGACAGCAAGGGACCCCATTAGATCAACTGAAGTGAGATGACCACTAACACTGAACAAAAGCGTATTTCCGAATAAATTTTCAAGGTCTTTTTCCACATCAGTACCTGCCTGGCAGCAGATTCCTGTCTGGATGTGCTGTGATTCGCCTTCGTGTAATACTGCAGATCCTGGATTCGCAACGTGCCCCGGGCTGCAGCCCAGGAAAACATCCAGAATCCAGACTTTACAGAAATACCAGCTCTTGTGAGAAGTGGGAGTAAAACAAAGCCAGATCATACCTTTGTGAAGTTTTCTTTTAACCTGCTTTTCTATGTCTTTCAGATGGCCTGGGAGTAGAAACCGATAAATTAAAAAAATCACCTTTATATCTACTCGAAGTCAATTTGGTGCTTCCATCTCGTGTATGGACATTTTAACAGCAAGAAAATCATGTGTGGGATGAAACTGAAGCCCTAAGCGGTAGTTTCTTCTCAAAAGCTAAAGATGAGGGTTTTCCAGTGGATTCCATATTGTTCTGATTTCTTTTCTTGGTGATATTTCTTTTTAATAAACATTTAAAAGAATGAAATGTGGTTCTTTATAATTAAGGCTCACAAAGATTGTTCAGAAAACTAGAGAAATTTGGAATAACCTGTGCACATTTCCCCATCATCATTTTTTTTTTCCTTGAAATGTGTATTGGAAGGTATTGTTTCATTTTTTTACAGCTTGGAAGTTCTCACAAAGAGGTATTTAGAACCTCTGCTACATGAAGTTCAAAGTATGAAAATATTTCACCTTCTGAATGATTAATTCAAAGTGAAAAGAAAAAGATCCCAGGTGAGCTGGGAAAAGGATTTTACTAATTTATTTACTTATTTTTATGAAGACAAAAGTAACACCCATGGCTAAGTGCAAAGATTTAACAGTTTCCTTTAGCAAAGATTTTAATTTCAGCAAACTGATATAAACGTATATCTTCAAATTGCTCTGTTCTCCTATGGACATTGGAAGAATTGGGGGATTGTTTTGGTAGTACACATATAGCTTTTATCTCTATTTTGTTTGCATTCTGGTCATGTTTAAAGAAGCTGTAGGCTGTTGAACTTTCCATTTCGGTAAAAAAAATCGTGTGCTATCCATAAGGTTAAATTTTCGCAATAGAGACTTAAATGTCGTCAACTCCAAGGTATGGACATTGTCATGTTAAGAACTTAAATGTATTTACTGTTACAATTATTGCTAAAATAGTTATAACCATTGGCAATAGGCTCAATAGTTTCAACCTCTATTTTTCTTAAAACTTAAAAATGCTTTAGAATTTGGTCTGCTTTAAAATGTATTTTTATTTAACTCCAAATGTTAACTTTCTAGATTGTTCTGAAACTCATATTGCCTTTTGAAAATAGCCAGATTTTATGTGTTGTATGGGCCCATTTCCAAAATCTTTAAAGAATTATAACGGTTTATAATCCCATGTTCATATATTCTAAATAAAACTAGTTTTCTATAAAAGATTGAGTGTGAACTTTCTTTTCCCCTGTAAAGTGTTTTCTTGGTTGGAATTGCTCAGGGTTGCTGTGTTAGTCGTCAAAACCTCAATCAGTAATGCCATAGCTCAGGCACAAGTTGAAATTTCTTCCTTAAGCTCACTCAGATGGCTTATGGTCTTAAGCACTTGAAAACATTCGAAGGCTTCCAGAGATGTTTTGCAACTTTAAAATGTGTTGAAACGCTTTTGTGTCTCCATTAATCAGATAATACTGTGTGTTTGTGTGTGTGGGTAAGAGATTGTTAAAAAAGCCTTTATTTGTTTATTTTTGTTTGTTTTTTCTTAAAGCCAGAAAGTGGAGCAGATTTGAACTCTGTTGTGTGTATACTTTTTTTAGTCTGCCAAAGATATAAACTAATAAAAACTTTCAGAGAATTAGCTTGTTTTTGCAGTGCAGAAGTGCTCTCAGAAATATTAACACAGGTGTTCCCCCCACCCCACCAACGCATCTTGGTTACTGTCTTCTTCAATTTAATGAATGTCTTTACCTACTGCATGAATCTGAATGGACTGCACAGACTGTCTGGTCTCATCAAGGT
Organism: Diceros bicornis minor; assembly: GCF_020826845.1. Taxonomy (NCBI): domain Eukaryota; kingdom Metazoa; phylum Chordata; class Mammalia; order Perissodactyla; family Rhinocerotidae; genus Diceros; species Diceros bicornis. Next base: position 75,067,772 of record NC_080751.1, on the reverse strand, counting down.
CGCTTCGACTCCACATTGGACCTATGGGCTGGTGAGTTATGCTTCAGCATGCATTAGGATTATTTTGCCCACTTTTTTCTTTGAGTCATTTTCTCTTCCATTGGTCTTTTCTTTTTATGGGAGGGGCAATTTAAAATATGGAAGATCTTATTACCACAGTGAGCTCCCTACCATGTGAACACGTGGAAGAAATCTGAAGGATTTCCTCCAGAGAATGAGGCTACAAATTGCCTATTTCCCACTACGATTAGATCTGGAATGTGTGACCCTCTTCTTTAAGTTGCTTGATGTATTTGCTAAGTACATTCGATTGGGCTTATCTAAGTGAATAGAAATAGAATGTAGTATAAAGCTATGTTGGTAAAAATTAAACCTTTTCATAATGATTTGATGAATATTCCTATATTTTAGACCCCACCAGGAGGGTATATACACGAAATGTAATTGCATTTCCAAGAATTTATTTGATAACTAAATCATTAGACAAGGTTGGTGAAAGTCATATGTGGACTTCTTGTTCTCATAATTTTATGTGCAGAACAATGAACAGCTCACTTTTACTGTATTTCACTTTTTGAAAATATAAGGAGAATCAAAGTTCTAATTGGTATGAGCCTCTGTGGTGCCCCGTACAGTATTTCTGTATATTTCTTAAAAGAGGAAGATGATGAGCAAGACCCACAAGAGCCCTGAGCTCACAGAATTTATGCGCTAGGAGGAGAGATAAAGCAGTTGAGTTTTAGGAGCCCTGCAGTCCAGTCTCAATTTAGCTCAGTCCCTGAATGGATTAAAATATGAGCCCCACTCTAGTCTATCAGGAAAGGGAGAGTCCTCCCTGGAGGAATAACATTGTCTTAAATACACAATGCTCTGCATTCAATAAAAGATTATCAGGTGTGATAAGACCTTAGGCTTGCATCATCGAAAATCAGGAGAATAAACAGACAAGAAAAACACTGTGATACAGTGGTCTCACAGGTGTGCAGATGTTTGCAGAAGAGAACTTTATAGAGGGAAGAAGTCAAGATGGCGGCGTAGGCAGACTCTGAACTCACCTCCTCCCGGGGACACAGCCAATTTACAACTTCTCGTGGAAAAATTACCCCTGAGACAGAACTGAAAACTGGATAAGAGGAACTCCTGCAACAATGGACAATCCTAATCGAGGTGGAAGAGGCAGAAACTCCCTTCTGGAGAGAAAAAACGCAGCCTTCACAAGCCGCCAGCTTCACGGCGCCCGGGGACCAGCCCACAGGTACGCAGCCCTCCCTGGAGGCGCGGGGCCGTGAGCCGGGGAGTGCCCCTGCTGTGGGCATTTTGTGGACCCAGCATAATCGAGACGAGTGGCATAATATCTGACTTTGCCTGCTACTAAAACATTGGGGAGTACCCCCAGAAAACCTGGTTCACAAAGAAATTAAAACCGGCTCTTAAAGGGCCCACGTGAAAACTCACCCCTTTCAGAAAGCAACCTAAAATCACCAGAAAGAAAGGTGCACAGTGCTTTGGTGAAAAGAGACTCACCTAATAGGCCCTGAGTGCATCTCAGTGAGAGGTGACACCTCTCCAGGGACTGGGATATTGGCGGTGGCCATTGTTGTGGCCTGGTGTGGGTGTGCTGACACAGATGCCATTGGAGTTCTCCCTGAGGCCTGCTAGCCCAGGTCTGCCCCACCCACTAGAGCACCAATTTAATCCAGCTAGCCAGGGTGGGCTGCCCACCCTAGAGACTGGCCCCACCCAACACCAAGCCCTCAGGCAACTTGTGGGCCTGCATAGATTGCTGACTGGATTCTCTGCAGCCTGGCAACTGAGCCGACTTCAGTGGGGCAGGGCATGCACAAGGAGCGGGTGGAGAGTGTGGGGCAGTGGTGGAGTGTGTGGGGCTCCCACCGTAGAGAGACTGGGTCCACTTCGGGAGGTCGGGGTGCACAAATGGGGCAGGACTGTGTTGACTGTGTGTGTGGACCTGTGGGTGGCAGGGCTTGTCAGCTGCAGAAGACTTGTGCTTCTCAAAGACTCACATGGGGATTTGCTCCACCTTCCAAAGCCTGAAACAATTGGGTGCTCCTGTGCCTGAGGCCAGCCCCACCCAGCTGCAATCCTCAGAGAGCTGACAAGAGACCTAATGGCTGGAGGCTTATAGCAATTGTAAGCCCCTGAGCCTAACAACCTGCCACGCTGGGGGCCTAGTCACTTAAAAGAAATACTGCAACACAAATGTGGTATTAGAACTTGCAGCCAACTGTGCTGGGGCTCCCCACACCTGATAAAGAGACTGAAGGGCCCACAACAACTACAAGCAGCTGAGCATTACAACAGCTGGCCAGGAGCATAACTCGGCCTCCCTGGGTGCCTACAGGGAGAGCAAACAGGCCACAACAGAAGGGCACACGTAGCCCACATAGGGGTCACCCCTGGAACATTGAGAACTGAGGGAAGCACACTGCAGTTCTCCTAAGGCATCACTTACATAAGGTCACCTATCCAAGAGCAGGAGACATAGCTGACCTACCTGATACGTAGACACAAGCACAGGGAAAGAGGCAAAATGAGGAGGCAAAGGAATACATTCCAAGTAAGGGAACAGGACAAAACCCCAGAAAAGGAACTAAGTGAAACAGAAATGAGCAACCTACCCAACAGAGAGTTCAAACTAAGAGTGTTAAGGATGCTCACTGATCTGGGGAGAAAAATAGATGAACTCAGTGAGAATGTCAACAAAGAAATGGAAGATATAAGAAAGAACCAATCAGAAATGAAGAATACAATACTGGAAATGAAAAATTCATTAGAGGGACTCAAAAGCAGAGTAGAGGATACAGAAGAACGGATCTGTGAGCTGGACGAAAGACTAGAAGAAACTACCCAAGCTGAACAGGTAAAAGAGAAAAGAATTAAAAAGAATGAGGACAGTCTAAGGGACCTCTGGGACAACATCAAGTGCACTAACATCCGTGTTATAGGTGTCCTGGAAGGAGAAGAGTGAGACAAAGGGGCAGAGAATCTATTTCAAGAAATAATAGATGAAAATTTCCGTAACCTAAGAAAGGAAACAGACATCCAGGTACAGGAAACACAGAGAGCCCCGAACAAGATATACCCAAAGAGGCCCACACCAAGACACATCATAATCAAAATGTCCAGAATTAAAGATAAAGAGAGGATCCTAAAAGCCGCAAGAGAAAGTCAAGTTACATATAAAGGAAACCCCATAGGCTATCAGCTGACTTCTCAGCAGAAACCTTACAGGTTAGAAGAGAGTGGCACGATATATTTAAAGTGCTAAAAGGAAAAAACTTACAGCTAAGAATACTCTACCCAGCAAAGTTATCATTCAAAATGGAAGGAGAGATCAAATATTTCCCAGACAAGCAAAAATTAAAGGATTTTGTCACCAAGAAACCAGTGCTACAAGAAATGATAAAGGGACTGATTTAAGGGGAAAAGAGAAGACCACAAATGGGAAAAATGATCTATTTCCATGATAAGAGGGTAATGGATACAAATGCACAAAGAAGAGGTTAGATATGATATCAAAAACATAAAAGGAGGGAAGAGGGGAGTTAAAGAGTAGAACTTTCAGACAGAGGTCAAACTAAAGAGAGCAACAATTCTGTATAGAAGAAGAAAGGAGCAGAGAAGAACTACTAAAACATTGAGGAAAAAAAGTTAAAAAATGGCAGTAAGTACATACTTATCAATAGCTACTTTAAACATCAATGGACTAAATGCTCCAATTAAAAGGCATAACGTGGCTGATTGGATAAAAATACAAGACCCATATATATGCTGCATACAAGAGACACACTTCAGACCTAAAGACACTCACAAACTGAAAATGAAGGGATGGAAAAAGATACTCCATGCAAATGGCAATGAAAAGAAAGCTGGGGTAGCAATACTCATATCAGACAAAATAGACTTTAAAACAAAAACTGTAAAAAGAGACAAAGAAGGGCATTACATAATGATCAAGGGAACAATCCAACAAGAGGATATAACACTTGTAAATATCTACGCACCCAATGTAGGTGCACCTAAATATATAAAGCAATTATTAACAGACATAAAAACAGAAATAGACAGTAACACAATAACAGTAGGGGACTTTTAACACTCCACTTAGACCAACGGAGAGATCATCCAAACAGAAGATCAATAAGGAAACCCTGGCCTTAAATGGAACACTTGAACAGATGGGCCTAGTAGATATATACAGAGCATTCCATCCAAAAACCAAAGAATACACGTTCTTTTCAAATGCACATGGAACATTCTCCAGGATTGATCACATATTAGGCCACAAAACAAGTCTCCATAAATTTAAGAAGATTGAAATAATACCGAGCATCTTTTCTGACCACAACAATATGAAACTAGAAATCAACTATAGGAAGAAAATCAGAAAAGCCACAAATACATGGAGATTAAACAAAATGCTACTGAACAACGACTGGGTCAATGAAGAAATCAAAGAAGAAATCAAAAAATACCTGGAGACAAATGAAAATGAAAATAAGACACGCCAGAATTTATGGGCTACAGCAAAAGCGGTTCTAAGAGGGAAGTTTATAGCAATACAGGCCTATCTCAACAAACAAGAAAAATCTCAAATAAACAATCTAACAATGCACCTAAAGGAACTGGAAAAAGAAGAAGAAACAAAGCCCAAAATCAGTAGAAGAAGGGAAATAATAAAAATCAGAGCAGAAATAAGTAAAATAGAGACCAAAAAAACAATAGAAAAAATTAATAAAACCAAGAGCTGGTTCTTTGAAAAGATCAACAAAATTGACAAACCTTTACCTAGACTCACCAAGAAAAAAAGAGAGAAGGCATAAATAAGTAAAATCAGAAATGAAAGAGGAGAAATTACAACAGACACCTCAGAAATACAAAAGATTATAAGAGAATACTGTGAAAAGCTATATGCCAACCAATTCGACAATCTGGAAGAAATGGGTAAATTCTTAGAATCATACAACGCTCCAAAACTGGATAAAGAAGAAGTAGAGAATTTGAACAGACCAATCACCAGTAAGGAGATCGAAACAGTAATCAAAAACCTCCCCAAAAATAAAAGTCCAGGACCAGACGGCTTCCCTGGTGAATTCTACCAAACATTCAAAGAAGACTTAATACCTATCCTTCTCAAACTCTTCCAAAAAATTGAGGAGGGGAGGAAGCTCCCTAACTCATTCTATGAAGCCGACATTACCCTGATACCAAAATCAGACAAGGACAACACACAAAAAAAGAAAATTACAGGCCAATATCACTGATGAACATCGATGCAAAAATCCTCAACAAAATACTAGCAAATCGCATACAACAATACGTTAAAAAGATTATACACCATGATCAAGTGGGATTTATTCCAGGTATGCAGGGATGGTTTAACATTTGCAAATCAATCAACGTAATACACCACATTAATAAAATGAAGAATAAAAATCACATGATCATCTCAATAGATGCAGAGAAAGCATTTGACAAGATACAGCATCCATTTATGATAAAAACTCTGAATAAAATGGGTATAGAAGGAAAGTACCTCAACATAATAAAGACCATATATGAGAAACTCACAGCTAATATCATCCTCAATGGTGAAAAACTGAAAGCTATCCCTCTAAGAACGGGAACCAGACAAGGATGCCCACTGTCACCACTCCTATTTAACATAGTACTGGAAGTCCTAGCCAGAGCAATCAGGCAAGAGAAAGAAATAAAAGGGATCCAAATTGGAAAGGAAGAAGTGAAACTCTCACTATTTGCAGATGACATGATTTTATATATAGAAAACCCTAAAGAATCCACCAGAAAACTTTTAGAAGTAATAAATGAATATGGTAAAGTTGCAGGATACAAAATCAACATACTAAAATCAGTTGCATTTCTGTACACTAACAACGAAGTAGCAGAAAGAGAAATTAAGAATACCATCCCATTTACAATTGCAACAAAAAGAATAAAATACCTAGGAATAAACTTAACCAAAGAGGTGAAAAAGCTGTACATGGAAAACTATAAAACATTGCTGAAAGAAATTGAAGAAGACACAAAGAAATGGAAAGACATTCTGTGCTCTTGGATTGGAAGAATTAACATAGCTAAGATGTCCATACTTCCTAAAGCCATCTATAGATTCAATGCAATCCCTATCAAAGTTCCAACAACATTTTTCACAGAAATAGAACAAAGAATCCTAAAATTTATATGAAACAACAAAAGACCCTGAATAGCTAAAGGAATCCTGAGAAAAAAGAACAAAGCTGGAGGTATCACACTCCCTGATTTCAAAATGTACTACAAAGCTATAGTAACCCAAACAGCATGGTACTGGCACAAAAACAGACACACAGATCAATGGAATAGAGTCGAAATCCCAGAAATAAACCCACACATCTATGGACAGCTAATCTTTGACAAAGGAGCCAAGAACATACAATGGGGAAAAGAAAGTCTCTTCAACAAATGGTGTTGGGAAAACTGGATAGCCACATGCAAAAAAATGAAAGTAGACCCTTACCTTACACCATACACAAAAATTAACTCCAAATGGATTAAAGTCTTGAATGTAAGACCTGAAACTATGAAACTTCTAGAAGAAAACATAGGCAGTACGCTCTTCGACATCGGTCTTAGCAACATATTTTCAAGCACCAAGTCTGACCGGGCAAGAGAAACAATAGAAAAAATAAACAAATGGGACTACTTCAAACTACAAAGGTTCTATACAACAAAGGAAACCATCAACAAAACGAAAAGACAACCTAACAATTGGGAGAAGATATTTGCAAACCATACATCTGATAAGGGCTTAATCTCCAAAATATATAAAGAACACATGCATCTCAACAACAAAAAAACTAACAACCCAATTAAAAAAATGGGCAAAAGACCTGAACAGACATTTCTCCAAAGAACGTATACAGATGGCCAACAGACACATGAAAAGATGTTCAAAATCACTAACTATCAGGGAAATGCAAATCAAAACTACAATGAGATATCACCTCACACCCGTCAGAATGGCTATAATTAACAAGACAGGAAACAACAAGTGTTGGAGAGGATGTGGAGAGAAGGGAACTCTCATACACTGCTGGTGGGAGTGCAAACTGGTGCAGCCACTATGGAAAACAGTATGGAGATTCCTCAAAAAATCAAGGATAGAACTACCATATGATCCAGCTATTCCACTGCTGGGTATTTATCCAAAGAACTTGAAAACACCAATTTGTAAAGATACATGCACCCCTGTGTTCATTGCAGTGTTATTCACAATAGCCAAGACTTGGAAGCAACCTAAGTGCCCATCAAGGGACGAATGGATAAAGAAGATGTGGTATATATACACAATGGAATACTACTCAGCCATAAGAAAGGATGAAATCCAGCCATTTGTGACAACATAGATGGACATTGAGGGTATAATGCAAAGTGAAATAAGTCAGAGGAAGAAGGTCAAATACCGTATGATTTTCTTCATCAAGTAGTAGATAATAACAACAATAAATAGACACATTGAGACAGAGATTTGATTGGTGGTTACCAGAGGGGAAGGGGGGAGGGAGGAGGGTGAAAGGGATAATTCGGTACATGTGTGTGGTGATGGGTTGTAATTAGTATTTTGGTGGTGAACATGGTGTAATCTATGCAGAAATAGAAGTATAATGATGTACACCTGAAATTTTTACAATGTTATAAATCAATGTTACTGCAATAAACAAAAAATTAAAAAAAAAACAAAAAAACAAAAAAAAAACAAAGTGAAGCACAGAGGAAAAAAGCATAGGAAATACATAAACGATACCGAGAGATGTGTGTAACACAGTGAAAAGGTTTAAGAGATGTGACATTGGAGTCCCAGAGGGAGGAGAGACGGAATGTGGCAGAAGAATAAACAACAATAAATAAAACTTTTTGGAGTAGATATCTTGTTAAGAATAGTAGGAAAATGGGGCAGGAGCTGGAGGGAGATGTGGGGTCGAGGGAGGGCTTTTATTTTCCTTCTCCTCCTTCTTCTTTCTTCCCATCTTCCTTCCTCCTTTCTTTCCTCCCTCCCTCCCTCCCTCCTTCCCTTCCTTCCTTCCCTCCCTCCCTCCCTCCTTCCCTCCTTCCTCTGTCTCTCTCTGTTTCTTTCTGTCTTGCCTCCAATGGTCTCTTCTCTATATACTCTTATATTTTTATTTAGAAAGTACTCTCTCTAGAGGTGCTAAGGGACTGGGTAAGCACAGAAAAAATTTTGCTATGTGTAGAAAATTCTCAATACTACTTCTAAGATATCGAAGTTGTAAATAGTTCATGCAAATATTTTTGTAGTTATTGTCTTTGTTGCTTCCATTCAGAGTGTCTTTCATTGACAAATATTTTTATAAAACAAAACTCATCAAAGATGATTTTTGTTTTGATGATTCTTTTGATGTTTTGATAAATTTGTATGCTGCAAAATCATGGAGCTTCTGAATTTTATCCTACTGTGGTAGAAAATACAAGTTTACCCAATTAAAAATAGGTGCTTCATCAAAAAATTCTTCCTACAATGTGAGATATTTTCAGGCAAAATTATAGAATTTCAAAACTAAATCCTGTTCTCCAGTGGAACTCTCCTTATTCAGTATGTTGAATGTCTGCCTTGTTTTTGTAAGGATGAATTCAATAAACTCCTATTTTTAAACTTTTTTTCCAATAACTGCAAGTTGCAAAACTTCAAAAGTTGAAGGTTTTATTTGCCTCTCTTTGTTGAATAATCTGATCAAAACTTAAAACAGATTTTGAACAAAATGCAAGCAAAATTTAGAAAACTTGAAGAAATATTTAACCCATTGTAGGACCATTAGTTTGATTTACAAAGCAGTTCTTCAAAGCTCAGGCATTTCTCCAGTGGGACTGACGATAGGAAGCAAAGAGAGGAAAGAGCCTATTGCCATGTGGAAGTTGTTTTTTGTTTAACAATATGAACATTATCACAAAAATATTATAGTTCACATGCTCTTTATGTATAAAAATATCAATTTTGACAATGACAGGGTCTGTTATGGTTGTAGAATATTACATGTGCATCACAACTGATTCCAGGTACATTCCTGCTCCATAAGTCTCTTAATTTGGTAAGAATATTACTAAACCACAATACAGTGCTCCACTTAAATGTGGATTCGTGTGACCCCCGCAAAAACATATAGTTTTTTACTACTGTTCAACTTTTTAACTGAATTTGCCATAGCGTTCACAGTAATGTCAAGTGCTTTCATCCTCTACAGAATGGAATTCCAAAAACATTTGTTTTATTCCATGAATTGAATGAAAAATTGAATCATTATTGGAATTGGTTAAATTAATCTACTATTTGAAGTATCTTCTGACACTGATATAAAACTGACATAACTTAACTCTTTGTAATATTCTTCTTTTGGAGCCGGGAGCCAGCATGTTAACAGTTATTGCTTCACATTTGGTACACACACAAGAAAGCTCAGAAAGAGCAAGATTAATTTAGAACAACCATCGTTTGATCTAAATGCAAAGGGAGAATATCTGATAACTCGGCCAGTTTCCATTTGGTGGGGGATACCCCGCCGGGCTGAACTTGAGAGTCAGGCCACCTCAGAGCCCACTGGACAGCCTTTGAGTCAATCTCACATCCTTTGTTCAGCGGGCTGGGTCCACAGTGGTGGAGTTCTAAGCGTGGCCTCCTGCTGAAGATTCCAGCACAGCAGGCAAACACATGGCTTGGCCTTCCAGATGGTGGGGAAGTGAGGGTTAGGAGGAGTCTACCTGACATCCCCTGTGTTGTGCAGGCTTCTCACTTGGCTGGTAGAAACACAAAGGATTTCCAGCCCTAGTGGGCGTTGGGAATCATCTGCCGGTTTCTTCATGGTGAATCTTTCCTTGGGTGGTTATTTCTCTGGGATTTGGAGCTGCAGGAGATTTGGAGCTGCTTTCCGGGCAGCCCCCTCCTCCCTGATCCTCAGCTCAGCCAGCACCTTCCTGCACTCTGATCTCTGTTCCCTTAGTTCTCAAGACTACCTGTTTAAGCAAAGAGAGTAAATCCAGTCCCTGTTGCTCATCTTGGCCTTAAACAGATGTCCTGGGTTTTGGCTTTAGTTTTGAAGGGCTTGGTTTTGGCAGAATTTCTTCATACCAGAGATAGAATATTCTCTTGCCTTATTGCCCTTTTGGTAAGGGGATTTGGGGGACAATAGATAAGTTGGATAGAGAAATAGGTGGGAAGTGGGGTGAGAGATTTTGCTGCTCAGTGATAGACGATTAAGACCATGTGATTATTTTTCTTCCTGGGGCGTCTTGAGTAGTTTCTTTTCTGGAAATGTCCGAGGGGATGGAAGAGTGTGGTATATCCCTCCACTCAACCCCAGGGTGCGGCTCGGGTGAGCAGACACCCATCCAACCCAGGACGGAATTTTAATAACCCTGGCAGCAGGTGCCTTGCAAGGAACCTGGGTCGAGGTCTGGCTATTCACTGAAGTCTGGTCACACAGGGGCACACACACCTGCACACACACCTGCATGCACACCTTGGGGGGGTAAATCTTTATAAAAGGACATCCTGCATACTCACTAAACATGATTGTCTTGGTGACTCGGGGCGAGCATTCTGAAAACAGTTTACTGTCTGATGGTGTGTGGAGTGAAGGCCCATTGTTAGGTCATTGTCTCCTGCTATTGTTGAGTTTCAGTCTCCGTTTCCTGGCTCTGCCCTGTCTGCTGGCTCTTCTTACCACCTCACTGAGCTCATCTACAAGCTTCGTCTTCCTGACTGTAATTTGTTATCTTCAATCCACTATGGATTAGAAATAAGATAACAAAACATGTCATATAGACGTGCAAATCAAGAGTGCTGGAGACCGTGCGGGGGGGGTCTCATTTGTGGAAAACGCACGAGTCTGAAGCACAAATGTTGTGCAGGCTGGTCCCAGCTGCGAGGCTCTTCTTGCTTCACGGATCGTGGATGAGTCCAGGTAGGGTAGAGAAGTTGTGCGGCGTCTTTGGTTCTGAAATAGGCAGCTCCCTTTGGTTGGTTCCCTGACCATTTCCTGCAGCCCTTCTGGAGCTGTCCAAAGGTGCACCTTGTCTTTTCGTGAAATATTAGTGATGTGGGAATTGATTCAGAGACAGGTGGGCACAAGTTGTATCTGGAAATGGCATCTTGGCTGTAAGAATGCCATTTATCACCAGGATTATGGGTTGCTTTTAAGCAGTATCTCCGCTTATTATTCATAAAGTATATCTAGAATAATCCACTGCTATTCAGCTGAACAATTGAAAAGAAAATTCAGAGAAAGCCTAGCTTTAACTGCACATCGTGGACTCATTGGATGCTGTTTATGCCCCTCAAATTTCCCATTTTAAATGCTGGAATAAAACACTTAACAATGAAGATGAGACTTGAGTGTAAACTTTGAGGCTTAGAATGGTCTACCTGGAGAATTTGAAAAGAAATTGTAGATGTGGTATGTCTTTGGCACTGTTCCCCAGAAACACCAACGTGCATTAGTTTGAATAAAGTTTCCATCTCATATTTTTTGGTGGGAAAACAAGTTTACATGCCAATTAAGCTGACTCCTTTCCTGAAAAATAAAAAATAACTACACATAAATTTTAAAATTTAAAAACTCTGAGAATTGGCGAGCTTATGTTTTTTTCTTATTCCTCATAGTCTCACATTTTGACGTACTTCTGGCATTCTGCATAATGGCTGGATTCCCGATTGCAGAGGGAGAAAGGTCTGGGGCACCGACCCCCGGGGCACCCATGCTGGTGAGCTCCGCCGTGAACTGCAGTTTCTAGGTGCAGCGAGTTCTTCTTTTATCTTCATTTTTAAAAAAAATCTGACCAATGAAAACTTAGAAGTTTTATGAACACTGATTTTTTAGCATATTTTTTTCAAATTTTTTAAAACAAAAAATAATTTATACTTTCTTATGCTAATATTAAAGTTTTAATACTGAAACTGGTAAAGGCACAAGTAAATGAGAAGTAGGGGAGACTACTTTGTAATTATCAGTATCAGCAGCCTCATTTGTTAACCAAAAATCGCCAACTCATTATACCTTTAAAAACTTCCCCATGATAATTCCTTTCATACTTGTTCTTTATGAGTTCTGAAGTTACATTTTCAAAAAAGTTATATTATTTCTTCTCTCTTTCCCATATGCCCACCAAGATTATTCTGGCAAAAAAAAAAAATCTTGGCTAATGGGCAGTGGTGTGCTGGTAAATGTTTAACAATTGGCTTTCAGGAGTGGGGTGCGGGGAGCTCTTATTATAACATCTGTCAGCTTCCATGCTGTGACTATTTCCACCGTGGCTGATTTCCAGCTACCAATATGATGTCATTGACCACATTGTGTATAACAATGGAAAGAGCTGTGTAAAACCAGCTTTTTTGACCCCACGTGAGCAGGTTCCATCCCACCACTGCATAGACGAATGGGTTTAATGAAAATACAGCTTCCTGTATTAATCTCTCCAAAGTATCATGTATCCTAGAAGTATTTTCTCAAAACCTTGAATGTGGGGCAAACTAAACTTTTGGATTAGATATCCAAAAACAATGATTTGTCTCAAACTATCTTTTTACTGTGAGAATAGGGTTCTCATGTTTCTGTGATAAAGACAGATCTTATACAAAATAATGAAGAGTCATAAAAATTGTGGACAGTCAAGACTTTTGAGTTCTCACGCTTATTTTACCACAACTAGTCAAGCAGTCAATGAGAAATAGCAACCAGATTCTAGGTTGTTGCTTTGTAGTATCTTAGATATTTATACAGATTGATATTTGAAAAAACCATAACCTCTATGTGTCATTAGTTAACCTTTAGTATGCTTTCTAGGATTCTAATGAATTTATAGGAGAAGTATTAATTTAATTTTGGGGGAAATAAATTTTCTTGATCATCTTTCCAATAATGTACAGTCATGTACTGCATGAGGATGTTTTGGTCAATGATGGACCACATATATGACGGTGGTCCCATAAGATTAGTGCCTTGCAGCCTAGGTGTGGAGTAGGCTATGCCTTCTCAGAATGCATCCCTTCGTTAGGTGACTCATGACTGTACATTCAAAAAAAACCTTTCTAATACTTCTCATATTTGGGTTGCATAAAAATAAATATTTCATATGCATGGTATATAAGTGAGTAAGGCTAAGCTAGGAGTTTATTTTTATGAATGAAATATGTATATATAAGTTGTAGTTTCTGCATAATTACCTAGAACCTTAGATATAATTTCTTTTTTTTTTGACATCTACAACAGCAATACTGATTTTCATTGAGTGGCTCCTCTTTGAGCATTTGAGGAGGTACTGTGCGGTGTGTTGTTTAGTGTAAGATACGAGCCTGATGAGCAGGAATTTGGGAAACAGAGAGTGGGGAGAATTTCGGGTCTTGTAGCGTTGTGGTGAGGAATAGTTGTCAATTCAGTTCAGTTAATTTTCCTTTCACAGTGAATGTAAAGTACCCAACAGGACTTAGCATGCAGTAGTAGCTCAACAAATGTCAGCTCTTACGAGAATCATGAACTGGTTGGGAGTAAGGCATCATTCATCGGTATCATGACTACAGAGCCACCCGCCTCCTGGGCTACAGAGAATATGTGCCTAACGAGTTGAGAAAAGAGAGACTCACATATGCAGTCGGGGAAAGCTTCATCTTGGAGGCAGACTGGAACGGAGTGTTGAAATAGGAGTAGGCTGGTGTAGCTGTTCCAGGTGGGCATGGCCGTGCAACACCTGGGCGGGAGGCCGGGGGGCCGCCAGTCCATTGGAGTGGGAAACTGAGGTAGGCGAGTGGTGGAAGGGAGGAAGGAAAAGTAGATTCTGGAGAAATTGTGGGTGTCCTTGCACGTCGGTCTGAGGAATTTGGGCTGGAGACAATGTGGACGTATAGACACCTTCTGAGTTTGGGATTTGGGATTTCCGTGATCACAGCCAGTCTTTGAGGAAGAACAATCTGATGAGAGTGTGCAGGCTTCTTTTGTTTTTAACCAGAAAACGGCCTCTCTTGCAATTTTCTCTAAGCCTGCCACAACATTTGCAGTGCCTGGGATAAATGGACTACCGCACACTATGGTTTTTTTAACATTTAAAAGTTATAAACCAAGCTATAAATGGTTACAACAAAAATCCTTAATATTTGTTCATAGAAACAAAATCAAAATATACATAAAGTTGTTTTTTTTTATGACTGAAGTTGACAAAATATAAAATTGTTCATGTTGTGGATTTGATTAGAATAATTTCTTGCTCATATTTACTGTTTTGATCAATAATTAAATTTTCACAAAATCAGCTTATAATGCCCTATTCACAAATTTTATGTGGGTTGTGCTTGACAAAAGTCTGTTCAGTTTTTAAAAATTTAAACAGGCTGCCTCTTTAAATGTTTTCTGTTACTATTTTCCGTTCTGCTTTCTCTTTAAGCTCCCTCCACTTTCTTATTCTCTATTTCTAGCAAAATACCAACTTTCATTCATTCTTAATGATGTAAAGCAGGCCCTTTGTAGAAAAAATTTACTTATCTCTGATCCAAAGGATTAGAAAGGAAAATGTAGTTGCATTCAAAATATAAAATTTTAATATATTACCAATAAAATATAAATTTAGGTAAATTAAGGTTAAAAATTAGATTTATTTTTCATGATGTTTCAAGAGTACTATTTTTCTTGTAAAATATCCAAAATTATTAAAATTAAAAGACAAAATACAAACTAATTAATGAATATCAAAAAACTAAAAATTATTTCAATAAAGGTGACATTTAAAATTTACTTTTTGCAAAATTTAATTAAATATTTTTAGAAAAAAGGATGTATTCTATCATTCTAGTGTTCAATGTCTGCCTAGTTTGGTTGTAAGGAATCGTGATCATACTTCATGAATGCACCATCCAGAATCTGTATTATGCTTCACTCATGATAAATCTAGACCGAGGTACATACAAACCAAAGTGACCTAGGAATTGTTTACGTTACAAACCATTCCTTAGCCCCTGCAGAGTTGTTGCTAATGCCGTGCTAATTCGTAAGAAGCAAGCATTAGGACACTAAAAACAGCAAGAAAACAGGCCTTTGGCACCTTTCCTGGTGCAGGATCCATTGCCTCGAGCTCTCCGAGAGGAAGGATGTGGCAGAATAATGACCTAAATGCTTGTGCAGCCCAGGACCCCCTGCTGCGGAGCTGCAGCCCTCTCTGGCCTCACAGGCACACAGTGCACAGCTTCAGGGCACCCAGGTGTGCCCGTTTGTTTGAGGACTCAGGGCAGAGCGTGAGGGTGCTTCCCTTGGCTGAGGGTGCAGACAGGAGAGGCTGCAGCGCTGTGCCCGACTCTGCAGGACCGGATCTCCGCGTGGTCTGATGTGTTGAGTTTCCATGTCCTGGTCCTTCAGCCAGGACCCCAGGTAGGCCCTCTCCCCCACCTCTTTGCAGGAATGTGAATTAATTCTAATTTTAAATGACTTTTTCTCCATCTGGGTTAGCCCCCAGATTGCTAATTCTCATTTTAATCTGCCATTTGACACCAGTGGTGCGGATTGTCAACACAAACAATAAATTGACAGGCAGGAGGAGAAGCTGGCCCCTGGTTGGCCGGCTAACACCTCTGGAGAAATTTCTGAGAAGCCACTTGCTGCATGGATCCACACCAAGACTGAAGGAGAGGAGAGAGTAAATCCCTCTGTTCCAGTTTCACCTTTTCTCCCTTAGAGCAGTCATTGCAGATGGCTCTAGAGAAGCAAGAATATTCGGTTTCCAGAGGAAATGATGCAGCAGAACAGCTCCTGGTGATTTCTTAAATAGAATTTGGAATTATGACTCTCCCTGGCTTATTAGAGCATTGATAGCTCTGATACGGAATCACTGTGGCAAGCTCCATGTGGTATTTCCACTCACGCTATAGGACATTGCAGCAAGTAAGAAGCCAAAGGGTAGTGGCCAACCAGCTTTTGGTTGTTGCTCATATTCCAAAGTATCATCATGAAATAAAAATAGTTAATCATTCTAGACCTTTAGAAATGTCAAATCAGAAAGACAAAGATAGAAGTCTAAATATAAGTCCAGGCATCAACTGCTCCATATACGTGTCTGATTTTACTAACAGAAAAAGCTTTTGGAACAGTTTGCACTCTGACAAAATGCCAGTATGAAGTGTGTCGTGTCTATTTGCCTCTTCCCTTCCTCCTTTCCTTCTTTGATTTGGCTGTTTACTGCATTTCTAACGTTCAATGAGGGGCATTACTGGGCTGCTCATGTTTTAATGCTTTAAAAGAGGTTACCTTCGCTCAGCCAGAAATAAAATCTCATGCGCTGAGTAAATGTAGAGTGCTAAGATTTTGCTTGTGTTTTTGATTTCCATGAGGTCAGAGTCCCATGAGCAGAGGCCGCATTCCACTAAATCTAGCAGATCATCTAGGAATAATAGTTCTTGCAGTAGACCGCTGCCAGCCCCTTGTCACCTGACTCAGGTAGGGGAGGGAGTCTTTGGGTTGGTCTTTCTGAAGTCCTTTAGGGTCATTCCTCATTGCTGCACCTGCAGGAGAAGATGGCTGGGGCTTTGGGGCAGGAAGGCTGTAGACAATCCACTCCTGCAACAGCCAGAGCGCAGCAGGTGCCAAGTGTGACTTGGAGTCAGAAGACGTGGATTCAGGTCCCTGCTCTGTACCTACCTGCCTGACCTTCGTCATCCAACTGAAGTCTGTGGGTGTCCACTTACTCATTTGAAACGAGGAGGTAATTTTTCTCTACGATTCTCCTGCAGACTAGTAAATCTATGTTAACAAAGGCGTCGTACTAAACGATCCTTGATTTATGTACTAGACAAAGGCAATCTCTAGGGAAACTCAACATTTTCTTAAGATAATCCATTACACACAGAATAATAAATACAAGCTTAGCCCAGGCGCAATCCCCTCTTGCATGAACAAATTAGTAGGGATTCCCTCACTGTGATTTTTAAGAATTCTTTTGAATTCTAGATAGAGAAAAATTGTGGTCAGACATGGAAAATTAAAGTAATGGCTCTAAACACACAAGATCCCAAATTCTCCTTTATTAATACACTTAGTGAGTGTTAACTCTCGCTTGTCGGGAAATTACTGCCTGGCCTGTTCGGTGTCAGGGGCTGTGGTTTCACTTTGTGCCTCATGTGTACAGATCTTTCTCTGTGTTCAGGAGGATTACCAGGGTCACCCATGGTCACTGAAAATGGATCACACTTATGTGAGAACAGCACAGGCTGAGCCCTTTCAACTCTGGGTGGGAAGGAACTTCTTTCAAATCTGAAGACCCAGCTCCTCCTCCCCCTGTCCCCGTCTCTCTGGCCCTGTCCTGACAGTCTGTCCTGACAGTCTCAGTGGCTGGGAGAGGCTCTGCACGGGCATCTCCCTCCTGAGGTCTTTGATCCAAGCCGCTTGGAGTCTGTGGCTTCTGCTTTGCTGCCACTGAGGCTGCTCTTGAGGCACCGGTGAGAGAGCCAAGGGGAAGCGTAATGTTCCCAGATATATCCATCAAACCATAGCCCCGCCATGTTTGCTGTAAGCAAAGTTAATCAAAGGAGAAGTGACTGAAGGAGAGGCTGTAAGATAAACATTCTTTTTTTCTTATACAGCATTTCACAGAAGTCCATTAACATTTGAAAAATGGCTCAATTTACGCTATTTTTATAGATAAGACACCTGGTATTTAAAGTGGGATACACTTATTGAGAAATGCAAATACTTTCTAAATGTTTTACATATTAAGATAACATGACCAAAATGTAAACTTTTAAAATCTGAATTTTATAAAATTAGTAACTTTGTTTCACAGTTACAAAATTTGATTTCCTCTGTTTCATATTATGGCTACTGAGTAGTGTATCTGAATATTAATGTTTATAGTAGGACTGATCAACCCATTTATTCCAACTGCTGAATTAAAGAATGCCAGAATATAGGACAAAATGATAACCATATTATGGGGACTTGGACTTGAATAATTCGGTGCTGTTCCAAGTTTCAGAGTGGCTATGAAAGTGGAGAAGTTAGCTCAGTACGTGGTGGGGAACGTGGGTGTGGAGGGTGTTTTTGGGGGCCGTGCTGGAGAACAGTGATGCTGTCATCTGAATTCCT
Organism: Diceros bicornis minor; assembly: GCF_020826845.1. NCBI lineage: Eukaryota > Metazoa > Chordata > Mammalia > Perissodactyla > Rhinocerotidae > Diceros > Diceros bicornis. The sequence continues at coordinate 75,049,632 of NC_080751.1, read as the reverse complement.
ACATGAGGTTGTGAAAGCCATCTGCATCTAGTCTGGATTTCAAGAGATGAATTGGGCGCCTGTGTTACCCTTTGGCATCATTTTAACCTGGGCTGCCAGCACTGCAAGTCCCTTCTAAGTTGTTGGGGTCATGGCCTTGGCATGCAGGTGGCCCCACATAAAATCCTTCCTTTGTTATGTCTTCTGCCTGAGTGCTTTCCTTGACCCCCTCCTCCCGCCCACTGCGCCCACTTCTTGTCTGTTTCCGTCTTCTTGGGTTCTGACCTCCTCATTGTTCCATCACACATCTATCCCCCATCAACTCTTCATGCATGGACCCACCCTGCCAACCCTGGGCTCTGATCATTGGAAACTGTTTTCCAGTTTTACATTCAGCTCCTCTCTTCAACCTCAGTTTGAATTTTTTATCGGGATATGTTGCTATTTGCTACTCTGGGTAAAGTAGCTCACCCTTTCTTACTTAGAAGACGGGGTAGAGAGGAAAAGAGTATAGGTTCTGACATAAGACAGATGCACAGTTTTCTTCTAGTTCAACCACTCCTGGCATTCTGGCAAGCAACCTACCCTCTCTAAGTGTGGGTGGGGATAATAAACCTACTTAATAGGGTTACTTATTTATTTGTTTTACAGCTCAACCTTTGTTATTGTTTTATTTATTTTGTATTGTGGTTAACATTGGTTTATAACATTGTATAAATTTCAGGTGTACATCATTATACTTCTATTTCTGCATGGATTACATTATGTTCACCACCCAAAGACTAATTACAATCCATCACCACACACATGTGCCTCAACACCCCTTTCGCCCTCCTCCCTCCCCCCTTCCCCTCTGGTAACCACCAATCCAATCTCTGTCTCAATGCTGTTGTTTTTATCTTCTACTTATGAGTGAGATCATGCGATATTTGACTTCTCCCTCTGACTTATTTCGCTTAGCATACTACCCTCCAGGTCCATCCATGTTGTCACAAATGGCCAGATTTCATTGTTTTTTATGGCTGAGTAGTATTCCCTTGTGCATATATACCACATTTTCTTTATCCAGTCGTACCTTGATGGGCACTTATGTTGCTTCCAAGTCTTGGCTGTTGTGAATAACGCTGCAATGAACACAGGGGTGCATGTATCTTTACGCATTGATGTTTTCATGTTCTTTGGATAAATACCCAGCAGTGGAATAGCTGGATCATATGGTAGTTCTATTCTTAATTTTTTGAGGAATCTCCATACTGTTTTCTGTAGTGGCTGCACCAGTTTGCACTCCCACCAGCAGTGGATGAGAGTTCCTTTCTCTCCACATCCTCTCCAACCCTTGTTTCCTGTGTTGTTAATTATAGCCATTCTGACTGGCATATCTCATTGTAGTTTTAATTTGCATTTCCCTGATCGTTAATGTTATTGAACATCTTTTCATGTGCCTATTGGCCACTGTATATCTTCTTTGGAGAAATGTCTGTTCAGGTCTTTTGCCCATTTTTTAATTGGGTTGTTAGTGTTTTTGTTGTTGAGATGTATGTGTTATTTACATATTTTGGATATTAACCCCTTATCAGATATATGGTTTGCAAATATCTTCTCCCAATTGTTAGGTTGTCTTTTCGTTTTGTTGGTGGTTTCCTTTGCTGTGCAGAAGCTTTTTAGTTTGATGTAGTCCCATTTGTTTATTTTTTCTATTGTTTCCCTTGCCTGGTCAGACATGGTACTTGAAAATATGCTGCTAAGACCAATGTCAAAGAGTGTACTGCCTATGTTTTCTTCTAGAATTTTCATGGTTTCAGGTCTTACATTCAAGTCTTTAATCCATTTTGAGTTAATTTTTGTGTATGGTGTAAGATAATGGTCTACTTTCGTTCTTTTGCATGTGGCCATCCAGTTTTCCCAACACCATTTATTGAAGAGACTTTCCTTGCTCCATTGTATGTTCTTGGCTCCCTTGTCGAAAATTAGCTGTCCATAGATGTGTGGGTTTATTTCTGGGCTCTTGATTCTGTTCCATTGATCTGTGTGTCTGTTTTTGTACCAGTACCATGCTGTTTTGGTTACTAGATATAGCTTTGTAGTATATTTTGAAATCAGGGAGGGTGATAACTCCTTTTTCTCAGGATTCCTTTGGGTATTCGAGGTCTTTTGTTGTTTCCAGCATTATTTATTGATAAATTATAAGGTGCCTAGCAGGGTTCCTGGTTGCTGCTCCATAAATAGTAACTATTTAATTGACTTTAAGCTTTTAAAGACTGGTGCCTTTGTTCTAGTGCCAGGCACTCAGAAAGCACTCAACACGTATTTCTTGAATTTAATGTATGTCTTTACCATGGTCTGAACCCAGGTCCTAATAGCTTTATCCGTGTCCTCAGAGGCAGCATCCTTCCTGCAATGTCAGCTCCCAAGGGCAGGGAAGTTGGTCTCTGTTATTCACTGCTGTATCTCCAGGGCCCAGAACCATGACTGGCACATAAGTAGCACTCAGTAGGTATTTCTTGAATGAGTCCCTGCTGGCAGCATCTCAGTTCTGTGATAAAATCTAGCTGTATCCTATTTTGTAATGTTTGCATTTCCTGAGCACACGTCAGTGCAGGGCAAAGAAGAGATACAAGAATCTTTGCTGTATTGCGGTCAGAGATCATGATCAGCAGGAAGTTTGGAATTAATCTTTTTTGTTGTTAATCCACAAAAATGGGTGATTTATATGTGGAACGATCCAGGCATCCGTAATGAATAACCAACACTCTGGGGCATTTTGAAGTCCTTGAAACTATACTCATTTTTAATTTAAAACAGTAAAACTGTGTTCACTTATAATTACATTGATGCATCCTGTTTTTCTGCAGGACAAGACGCAGGCTGATTGGTCTAGTTGTGGCAGTTCCTCGACAGACAGATCCCTCTTCCCAAGTGACCTCCAGTCATGAGGAGGGCGAGAAGCCATGGCTCGCCTTGTTCTTACCCCCTCCCAGGACTAGTCTCCTTGGGCTGGTGGCCTCTGGCTTTTCAGGGAGGTTAGTTTTCCTAGATAGAGTAGGGACACATATTTCTTCCCAATTACATCTTATTCCAACCAGTTCTGACAATATTATTTTTCACCTTTATGTTGCCCCAGTATAGCGAGCTAAGGACGGAAAAAAAATGCTACATTTGATGGTAGTTAACTGTGATAAAGACAGAGCTTAGCTTTCTCTCTGCCGAACACTGAAACAACTATCTTTTCTGTTGCCATTTCAGTTGTAATCCTTTTTGTTTTTTACTTCAAAAGATATTAGAGGCATCCTAAAATGACCCAGTGTCTGATAGTGAGGACAGCTTCTGTGCACGTGCAGCCCTTGAGAGTTCTTTATAACCAGGCCATCAACCTGGAAGGATAATTGTGCTGCTCAACTTGAGTCATTTTTCTTGCCTCAAAGGGTAAAGATAAAAATATCAGATCAGCTCTGTTCGGTCCAAGCATTTCTTTTTGTTTAGATGCTGAAGAACTAGCTGTGAGAGTTCAGTCCTTAGAATTTTTTAAGGCGATAGGTTGGCAGCTATAGCTATACTCAGAGGTCTTTGAAATAAATGTCAGCAGAGATACAATTTGGGGCTCCCACTTATTTGAGTAAAACTCTGTGTGGTTCATGGAGTAAAGGGGGCAACCTCTCAGTTAACTGTTCATTGGAGCCAGAGCTGGGTTAAGCTGCTCTTACACTCTTAGGTAAACAAATTTAGGAGGACCTGGCCACTCATGGCCTGTTGGCCGTAGGCTGGGTGAGTTGAGAATTTCACTAGTATAGTAGTCCCCCCTTATCCGCCGTTTCACTTTCCACCTTTTTAGTTACCCATGTTCAACCACAATCCAAAAATACTAAATGGAAAATTCCAGGAATCAACAATTCATACGTTTTAAATTGTGAACCTTTTTGAGTAGCATGATGAAATCTTGTGCTGTCCAGCTCCGTCCCACTGGGGACATGAATTATCCCTTTGTCCAGCGTATCCATGCTGTATACACTACCCGCCTGTTAGTCTCTTGGTAGCCATCTGGGTTATCAGACCCACTGTCACTGTATCGCAGTGCTTGTGTTCAAGTAACCCGTTCAGGTAACCCTTATTTTACTTAATAATGACCCCAAAGCACAAGAGTAGGGAAAGGGTGAAAGTTTTCCACTTAATAAGGAAAGAAAAATAATTGTACACTGAGATTAAGATCTATAACTATAAACTTTTATTACAGTGTATTGTTATAATTGTTCTATCTCATTTTTAGTTATTGTTCATCTCTTACTGTGCCTAACTCATAAATTAAACCTTATCATAGATATGTATGTATAGGAAAAAACAAAGTATATGTAGGGTTTGGTATTATCTGTGGTTTTAGGCATCCACTGAGGGTCTTGGAATGTCTCCTCCGTGGAAAAGGGAGAGACTACTGTATTGGTTTCACGGCCATTGAAAAATTAATGCATTTAAAATCCAGTGTGATATCACTAACAAATAACTTTATTTGAAAGAATTCAACCTTGTCTTAATTCTCTTAAAAATCTGACTATAGTATCATAGTGCTGACACATACATTTTATTTAGCGTTGGGCTTGTGTAACAACAGAGCAGGTAAAATTTCATAAATGTTGGAGAGCATCATCTATAATTCTGACAATTTATGGATTAAACAATTACTCTATCAATTACTAAGTAATAATTGAGTCCCACCTTCTCCCCATCTCCAAGTGGTTAAGCACGTACAAGATGCAGTTGTGTGATAGGAAGGAAAAACAAAGAGAATCATGGAAACAACATCGTTGAAGGTCATTATGGCTGTCAGATGCCCCCTTTTCATCCAGATGGTTTCTATTTTTTCAAAGCATGTCTGTAAAGTATTTCTAACTCTGTGTTGATTGGAATTCCTGGATTATGGTAATGTGCAGGGAGATTGTATCGGTTTGGTTAGCTCCTAGATTCTTGTAGAATCCCCAGGAGAACTCTTTGATCTTTGACAACTTTTTTTTTGGCTGAAAGTTGTCAAGGCCCTTTTGTGAGCACTGGCAACAACAAGGGCTTGCCTGACACCTGATGACTCTTTTATATACAGCAGTCTCCCTTTATCTTTGGGGGACATGTTCCAAGAGCCCTGGTGGATGGCTGAAATCAGGGATAGCACCGAACCCCATACAGACTCTGTTTTTTCCTGTACATACATATTTGAGGTGCGACAGCAAAACTAGTAGGAGTTTCTTTTTCCTTCTTCACAGTTTCATGGATAGAAGATTTGTTCTTAGTGTAGATCTTAGCAACTGCAACATATGATTTTTTCTTTCTTATTAAGTCGAGAACTTTCACCTTTTCACTGAAAAGAAGCACTTTACGGGTTCTCTTCGGCATATCCGAATTGCCAGCATCCCTATTTTTGCACTTTGGGGCCATTAATAAGTAAAATAAGGGTGACTTGAACACAAGCACTGGGATACCATGACAGTTGATCTGATAAGCGAGATGGCTTCTAAATGACTAAGAGGATGGTAGTGTATACAGAGTGGATACTCTGCACAAAGGGATGATTCACGTCCTGGGCGGGTTGGAGTGGGACGGCGTGAGATTTCATCATGCTACTCAGAATGGCACACAATTTAAAACTTATGAATTTTTGATTTCTGAAATTTTCCATTTAATATTTTCAGACCGTGGTTGACTGCGGGTAACTGAAACTGCAAAAAACGAAACCAAGGATAAGGGAGGATTACTGTGTGTGGTCACTTTTTAGCTGAAGGGATGCAGAAATCTTTCAAGAATTTTGTATTAGTGGTGGACGATGCCATAGCAGTAAGGCTAGAACAAAACTGATGTGTGTCTTACATTAAAAAGCTCCCTTGGGTCGTCAAAATTTCATCAAGATCCAATGATATTTAAAATATTTCTTGCTTGATCTATTGATATGCCAAGAACGTTTATGGTTAGCCTCTGACTTTTAACAGTTCTTTTAGGTGAAGTGTTTGTGGTTCGTTATTTTTTCATAGTGTAGCCTAAATAGACATGACCCACCTAGACAAGATTTTAAAGACTCATGTGTTTGATAATTTGTTTGCATTGCTTATTTCCATCTGTTATTTCAAATGGATGAAAATCAATGGTGGGAAAATGCTCAGAAAGTGTAAAAGAAATGTTAAGTGACCTATCTGAATCATACAGTGCATTGTGTGAAATATTTAAAAAATGAAAAAAAATTATAACTATAAATATGTTCAAAATGTTAGTATAAAAGTGTATTCTTTGTTAACATTAATTTTTCAATTTCTTGCACTGTGTCTGCAGCATAAAAATCTTTCTTTGAGTTAAAAATCATAAAAACTACGCCACGGGCATTACTGCTCAAGGTTTAACGGTGCTAACTGCTCAGCACAGAAGCCCTTTCAAGCAGCTGAGCAAGTGGAAGTGGGGCAGCTTAGCAGTAACTTTGCTAATGCCAAATCATGATTATAAGATCATTCTATTAGCTTAAAACTTATAGAACAACACCTAAGTTTATTATAATGCCAAGTTTAGGTTTTTTAAATCAACTTGATTGATATACAATGAGCTGCATCCATTTGAACTGTGCAATTTGAAGAATTTTGAAAAATGAAAAATTCAAAATACAGTACACTTCCATCACCCCCACAAGTTTCCTTGAGTCCTTGGTGGTCCATTTCTTCCTCCACGCCTTGTGCCAGGCAACCACTGATCAGCTTTCTGTCACTAAATTGTTTTTATAAATGGAACTGTACATCATGTACTCTTTATGCTTTGTTTTGGATGTTAAGTTTTGCGATTGCTAATAAAATAATGTATTTTTTAAAAAAGACCGTTATTTGGTTATGACCTACAAAATAAACTCTTTTCATTAAATGGGAAAGCATATTAGCTCTGCATGGAGGTCCCTCCCCTGCCAATGTATGCATTTCCTGGAGATGCTGTCAGAAAATACCACAAACTGGGTGGCTTTAATTAAAATTAACAACAGAAATTTATTCTGTCACAGTTCTGGAGGCCAGAAGTCCAAAATCAAGGTGTCAGCAGGGCCATGCTCCCTCGGAAACCCTGGGTAGGATCCTTCCTTGCCACTTCTGGCTCCTGATGGTGGCCGTCAATCTTTGGTGTCCCCTGTTGCATCACTCCAATCTCTGCCTCTGTTGTCTCCTGACGTCCTCCCTATGTGTCTCTGTCTTCACTTGGCATTTCCTCTTCTCATAAGGACACTTGTCATTGGATTTAGGGTCCACCCTAATCCAGTATGACCTCATCCTAGCTAATCACATCTATGAAGACCCTGTTTCCAAATGAGTTCCTCTGCACAGGTGTTGGAGGTTAGGACTTGAACATATTTTTGTGGGACATAATTCAACCCATAACACCCAGTTATATCATTGGTCCTAGGATTATATATCTTTGGGGTGGCTTGTTCTTTTTTTTTTCTTTTGTGAGGAAGATTAGCCCTGAGCTAACATCTGTTGCCAATCCTCATCTTTTTGCTGAGGAAGATTGGCCCTGGGCTAACATCCATGTCCAACTTCCTCTACTTTATATGAGACACTGCCACAGCATTACTTGACAAGCGGTGCATTGGTGTGTGCCCGGGATCTGAACCTGCAAACCCGGGCCGCCGCAGTGGAACTCGAACACTTAACCCCTATGCCACCGGGCTGGCCCGTGGGATGGGCTGTTTTAAATGATACCATATGGAAAGCCTGGAAATTAAGAGCAAAGGTCTCAAGGACAAAAGACAAGAATAGACTTGTCTATAGGGTATAGACTGAGTTCTTGCGCCTGCGTGAAGATTGCAGTAACAGTGAGACTGAGGCCAGGGGTTTGGCTGCATGGGACAAGCCACCTCTTCCCAGCTGGCCTGCTGTCTCTCAGTGGGCGCTGCTGAACCAGAGGAAATCCCGCATGACCAAGAGGTTGGTTAGAACAGCGCTGTCTAAAAGAAAGAGAATGTGGGCCACAGATGGGAGCCACGTATGCAATTTCAGATTTTCTAGCAGCCACATTAAAAGAGGTAAAATGAAATAGGTACGATTAATATTAATAATATATTTTATTTAACCTCATATACCAAAATATTATCATTTCCACATGTAGTCAATATAAAAATATGAATGAGATATTTGACTCTTTTTGGTACTAAGCCTTCAAATCCATGTGTATTTTATGTCTACAGCACATCTTAATTTGGAGTAACCGTGTTTCAAGTGCTCAATAGGGACGTGTGGCCAGTGGCTACTGTACTGGGCAACTCAGTGTTAGAATGGCCATTAGAAGTCATGTCCTTTTGAGGTGAGTGGTTTGTGTCTTCTTTGGACATCAATGGCAGGATGCCCCAGCAACGTGGAGCCAACAGCTGAACCAACCTCTGTGGAGTGATGCCCAGTTTACAGATACATACACACACCATCTCCGTCTTTGCAGTGCACCTGTCAGGAAGGGGGTACCATAATGATGATGATGAGGAGGGTGCGGGTGAGGATTTTGCAAATAAGGAAATAGGCTGGGAGCATGTACATTACTTACCCAAAGTCATGCATTTAGGAGATGAGGGAGTCAGGCGTGAGGCTCATGTTTCACTGCAATGGGTGCTCTCCTCCATCAGGCTGCCCTCTTCCCACTGGCCTCGACTCTTCACGTGGGCAGTGAGGGGTAGGCCCAGATGACCCCTGATGTTCCTTCTAGCGCCAGCACTGTACAATGTTATGTGTTTACTCCACCTTTGGCCCAAATGGTGCACATACAAACACGCTATTTGGCAGTAAGTCTTTCGTGCTCCTAACAGCTGGGAGTTTGGGATCTCTGCATTCCCATAGCTTCAGCATTTTGCTGGAGGAATGATTAATGATAAAAGCAGAAAACAAATGGTCTGAAATCCAGATACCCTAGCCAAGTCTCATATGGCTAAGTCCCAGTAGTGATAAATAATAAAATAATGACATCACTCTTCTCTGTGATCCAATATGGTGTGAAAGGAAAATAAATTGCTTATCATTTGTGAGTTCCAGCTATATTTTATATTGTTTTACTTCTTTTCAATGTGTTTTTCTCAGTTGCTTCAACACGATGAGCTGTATTCCTGTCAGTTTTATCCCAGCATTCAGCACATAAAACATTCCTCAACTCACTTACAGATGCATTTAATTTACCTTCCACTTGCTGCAAAAGCTCAGAACACAGTTGGAAATTAATCACCCTGATCCCCAAATTCTGGTGACATAAGATTGTGGGTACCTTTGAAGACTGTGCCCCTGAGCCCTAAAAATGGAAACCTTTGAAAAGTAAACGTGGAGATGACACAGATTAAGGAGGGGAAGGCAGTCAGTGAACTACATTTCTCCATTTAGTCTGGTTTAAATAACTGACAAGACATAGGAGCTCTTTGTTATAAAGAGGCCCTAATTTCCTGTTGCGCACTGAGGGCATCGCTCATTCATTCCTCTATTCGTTTACACAACCATGTCACTGACTGACCCAGGAGCCAGGCCCGGGTCAGGTTTCGGGGAATCAGACTGCTTGTTCTGTAGGTTGGAATACACGTCAGCAGATGCATATTTTGGGGTCTGACAGCCTAAGAGTGGAAATAATGGGTAATAAGAGTACAAGGGAAGAGTAGAAGGAAGTCTGCATGCTCCTTGCATGTCATAATGCATTTGCAGACACATTTAACAGTTTACTCTCGTAACTGTTTTGTGATGTGTCAGGACCCGAGCTTTCCAGACAAGGGGTGTGTGGCTCACCCACATCAAAGCTTCCTTGGTGGATCCTGCCACCTCTCCCGATGGGCGTCCCCGCCCACCCCCTTTACTGACTACCCCACGCTCACTCCACCCGGAAAGTGGATGCTTTCTCTCCAACCTGCCCTGACACTTTCAGACTGACCCAGATCCCTCTGCTCCTCCTCTCCCTTTGGCTAGTTTCAGAAGTTGAGACACAATGGAGAAACTAGATGTTTGGCTTCATTTAATTTTAACTAGATTTAAATAGCCAGATATGGCTGGTTCTACTATCTACAAGAGCACAGGTTGGGATCTTCCTTCATTCCTAATTTTTAAAAGTTGGAGTGTATTCACATCTCTCTTTTCTCACCTCCAGCACTGGAGCAGCTGACAGCTTCAGCTACAGCTCTCCCGTTAAAACATTACAGATGCATGGAGGCTGCAATTCTCGGTCCCAATTCCAAATATCCAGGAAAGTGTCTGTAATAATTTGAGATTGGGTCAAATGCACCTCTCCATGTTATTTTATATATTTTTCACTCGATATGTCTGTCTCTTCCTCTAGGTTGGGATCATCTTGAGGGCAGGAGCAGTGCTGTGTGTGTGCTGTCTTGAGAACTCAATGTAGCTTTTCGGCAGGAAAAGCACATTCATGAATGAATTCAGTTAAGAAAATATTTATTGGATTCAAGGTCCTATGCTAGATGGCAGAGACTCAACAAAGAAAAATACGGACTTGGACCCTGCTCTCAGAGAACTTGCCATCTAGTTCCATCAGACTAAAAGGTGCTATTGCAATTTAGTAAAATCAGGGACTCACAGAGTGTTGTCAGCAGGGCCCGACACCCTGGGGGATGCTGGGGGCTCAGAGGTGGCAGGCTTGGGCTGCAGCGTGTCCAGTAGTGTGCCGGAAAATGACAAGTTCTCCAGGCAGCAGAAACAAGACTTGCAAGAGAGGAGATCTGCGATGTCTGGAAACAGAGCCAGTTTAATGTGGCTTCACCGACAATAGAAGATGGGGTGATGAGAGACGAGATGCAGGTAAGTGGGGCAAAATCATGGAGGGCTTTGTGGCTTGTTTAGAGTTTGAGACTTATCTTAACAGTGTTGTTGGCTGGGAGTGACCATCAGATTTGTGTTCTGTGAAGGCCGTTTTCACTGCAGAGTGGAATATAGATTGGAGGGTAGGCAGGATTGGGGGCCCTGATACTGTTTTGGAGGCTAGGGAATGATCCAGGTGAGATAAGGCCTGGGCCCAGTTGAAGGCGGTGGTAACGGAGAAAAGGGGACTCAAGAGGTACTTAGGAGGTGATGATGGGAGGGGAATCAACGGGGTCTCCTACCAGAGCTCAAGGCTAAGACAACACATGGATCACGGTGCCTGTCACCAAGCCTGGCGATGAGGGAGCAGGAGCTGGCTCGGGCTGATGGGGAGGAGCCTATTTTCAGATATGCTTAGCCAGAGTGCCCCTGGAGATGAGGGGGGATATCTGGGTGCAGAGGTGCTGTGTTATTTCCTGGGCTGCTGTAACAAAGGACCACACACTGGGTGGCTTAGACAACAGAAATTTATTGTCCCACAGTTCTGGAGGTTGGAAATCCAAGATAAAGATGTCGACAGGATCGGTTTCTTCTGAGGGCTGTCCCATTTCTCTCTCAGCTTCTGGTGGTTTGCCAAAAATTCTGGTGTTCCTTGGCTTGTAGATCTTTGCTTCATGTTCACATGGCATTCTCTGTGTCTGTGTGTCTCTGTGTCCAAATTTCCCCTTTTCACAACACTGGTCGTATTGGATTAGGGCCCACCCTACTCCAGTGTGACCTCGTTTTAGCTAAGTACATCTGCAGTGACCCTATTTCTAAACAAGGTCACATTCTGAGGTCCTGGGACTTCAACATGTGAATTTTGGGGACATGATTCAACTGATAACAAGGCCTGATAGCTTTGGAAAGAGATATCAGGTGGAGTTGTAGATTCGGGACGTGTTGCAATCCTAGGAGTGAATGAGGTCACAGGAAGTGAGAGTCGAGTCGAAAGAGAAACGAGGATTCTGGGGAGCATCGTTCTCTGAGGGGTGGGCTGAGGAACAGGACACTGAAAGGTGGCTGAGAAGGAGCTTTTAGGGCAGAAGATAGGGAGCGTTTAAAAGGGCTGTGGCCAGTGGTGTCAGATGCTCTCACAGTCCCGGGGAGTTGGAATAGATCAGGGCCCATTGGATGTCAGGCAGGTGGCTCTGGGCGGGTGCAGAATTCAGAGAGAGACTTTAACCTCTGGAGGAGACACACAGCTGCCTCTGTGAGGAATGAGCAAGGATAGCCAAGCCGTAGACATGAGACGTGGCCTGGTGTGTCTGGCGGTGGGATCAGGTTTGGGTGGGGGAAGTGTGTGCCATGGGGGGCATATTGGAAATTGAGACCCCATCTCAACGGTCGCTGCTTCTGCCAAGCTGCGAGCTTCAGACTTCCACATGGATAGAAGCTGGCTTTTAATGGTTCCCTACTGTCTACAGGATAAAGATCTTACAGAGTTTTGCTTATGCTTTGCATTTAGTTTGGTTTCAATAAATATTGTCAATATGCTTGACTGATTTGGTTAGGCCGCCTCTGCCCATGTGACCTAGGAATATGTGAGAAACTTTGTTCTGTGTCCGTATAAATGTGGACTTTTTCACAGGCAATAAATCCCCTAAAAATCTTTATATTTAGGATTTGTTGAAGACACTCCAGTATAACAGTTACGGAAGACCTCTCAAATCATACATCCTAATTATAAGTCTTGTGAAGGAAAGGAAAATGCTAACGGGGTTATTTCTTTCAAAAAATGGAATTTTCTTTTTCTTCCAAAATAAAAATTATGCATGCTCATTGTGTCAAATATTTGCAAAAGCATAAAATTAAAAATATAAAATAACCCCTCTAATCTCATCACCCAGAGATAATGGCCATTATTGTTTTGCTATAACACCTGCAGGTAAGGAGAGGGCTCTTGGAGCCTGTCTGTGAGCTCCGCTTTGTAAAGATGACCATAAAAGGCGAGAATTTGCTGAGGCTAACAGTCTATGTGGTCGCCCACAGGGAACCTGACATTTCACAGATATAGAATGTGTACAGGGGGTGTTTGTCATACCCTCCCCTGTGTCCTGGAAGGGAACATGCCTGATGGAAGGTCTTCTCATCCCGAGAACTTGGCTGGACAGGCAGTGGCTCGGGTGACGAGTGAAGGTCCTGGGCTGGCCTGGGCTTAGCTTTGACCCCAGCTTTGTTCCCCCACTTTGGGCAAGAAGTGGGCATAAGAACCGTACCGCCATCAGAGGTTGTCATGTGTGAGCGAGCTGACCTACGCAGGGTTAGAGCAGTGCCCGGCTCATCTGAAGCGTTCTGTAAATGTTGGCCCTTATCATCAGCATGTGGGCTGGTCCTTCCCTGCTTTCCCCTCTTCTCTAAGATGCTGTTGGGGCACGTGGAGGAGGAGTGTGCTGAGTCTCTGAGCCACCGGTCCCACCTGAGACCCAGGCAGTGGCCTGGTCCCCTGCTCATGGGTGTGAGCGTCTCCAGGGCCACCGTGATAAGTGCATTCTACAACTGCACATTGCTGTGAGGGTCAGGGATTTAAAAAACCCCGTCTTGCATTGCTAGATGACAGCCACTTTTGAAGGCACTGAGAGGACACGTTGGGGTTACAAGGAGGAGGTGACTTTCTGGGTTGTAAAAATAACTTTAGGTTATTTTTCTTGACCACCCCCCCTTAACATCGGGGCAAAGTGAGCCCTCCCAGGTGCATGAGGTTACGCAGACACAGCACAGACCCATGACTTCTGGAAGGTGCTCAGCAAACGTGCCCATTATCCTTATTGCACATGGCGCCCACCAGAGCTTCGTCCTTTGTGGGAGAATGGATACACTTTGTAGGCTTGGGGAGAACCCTGAGAAGTTCCTAAACTTGAGGCAACTGTCCCAACCTTTTGTTAGTGGGATCATTTAGTTTGATAGAAGATGCGGAGGATCAGAGAAGACTTTGATCATTCCTCAGTTTATGAGTTATTTTGAGATGAAGCTCTGAGCAGTGTTTATAATATTCTCTTTACCTACTTTCCTAGCCCGGTGGTCCATTTTATCAGATCCTTAGACTAGGTTGTTTTAATGCAAGATTATTTGCGTTTAGCACTTTCCTATAGGATTTTAGATATTCTACTAAAGTGAAATCTGTTGCTTCCCTCTCTCCCGCTAATTCTGCTAATTGATTAATTAAAGTTGTTTCTGTGTAGGATGCATTATCGTGTGCTTTCTAAGCAGCTTTGGGTATATGGTTTTAACTCTTTATTGTTTTTGAAGGACTTATGCATAAACAGATACACAAGAAATCCGAAAACAATATGGAAATTATTAACATATACTGTTTCAAATCTTCAGAGTTAAGCCCCCTTTGCAACTTCACACAATGCTCTGATGTCAAACCATGTAGTGATTTTCAGAAGTAGGCCTAATTATAAACAATTTTCACCTTTTCTCCTTTCTTCCTTCAGAGCAATATGCATTTACGTAATTTTGGTAACTGTAAGAAATCCCTTCATCTATTGGAATCCTACATATTGGATACTCATGGTCTTCACCCATGTACCTTATATACGGCCTTTAACTCACAAAGACTTGTGAAGTCCATATTTTGACTTGACTTTTTTTACTTGATCTTTTTTATAGTAATTATCAAAGATGATGAATCTTTGACTGAACTTGATAACAACAGTTGTAAATAATAAAGAATCATTTCAGTTTTCCTGAGTACAGATCCCAGACTATGGCAATAATTCCTCTTATTATTTTTTAGAGTTATTGTGTTGAGTAGACGATGACTGGAAATTAATTTAGAGTCAAGAGAAACTACAACTAACAATTTTGAAAGTGATTATTAAATGTTGGGAGAAGGTATAGTAATATTGGTATAATAACCAGACCAGCTAGAGTGAGAAATGTTCTTTCTTAACCATGCTAGTTCTGTCATTTTCACCTAATGACGAGAATAAGGAAGCTTGACACTGTGCTTCTTAGAATTAACGGGGTCAGGAATGGAGCAACACAGGCCTCGTCTCAGTATGAGAAGATGTGATGTGACTCGCTTCTCAAAAGTTTAGGATTAGTCGCTGGCATCTTGCTGTCCCCTGAATATGCCATGTATTTTCATATCTCTCTGCCTTTACTCGTGCTGCTGTTTCTATTTGGAAGACCCTTTCTCCTTTTCCTTGACTGATCAAAACCCATGTGCCTTTTAAGGCTGACAGATCTCGCCTCCCCTCTGGCAGTGCCTGTGTTTCTGGAGAGTGTTCTTCGTACTCCAGCAGAGTTTTCACAGAGCCTGTCTGCCTTGGTGTTTGTCTCCTGCTCTCAAACTCTTTACTTATTATTTCTTATTCCTACCCTGCCTCGTTAGAGACAGGATTAGAGCTGGTGTGAAGGTGCAAGTCCTTGGCAGGCTGGACTTCTTCCTCCTTTCGTGACCCCACCCAGTGCCTTGCACAAAGGAAGTGCCCCTAAGCTGTGTCCACTCCCATGTACATCCCCCCTTTCCCCCATCTCATTTATCCAAGTCATTAGGGCAGGTGGGGTCTCCATCCATTTAAACCCTACGACCAGATAATTGGTAGCTGATTCTATTTTTGGAAGCCTGTCAGAGTTCTTTTGTTTCTAGACTAAAGGAAGGATGATTACGCAATAATTGAAGGAATGGCAAGAAATCAAGGGAAATTCCCTCTTTATAGTCAAGCCAATCAGTCTTAGATTAATGTCCCCATTTGGTGGGATGTAAACCCTGCACCACTGAGGCGTATTCACGGGGGGTAAAATTCACTGGGCTAAATTTTATCCTTAGAGACAGACGTGCACTCTTGTTTGTTTTAGTGAAGGTTACAGTCATATATATCTCACAGCAGGACTTTTCCCATGGGATCTTATTATTTTTGAAGCATGTTGAGTGTTAAATTTTTTTAACCCAATTGTAGATAGCATCTTGGAGGAGAAAGTAGTTCCTCACTAAATGGTCCTAAATGAGTAATGATCACATAGAACGAGGGCTATTACCTCGAAAATGTTCTAAGGTTATTCGGTTATTTTGGAAAAATATAAAAAAGAAAGACGTAGAAACGTGAGAGCTATAATGATGTGACATTAATAAAAAAGTTTTAAATCTTGGATTTTTATCTTGTTTTGTAGTCTCATAATTTGTTTTCTTGGGATGGAAAACATAAAACAACAAATAAAGTCTTAAGAAGATTTCTTTTCTAAGGTACGAGTAGATATCATATCTGAAAAACTGAAGAATTAGAGATGACAATCTACCATTTTCTAATAATTTCCGTAGGCTGTGGAATTGAAAGTACATGTGCATGAAGTAACTCATAGAAAATTTTTCTTCTTTTCCTGTTTAAAGTAAGAAAGTGGATTCTGGATCTGTTTTTGAGCCCAGGAAAAATTTAGCATCCACAGAGTGCCGGGTATCTCCTGGGAAGTGGACTATTACGTAAAATCCCAGAGGAGTTGCTGGGAATTGAGGATGGACTCCAAGAGGAGATGGTGATGTTGTGCATAAGGAGCACATTTCTGTCACTGGTTGGACCACTTAGTGAACAACGTTGAAAATTGGGGAAGAGAAACTCTGTTTCAGAAAACAGATTTGTGTGGGTACGGACACGCTGAGATGAGCCCTGCGAAGACAGGCACTGGGCCGGGGAAGTGGGGGGTGGTTCTAAGGCGGTTCTAAGGTGCAGTAAACTGCTGCATGTAGATGTTCCAGATGACTGCACTCCAGAAATGGTGCTGGCCAGAGGAGAGTATTGCTCCCTTCATTCTGCGGCTGCAGGAGAGGCTTAGAAGGTGAAAACCACCCACGGATCCACATGGCCCTGGGAAAGTCACTTTTAGTGCCGCTGCGTCTGCGCGTCCTCCTGGGGCTTCACCTGTGCAGACAGCACACTGGCCTGTTAGCCCTTGGGACCCAGTTTGAGATGAAAGTGGTGGGGATCTCTCTTAGCAGTTGTAAGTTTCCCAGAAAAGGCTGATTTTTGTACTTAAAGAGAGAGAGGGGAGAAGGGCAGCAGAGTAGCATTTAGTGACATGCTCTTATTATTGTCTGAGAAGTCTTCATGGAAAGGTTGAGGAGAGACCCAGGTAAGTCTTCTGGAGCATGAGTCCATTCACAGCTGTCATGTCCTGTTAAACCTGGCAGACAAAAGACCTGGCACGCCTGTGGTCAGGGCTCTGCGCCACCCTCCTGAAGACCTTGATGTCGGCACCCTGCTGTGTCCCAACCATTTGCCTGGGGGTGACAGAGCACAGTGGTGATAGCCACTTAGAACACATTCCAGTCAGCCTTCTTTAGGTGGAAGTCTGAGGCATCCTCCACACAGGGCCGATAGCCAGCACGGCAGCCAGCATTGCAGCAGGAGCCCCGCTCCAGTTTTCACCAGGACTCACCTGAGAGCCAGCTGCAGTCACATTGTCCTCACCACCTCCGATGTTCCAGTCTGCATGACACCCTTCCTGGATGTGATTTCTGGAGTGGCCTCCTCCCCTGGGCTGAGACAACATGAGTCACCCTGCCTCTGAATTCCCAATCCCTAGCCTTTTTTCTCCTATGGGCCTTGCCTGTAGAACATTCAGGAGTTAAAAGACTATATGTTCAAGAAAGCTAGTTATGCAAGTGAGCGCAAGTTAAGATAATTTGGGGCCCTAAACACCAGCATAAGTGCTTGGGGGTGCCTGGTTTTCATATTCCTTTTAATTAAAGCCCCTGCCCAGAAATCTGGAGAATATTATGTCACTCTGAGGCATTCAATTGCAAATAAGCTATGCATAATACATCAGGAGGATGTTTTATTTAAAAAAAGGCAAATCACTAAACATAAAAGGTTTAATGTACAGGTAGATTAAATTGCTCAAGTTCTATAATATCCCATAATTTCTCATTGCTCACAAAGAGCAGCTGTTGGATGAAGAATGTTTTCATCCTGGAGTGCCTCCTCTGTGCCCCTCCTGGAGGCCCTGCAGTCTACCCGTGTGCAGCTTCTGCTGGGTCTTGATGCGTGTCTAGATCTGGCTTATCCTCCATGCTGGAGGTTTGGGAAGGCTGTTCCTGTTTTCTTCCAAGTAGGCCTGGAAGAACACTAGGACAGCCACACGTGGCAGATCCCTCTGTGTAGGGCGTCCAGACAATCCCCAGGTAAGTAGCCAGGTAAGGACGACATCTGGGCAGGAGGGAGGGCATGTCTACGGCATGAAGACCTGGAATCTAGCCCTTTATTTCATTTTCTTCTCCTCACATACGTTTTAGGAACAAGTTTGTTAGATGACTACTATATTGTGCTTTGCAAAGCAACCGTTTAACAGATACTTGGCTTGAGTTCTAGGGCTGAGGTCATATTTAAATGCTCAGCAGGAGATGTGAATGACCCTTGTCTGTTAATTAAGTGGCTATTCATGCACGCGCACACACACACACACGATATTCATACACATACACACACACACATGCAGGGTATTCATCCACACACACACACACACACGCGTGCAAGGTGGCACCCTCACTTTCAGAAAAGATTAGCAGTTTTAAACAAAGAAACAAAGGTAATGGTTCCAGAGAGTACAGGCTTCTATAGGCAATCTTTTATCACTAAAAAACCACCTTTAGCCTAAACTAGCCCTAAAAACAAGCAAATAACAACAAACCTCTTAGTTTATGAATTAAAAGGACCCCAAAGACTAATGGTAAGACATGGCTTCCCTGTGCCCACCCTGTACCTTACCCTATTTGATATATATAATAATATTATGAGGATACAACACTAAGGAAGAACACGAGTGAATTAAAGTAAAAAACTCATTCCTATGGCAATCTAGCCACTCATAAAACATGTCCAGTGTCCAGATGTGGGAGCGTTCCAGCAGAGATTTATTACAGATGGTGTACATGGTCCCTTGGTTATGGGGCTCATAAAGGTTTGTTGAATGAATATTACACGCAAAGAGACAGCACATCCCCCAACTATCGACCTGATTCTTCTGAGAAATGCTCACAAAGTATTCTCCAAGAGCTGCCATATAAAACCATAGGGGTTACATTATTACAACGAATAAGCAGAATATACACATAGTGTGGATCATGTAACCGTCTATGATATTAATAGACCTTGACCTCTAGATTCTCAAGGTTGACTTTCCTGCCGAGAGAAGCTGACTGTGCTGAAGGGTTGAGACGGTTTTAGACGCCCTGTCTGACTCAGTTCCCACCACCGATGAGAGGAGTCTGTTGTGTAAATGGCATAGTGCTGCTCACTCTTGACCCAGGAGAGGAGCAAAATTGTTATCTTATTACATAGATGAGTTGGGAATACCAGAAATTATTATTTGAGTTCTTCCAGATATCGTGTTTCTTAAATATAAGACTGTCCTTAAATAGAGCTCAAAGCAACTACTTCTATATTATCCTTTGCAGAGTATCCCTCCCCCTTTTTAAGGTTAGAATCATTTAATTAAAAAGGAAAGCCCCAAGCCTCTTCCGTGGATCAGACTCAGAGCCTGAAGTGAGGATGGCCACAGTGTGCTTGGCTGATCAGAGGAATAACTCTGGATCCGTTGTTGTAATTTATCTTTGCCGTCTCTTTTCAAAGTGAAGTATGCAGACCTCGCTGTTGGTGTTGAGGTTAAGACTTCTTTTCAGATTCCTCCGGCTGGGCGGCCCTGAGACGTGCTCTGTCCGTCAGAACTTGTCCACAGGCCGCCTTCACGGAGCTCTGAGCCACAAAAGTTGAAGTTTGGTTAATCTTAATAGAGTTTTAAGTTCTTTGATCATATCCATTATTGTTGAAATTCAGGATATAGTGCCATTATTTCTGTGAAGTTTTTAGCACAATAGCTTCAAACTGTTTGCATTAGGCAGAGATAAAGCTGTGTGGGGCTTACTGGCTCTCCTATGGGACAAGGAAGATAAGTGAAATTCCAGAGGACCAGGAAGCATGGAGATTCCTCCTGCCTACAAGGCCAGCCTGGGAAGAGACAAAAGCCGCTTTAACAACCTCCAGATAAGCAGATGCATTCGTGGCCATTAAAGAGACAGCAGACACTAATTAAATTAGTGAAGAAGAAAAATAAGTAAACCGGTGCCCCATTACCTGGAGATGTTATGAAAACACAGAGAAGAGCGCAAAGGGGAAGCGGGGTGCGTTCCTTTCCACGCGTGCATCTCGTCCCAGCACGTCAGAGGTTAATAGTGAGGACAAGCCCGCTAACGCGGAACCTGCTCAGAGGTTTGCTCCATGCAGTGTGCTTCCCTCCAGCACACTGCAAATGCAGTTCATGTGTCGGGGGAGAGCCCTGTCCATTGTGGTTAGGGAGAGAGGTATCATCTCACTTTTCTAATAAGGTCTGTAATCCAGTCCAAGTGAAAACAACACTGTAGATTCAGGAAAAAGGATTTTGTTCAAGAAAAAGAATCTGGCCCAGTTTAGAAAGAGTGCGTGGATTTTGTCTGAAATGCCATAATTCCACAGGGGGACACTTCCCCAGGAACACAAGATGAGCTGTCGCCGAGTTCAGACCTGCATTGTCCTCTGAGTGTGTGAAATATGGCTGGTCCTACCCGAGTGCCGCGAGTGGAAAACCCCATAGATTTCTGAGCCTTAGTAGGAAAAGAGAGAATGCAAAACAGCTCATTAATAATTTTTTATATTGATGTCCTGTTTAAATGATAGTATTTCTGTATATATCGGGTTAGATAAACTATATCACTAAAATTAATTTCACTTAGGTTTTACTTCCCAAAATATGGCTCCTAGAACATTTAGGATTACAGGTGCAGTTCACATGGTCTTGCTATTGACAGTGCTGACTTAGGGACACTTGCTTATTTGGATCTAACTCAGAGGCCTGTGGGTAAGGCTGTCAGGGAGGTCTTCCTTCTCTCTTTCCTCCTCTCTCCCTCCCTCCACCCTTCTTTTTCTCTTCCTCCTTCCTTCTCGTCTTCCCTGACGTGGTTTCCTAGGATCACTTTGATTCTTAATCACTCCGCGTTTGTTCTAGCATTTGCAGCAGAATTGGAGCGTATCTAAGATTAACTTGGTGATTAATAACACTTAGCAATTTGTCTGATCTTAGCAGAGAGGGTTGGCTCTGGGAACCTGGAGGACAAAATCCCTCCCCCTTTGATCGTGAATGGATCACGATCCATTCTTCACTCTGCGCTCTCTACTCACCAACATGACAGTTTTCCTACAGGATGCCATGCCTTTCATAAAGCCACAAAGGAATTGTGGATGTTGGTTATTCTTTCCTCTAAGCTCTGAGGAGAACTTATAACGATATGATTATCCATTGTCAAGGACTAACTACTCAACACTGCTCTGTGCCAGGCCCTGTGAGGGAGATGACAAAGGTGACAAGTGGGCTCTACCTTCAAGGTGCTCGAATCTGGAAAGGGCGGCTGCTCCTGCACGCAGTCAGGTGAGATGTGTTCGAATGGCTCTGGGAACACAGCAGGAGGGGTTCTGCCAGGGAGGCTGGGAAGTGCCTCTCAGGGGAGGAGACACCTCTCCCTGAGCGGTTCCTATTGTGATACAGCGGGAAGCGCTCTGCACAGAGTGCCCGTCAGCTCAATGACTTCCACGTGTACATTCCTAGCAAGGCGTGAAGGGCCCGTCACGGGGAGCAGAGGGCCATGGGCTGCTCCCTGAGGACGTTTTCCTTCCACAATTGAAGCAAAGATAGAAAATAGAGAAGAATCTTTTAAAGAAGAGATGTCAGAGCTGACTTTTTAGACCTCCTTCCCTCCCACTTGATTCCTTCGTGAAGGTGAAATTAAGCTCTACAGAATGAAGTCACAACGGGACACTTCCCAGTGTGATGGTTAGGGCATCACTCAATAAGGGAGAGAAAGTACACGAAGCATCTTGAACTTTGTCTTTCTTTTTTCAATTTAAATAAGGAAGCTGCATTTAATCTAGAACCTTTATCATTTATGTGCCGTATCAGAAAAGTCAATATTGTATCATAGGAACAGTCAATCAGAGTAGTGTTGACAATTATGGAATTCTGTAGTTTCTGACGTAGAAAAGGAGATGAGAGGTGAAATTCTTCCTTGTTTCTAGACAGTCTTCTTGGGAGCATTCCTTTCCGGCCGCTGGAGGATGGTGGTGCCGCTGGAGCAGGCTCGGCGGTGGTTACCTGCTGACGGTGTCATTGGGCAGGTTGATTTTTTTCTGAGCCCTGATGGCTTCATAGCTTCATCTGAACAAAACAGAAATAGAAATAAAATCTACCTCCCAATGTTGTTCTCAAGATTAAGTAACCTAATATTTTGAAAGCACCCAAGCTCCCGGTACAGTGTCGAGCATCTAACAAATGGTTCCTCAATTACCCCCTTTGCTCTCCGAATATTCCTCCCCACTCCTCCTCTCCATCCGTCTTTCTTTCGTCCTTTCCCTCTCCTGCTCCTCCCCTTCCACCTTCCTTTCCTCAGACCTGCATGATCTTGTATCACTTCTATGCCGTCACCGGGTCCCGAGGTGCCTTTCTCAGGAGCTTGTTCTTACTGCCTGCGGTGGGAGTGGGTTTACTGACTCCACTTTCCTCCCTGAACACATGATACTGTTCTTAGAAGCTTGAAACTACAGTGGATTGGGGTTTAAACTTAACTCAATATTCTTTTTTCTTAATTATCTGCATCATCTCTAAATTAACATGCCTTTATAAATATAGGCTTTTTAATGGAAAACATAATTGTGAAAAGTGAAATCAATTACTCAATAAATAAAAATCTGGATAACCTCACGTTGTTTACAGCTGCACAGTAGTTCTCCCATGAAACTACCACAGAATATACTTGTTCCTCAGGGAATAATGAGAGATGTGCCATGAGAAGCCACACATTCTCCAGAAACCTTGCAAATGAAAGATTTCACCTCTTCACAGACTTTGGGCTGTTTTCATATTGGTTATGTCAAAATGTAACTTTGTGAGCCCAAATACACATTTTCTACATAACTCATTCCTGGAGAAGTTATTGGTGTCTTCAGAAACGTGGATAATTGTTGAGCCCTAGTTGGGTGTGAAGTGCATGGCCAGTGGTCCAGGAATGCAGGTTTATAAAGTGGGGGTGCTGTGGAGGTGACTGCCCCCGGCCCAGGCTGCACATGGGGGCAAATGAAGTTATGCTGGGTGTGATAAACTGGGAAAGTGGGGGGCGGTTGTGCAGCTGGAGTTTGCAACCCAGAAGAAAAGCAGGTTCAATGGAAGATAGGTAGAGAAAGAGGCAGAAGGACAAACCATGATGGCCAGAGACAGGAGGACGTAGGAATTGGGGACTGGAGAGGTGGAGTGGTTTCATACCGTGCTAGCATCTAAGCTATGTCGGCGCTAGTGTCACCCCAGCATGTTTGTGTTGGAATGTCGGAAATGGCAGGAGACCTGTGGATTCTGATTGTTAAAAAGTTCCAAATTTTAAGTTAATCGAAAGCAGAGATCGTTTCTTTTTTCTTTTTCATTAGCATCTCTCTTAAGCGTTAGATTTGTGCTTGACATGTTTGTCATAGTCAACACGACTCTGAAGTAACTGATAACAGCGAGGCTGACGCGGACAGGGAAGTGCAGGGACAATGGGTCTGGGAGGGGCGTGGGGAGTTAGGTGGGAGAGCCAGGAGAGAAGAGGCAGGTGTGGAGAAAGGTTGGGAGGGAGCGTTGGGCCAAGGGCAGTGGGAAGAGGCAGCCCCTTCACAAGATTTGGAGGGGTCTGATTTTCTCAGTTAATATGACGAGGTGGGGAAAATTAGGAAGAAAAGGTGGGGCATATTTACACACAGATATACATGGGGGCTGATTCGTATCAGAACGGGAGTGCCAATGGTGGAGGCGTATAGTAGTCGATATCTACACGTAGATGTGGACATGTAGATAGGTGAACAGGCACAAGTTGGGTCTAGAGGGTAAAGAACAGACTGGGAAAGAGGCTGAAAAGAAACCAGTGGTGTGAGGGGAGGATTATTGATGGAGGAAGAATGGAGGAATCGGGGGATGAAGGGGGTAGACTGGAGAGTCAGAGTAAGTAGATTAGCAGTTGGGGAAGAGTCAGGCTAAGTGGACAGAATGTAATCAATGTCGTCGTTTATAAATCTCAACATTTCCCAGCAGGGGTGTTGCTGGGAGGGAGTTCTTAGCCCTGCGACTTAGCCTGGTCTGATGGAAGATTCACGAAGGGCAAGGCAGTGAGGGGGCTGGGAGTGGGCAACTGGAGGGAGAGCATCCTTCCTCACCGTCTGCCTGCTCCCGTGCTTCACAGGTTGGCAGCTGCACTCCTGGGTGTTACTAGACCCCACATCAGACTTCCTTTCCCACACCCATCATAGAGGCTTAGGAATTCCAAAGTAAAAATAAGAGTGTTAGCTACGTGCTTGAGTTTCCTGGACCAACTCTTAACACTTAGGCTCAGAATTCAAGGTCGAAGAAGACAAAACCCTAGCAGAAAGAATTGCCACTGAATGAGGAGGTGGGCGTTCCTCAGTCTGTCAACTGAACTTCTTTGTTTTGTGTCTACACTTCCTGAAGTCTATCCAGTCTTTCAGTTGGGGTTTTGGTACTCTGGAATCCCAAAACCTGTGTTAGAATGGGATTGTGAGTCAAGGACCTACGACCGGTGCAGAAAATAGTCAACTCCCTTGAGGCAAAGAAAACGTATTTTTCCTATTGATATTTGCGGCTCTTAGCAAACTTCTTGGTGTATATTAGGTGCTCAGTAAATGTTAGCTGCAATGAAATCGTAAAGTCTGAGTAGATCATTACAGAAACACACACACAGGTCTCTTGCAGTGTAAACTTTTCAAAGTGTTGGGGGCAATATCTTGTGGTTCTGGGATGCCGTTTAAAATGACCATGCAGAATAGAAATCAGCAGATTTTGATGTGATCTTTGATGGGATGGCTTTGGTGACTTTTCTCACCAGTTTTATCTGAACATAATTCCCCTAGCAGAGGGACGACTGTACACAAGTTCCTAGCTCATCCTATTGCAGATCACAGCATGAAATCCCCAGCAGACATCAGTAAGCAAGATTGATGAGGAGAAACGAACCATGAGATGAAAATGGAAAATCAAAACCTTCTCTCACACCAGACATTTGCCACTCGATGTAAAAACCTAAATCATAAAGCAAGAGGCAAGCCTTGGTAACAGACTCACCCTCGAGCATGCCTGCTTTGAAAAAGCAACACCTCGAATGGTGGCGTAAAGCACCCGTTCCACAGTTCTCTGAGGGTGAACCCCAAGGGCCCTGCACCAGGAATGTCCGCTCCCTGTGCGGTGACCTGGCACCTGCCTCCCCTTGCCGTCTGTAGCCCTCTCCTCACAGGACATAGGCCCAGTTACATTTTCCAAAATATAAATCAGTTTCCATTCTCTTCTCTCAATACCATGGCTATTTACAAATGGAACTAATGCTTCCAAGGGTCATGACCTCCCTGGCAGACCATACGGCCTTTGGCCTTCCGCTGTCATTCCAATGCTAAGACCACTGTGGGAATTCAGTACCTGCTAAGCACAATGATTTTGTAATCCTTAAAGAAAGCTTGGTTCCTTCTTTTTTCTCTTTTTTTTCCCTCTCCTTTGAGGCAGGATCACAGTGTAGTAAGGTATGCTTCCTAAATACTGTTCTTCCTCCAACTCCACATGAGCTGATTTTTTTTTTAACTCTTTAGATTGATGTTCCGTCTGCCAAAGACATTTCTTAAAAGCATTAAGGTGCATCTCTGTAGTGTTAATTTTTTTAAATGCTTTGCCTTTTAGAATGCCCTTTCCTGCTCAATCGATAGGTTGACCTTGGTTAGAAGGCTTGGAATATTTATTTCTTCGAGGTCTTTGTAGAAAATACATCACATTACACAAGCACTTTGAAATTCAGTGTCATAATTTTCTTTCATGACACAAAGTCTGCTCCGAGTTTAAAGATTCATCAGGAAGTGGATGTTGGCTCATGATTTTATTAGCATTTCTAGATTATAGCTGAAAAAATCCTTATTCCTGAGAAGTATTTTAACTTACTATTTACCAGTTACATTGGAATTGTGGTGGGGCCTGGATGTTAACTGTATGGTCAATGTTGAATTACTTTTTTGTCTGGTCTGATTTTCCTGATACGTGTTATATTGGTAATTCCTTGTTTGTGAACCAGGGGAAATTTTTTTTTTTCCTTTTTTTTCTCCACCCTTTCTTAGAGAGCAGTTTTCCAGCCTGGTCAAGTGAATTAATGAGGGTCTGACCTCCATCGAGACTGAATTTATGTGCCCTCAGATGTAAAGACATTTGAAAAAGACACAACAGCAAATTCACATGCCAAGCCATGCCAAAAAAATCCAGGAGCTTAATTTATTACTTCTAAAAAACATGAATTGGGTCTCTGAAAGTTAATCATGTACAAATGTAGCATGACGCTAAATGCAGCGCTTGGCTTTCCTGCAAATTGACACACCCAGGAGCTCCTAAAGCTAAACGAGTCACAAACAGCTTTTAAGTTAATTTTGTTTACATCTCTGCTTCTGTCAGATTAAAACCAGGCTCCCTCAGTGCTGATGTTTTAGCCTCTTTTGGGACCAAATCATACACTGTCATTAGGGTCTTAGCTGAGAGCCAAAGGGCAGGAGCTTCTGTAAAGCATGATGCTGATGACGAGGAAGTAATTTAACACTTGAAATTATTTCATAATCCCATCCTTCTGGTTATTGGAAAGGTGGAAAAAAGTGTGCCCATGAAATGAGCCACTTCTTAATATTCAAGCATTTATGATTATTTAAAACAGAAGCTTGAAAAATCAGTTTAAAAACTTGTTATCGACTTTAATTTCTTGTTTGTAACTGTGTGAAAAATAAATAGGTCTGTGGGCAAAGACTGGAAGATGATGTGCAAAAATGTAAACGTGGCACATGGTAGTCTATCCTCTCCCTTCAGTCTCTCAAACTTCCTTCATGTTTTGTTTATGGAATTAAAAATTTGTTAAAATTAAAAAAATGTTACTCTACATTAGGACCTTATAGTCTTATAAGCATAATTACGAAAGTAATTAGTAAAATTTTAAAGAAATAGAAATATTATACTGTAGCAATTCTATTCAATCACTTGCTTATGTAGGTATGATGTGTAGATATAGTCTTATATTTATATATCCTGAACAGGTTTTCCTCTGGCCTTTACACCCAAATGGCCCTTTGTTTTCCTTTACGTAATTCTCATCATCCTAGGCACCTTTTAATAGAAATGACCATGAACTTCTGAATGCAGGTAATACCTGTGATTACAGATATCACTTCGTACAACCAATTCTGGTAATGCTTGTCCTTTTGTATCATCCAGTAGTTTCTTCTTCATTCCTGGTGTTTTTTAATGAAACGAAGTTGGGTCGTCTCACAGGGCTTCCATAATAATTAGCATGGATAAGGAAGAGTCTGGCAGCTTCCCAAAATTCACAGCAAAGTTGTGTTTGCAATTATCTGCTGTGTCTTTATTCTCTAAGCCCACACTCCTGGGAGCATGTGCTCTACCCCAGGCAGCGCATCGGCGCTGCAGGCATGAAGATGGCAAGGCTGGGCCTGAGCTCTCTGAGACGGTAGAACGGGGGCATGTTAGTTTAGCAGAATGAGGTGGGCTTCTCTTGGAGAAATAGACACACCAGGTAAAACTTTTTTCACGCTCTTAATTTTTGCTTATGCAGCTGTGGTGTGACTACTTCTCTGTGAACCCCATTTTGTACATTCAGCATTCTTAAGTACCAATTATGTTCCGGGTGTGGGCTAAGCGTTAGAACTAACTTTGTGAAGTTTCAATGAGGAAACAGTGTGGTAATGGGTTTAGCTTGGGGTCTCAGAGTCAGCCTGCCTGGGTTCAGATCTCAGCTGTGTCCATTGGTACTCCTGCCCCTGTTTCCACCTATAAAATGGAAGTGCGGACAGCTCTTTTCTCACAGGGTTATTATTAAATAAATGTAGATCATTGCTAAGATTACATTAAAATGGTGTCTGGTGTATCCAAGGGCTTCAAGCGTGTTATATGCAACTGGAGAGTGCCTGGAAGATAATAACAACTAACAGTGTCAGTAACTCCCGCACTAGCATCTTCTTCCATGCTTGGGTGCCAGGAGGGCGCCTGCTAGCTTTCGTTTCTCCAGCACCTCTGCCTGGTGCCAGGCACGTAGTAGGAGCTCAAAGCTGTTGAAGGAAGACACAGTCCTGCTCTTGATGAGATTGTTTCTTGTGGAGACATTCCAGCCTAGTCTCTACAGTGACCTGTGAAAATGATTATTATTCACATCTTTTAGATGAGAAAATGCTAGGTCTACCCTTACTAGAATGTAAACTGCACAACCGAAAGGATCTTCTCTGCTTTTTTGTTTCTTAAACTCAAGAGTCCCAAGTACTTGGAAGAGTGCCTGACACATAACAGACACTCAACGGAGGGAGTGGGTGTCCAGTTCTGATCCTGGGCGTGGCGGGAACTCTTGCCAAGATGTCTTGATTCTCATTCTGCTTCTTCTCCCGCCTACCCTAAGCTCCTGATCTAATAGCAGCGACTCATGAGGTCAGAGGACCATGAAATATAAGCACCAGGTTGTGACACGTGGTCTGGTCATTTGCAATCTCCTCCTTCAACTTAGCCTTTTCCCCGGAAGAGTCCGGTGTCTTGTCCTATTCCTCAATTTGCCATTCCCCTCCCCACAGATGCCCTCCTTAAATCAGAAGTACAAGATGTGATTGTCACGTTCGTGCATAAATCTTCCCCCACCCAGCCTGTCCTTTCCTCCCTCTCTCTTTGTCTCTCTCTCCCTTCCTCCCTCCTTCCTCTCTCTTCCCCTCCCTCCTTTCATCTCTCTCTCTCCTCCCTCCTTTCTCTCCTTCCCTCTCTCCTTTCTTCCTCACTCCTTCCTCCCTTTCTCTCTCCCTCCTTCCCCTAAAAATACTTGTGAAGCTCCTACTGTGTCAGTCACTGTGCTAAGCAAAAACACACCACACCCTGCCCTTATGGAGTTTATATTCTAGACTGACATTCATCAAATGAGTAAATAAGTAAATGTAGAAACGTAAACGCTATAATGAGAACTTCTTAAGAATGTCTAATAAGGGATTTATCGGGAGTAGAGGTCAGGAAAGCTTGGGATGGCTTTGGGATTTGAAGGGTGAGTGGAAGATCAATCCAGAGGGAAGGGAGGACATAGAGCCTGGGGTGTGATGGAGCCTGGAAGGACGAGGGGTTGAAAGGAGCCAGTGCGGCAGGGATGGAGGTGAGGCTGAGAGGGACCCTGCTGTGACTATTGAGCTTGGTCTTCACCCAGGGGCAAGGGAGAAGCACTGAAGGGATGACAAGTTCACACTTGTGTCTTGAAAAGATCCTTTGAGTGCAGTGTGAAGAGGAGAATTAGAATAGACGAGGAAAGACCCCTTAGGAAAGTGTTGAAATAGCACAGGTAAGAGTCGGTACTGGAGGTGAAGACAAGTGGACACATTCGAGAACTATTTAGGAAGTGAAACGCAGAGCCCAGAGATAGGTGCGATATAAGAGGCAAGCGAGGGGAGTTTTCAAGAACGCTAAGCCCAGATGGCTGACTGCCCACCAGGTTTGTGTTCTCCCTTCGCTGTTGAGGAGCGCTCTCTGGGAGCAGCTGGCTTTCCAGGGACTGACTGCGTTTCTCAGCACACATCATAATTGGCTACAGACAAACGACTAATTCTCACCAATGGGAATGTGAACATAGTGATGGGTCCAAGCTTTCGAGAAGCAGGTGGACCTGCCCCGTTTGCTTTGCCAACTTACATCTAAGATGGGATCCACTAGACAAAAGGAGACTAGATCCTCATGACATGGATAAAGACTCCACTGAAGACCCCCACATTGGACCCCTAGTGAAGGAGAGCAGGATGAAAGGCTCAGGAATGGGCATCCTGGAATGGACGTAATGGGTGAGGCCAGGCAGCCCACCAAAGATTATGTTCCATGCGAGGGCACCAGGGACTCACCAGTCACCATGGTTATCTGGTAGAATGTGCTGGTGAGAGGGCACCAGGAACCTAGGCATTCAGTGCCAGGGCTGACAGTAGGAGGGGCTGTCACGGAGCTGGGTTGACGGGGCCTCCTCCAAGTCCTGTAACCGCCAGCAGTCAGGGTTATAGGGCAGCTTTGGCGTTGCTACTGCACCGGCCTCTCAGGATCCTCCTGATTTCCCGTTGTCTTCAGTGACGTCTCACCTCTGGAGAGTGGGAACTCCTCTTCCAGCCCCGCGTGAGCTCTGGAGATATTTTGTCCTGGTAATTGTTTTTTCCCAGGCAGATCTTTCCCGGGTCTTAGGGAGTTTTCCCCTGTGCAGGGTGTGCAGGTTGGAAGATCCTCCAGGGGCCTTTATGCAGATTTCCGGAGCTCACCCTCTGCCTAGTGTTATCCTCTCACGACCCGGCACTGCAAATTCCAGCTCCCTCTGCCCCTCCACTCTCATCCGGCTGCTGTGCTGTTGGGGTTCCCTCTCCCTAGGTTGTTTCCCCCTCTCGGAGAACACAGTCCTGTGCTTGTCCAACTACAGAAACACTTGTTTCACACCGTTTGCCCAGTTTTCTAGTTGTTTATGATGGGGTGCAGGCCTGGACCCTGTTACTTTCCCAGGGCTGGAAGCAGATGTTCCAGTGTTGTCTTTAATGGCAAAATCTTGGTCCAGACAAAACATAGGCACCCCGTTGAATGTGAATTTCAGAGAACTGATGAGTAATTTTTAGCATAAGCATGTTCCATGTTGGGTGTCCCGCATTTTTACTTGCTCCATCTGGTAACCCTGAGGCCAGACCAAGTGCCCGGGTGCTGGAGGGGGCAACTGCTCTCTGAACTTTTTCTGTATTGAAGATTTTTTTTTTGTGTGTGTGAGGAAGATCAGCCCTGAGCTAACATCCATGCTAATCCTCCTCTTTTTGCTGAGGAAGACCGGCTCTGAGCTAACATCTATTGCCAATCCTCCTCCTTTTTTCTCCCCAAGGCCCCAGTAGATAGTTGTATGTCATAGTTGCACATCCTTCTAGTTGCTGTGTGTGGGATGCCGCCTCAGCATGGCCGGACAAGCGGTGCATCAGTGCATGGCCGGGATCCGAACCCAGGCCGCCAGTAGCGGAGCACGTGCGCTTAACCGCTAAGCCACGAGGCCGACCCTAAAGATTGTTTAGAGCAAATCGGAACCCCACGAGAAATTATTTTTCACTTTCAGGGATCCCTTGCCTCAGCATTGAGAAAACTTGGAAAGACTTGGAAAACTTGGAGAGGGAGTAGGAAGAGAATTGCTGAATGCTGGAACCAGAAGGGACGTGGGTGACCCCTTGTTTGACCCCACGTTTCATAGGCAGGCTGAGGGCTAGAGAGGAATTTTCACAATTTAGCTTGCTAATAGTGCCATTTTTGATGGCAATTCTTGCACTGTCTAAAATGAGAGAATATTTAGGAAATGTCATCAAATAAATGAAATTTAAGTGTTTTATAGAGTAATGCAAATTTTAGCTTTGAATTGTTACTGTGATTACTTCTGCAATTAGAAAAATTGCTAATGGCTTTTACTTAATGTGGACGTTGTTGTAATTCATACCAACTTGACAAATTAAAAACGGTTTTTAATTGGAAAAATAATTATGAAATGGGATTATGATACTTATTAATGATAGATCCTTGTTAAATGAAAATGTTAATTATCACCAATGGATATGAGATGGAATGCATTCCAAATGTGAAGATAATAACTGGCTGCTTTTTTCTTGGCAATACCGATGAAAATTCGAGGGGCCTAGCAGAAATGCTAAACGTGAATTGAAGTGGTGCTTATGTTTTTGAGCAGGTATCAGCAAAAAGGGAAACTGTGTCCCGGAGAAAGGGTCCCAGACAGTAAACTGTTACTGCAATGAAGTTAGGATTGAGGCATGTTTGTTAATATATTTGAGATTCCTTGCTTTAAGGGAAAATTTATTTTAAAAATTTCCTATGATATTGGGATGAAAGTGGCTGAAATCAGGTTGAATTTGATGGTTAAACCTTACGATTAAAACAGAATGGATCAGAGCAGAGACGAGCAAAGAGACAGAAGAGCTACCACATAAGCTGCCTGCCTCAGCTGCCACCATTCTGCTCAAGAGGCTGGTGGCAGGACACCAGAGACCCTCAGGGCTGCCCACGTCCATGCCCTGATGCCTTAGAGAAACTTTGTGGGCCGGGCCCCCAGCGCCCTCCTTCAGTGTTTCCTCTCCCCTCCCGCCAAACCTTGGGTCTGGTTTTCACACTTCATCTGTTACACTGAGCTTGGTCCTTAGTTGGCTTCATGCTTCTTGCACTGACTGTAGCTGGTGCGATGGTTCTAGACCCCCCAATACCTAGACCGTGACCCTTGTCAGCCCCCAGGCCAGAGCATTTAGACTGTGGTCATGTTGAAACAGGTTGATAAGAAGGTGGTTGGTCACCATGACAACAGGAAAATAAGGAGAACCAGGGACTCCTCCGATGCAAGGTTTTTTCCCGCTCCGTCTTCCAACTCTTTCATTGAATTTTTAATTTTCTGCTCTCATATTATCAACTTCTAAGAGCTATTTTTTATTCTCAAATTATTTTTGTTTTCCAAATCTTTTGTTCTCCACAAAAGATATTACTTTTTTAAAAAATTTCTTTAACAGTCTGTTTTAAGGATACACTATCTTGTTCTCTGGTATTATTAATAAAATCTTAGGAAATGTTTACAAGACAAAGTTTGCATTATTTTGGACGGTGTCTTTCATATTAAAATATTTCTCAAATGTCAGATGACTACTCATATTTCAGAGTGTAGCACTGAAACAATGATTGAAAGCTATGTGCTCCTGGGTGGTCTTCACTGCAGGGTGGTCTTGATGGCCAGTTTGGAGGGACCCTGACCAACAGTGCCGTGAGGTCTTCCCTCTCAACTGGTCAGATTCTTCAGAGGATATGAGCCTGCTGCCAGGGCAGGGGCTACATGAGGAAGAAAGTGGAGACTGAACACCCAGTAAGCATTCACTGGATCCCCATTTTCCACACGATATTTTCACCCTCAAGTGCCCCTGGTGTTTCTGTCCCAAGACATTCTATTCCTTTCCAGAGAATAAAATTTCTGGTTTCTGCTGCGAGGGGGAAGTTGCAGGGGATCAGTGGTTGTCTAATCACTTTTCCCCTATTAGATTGTCTGGGATCTTCAAACATAGTACATGTCACCTCTCTTCCTTTGCCAACGGTAGACTTTGCTAACTGATTAAAATCCTCTTTCTGGATGAACTCTGACATGATCTTACAATCTTTCTTCTTTTTTTTCTCTTTTGATGCCCCAAACTTTTATTCTGAAAAAATGTAGACTTCCCCTCCCCCAAGAAAGTTGCTGGTATCACTTAGTTTTCTTATTGAGATTGACCAGTTGTTCTTATATTATCATATTTGTGTCTGATGCCCCTCTTTTTTTTTCTGCTGGGCCATTTGTGAGATGGTTGCAGAGAGTATGACGTTTCAGTCCTAAAGACTTCCACACATATTTCCCAGGAACAAGAACATTCTCTTACATAATCTCAACAAAATTATTACACTTGCTATTGTAATAAATAGCCATATACTCGGTGCCTTAAAACAATACAAATTTATTATCTTGCAATTCTGGATGTCAGAAGTCTGATGTGGGTCTCACTGGGCTCAAATCATGGTGTCAGCTGGGCTATGCTCCTTCTGGAGGCTCCAGGAGGAAGCTGTTTCCTTACCTTTCCAGCTTCTGAAGGCTGCCTGCATTTCTTGGCTTGTGGCCCCTTCCATCTTCAAAGCCAGCAACGGCTGATGGAGTTCTTCCCACAGCACACTGCCCGAACACTGAATCTCCTGTGATTACATCGGGTCTACCTGGATAATCCAGAAACCAGCCCTAGCTTGAGGTCTGTTGACCTGCAACCTTCATTCCCCCTGCCCATGCAACCCAACATGTTCACAGGTTCTGAGGGTTGGGATTTGAGCATCTTTTGGGGGAGCATTATTCTATCACACTCAGGACTTTAGCGTTACTATAATACAACTATTTAATATATTTCCCCAGTTGATTCAATAATATCTTTAAGGATGACTTAAAAGTATCCCATCAAGGACCATGCACTGCACTTAGCTATCGTGTCTCTTTGGTCTCTTTTAATCTAGAACAGGTCCTCAGCTTCTGTGTCTTTCACAATGGACATTTTGAAGAGTGCAGGTCGGCTGATTTGCAGAGTTCCCAACTTGTTATTTTGAAAAATTTATTTTTATTTTTTTGTTAAGTGAACCAATGATCCAGACTTAACTCATGAAGCTGCTGGTGTTTCTTTAAGTTTCAAGGAAAAAAATGCATTGTCTTAGAGGAGCACAACCAGGCAGCACTCCCACTGTGCCCTGCTCCCCCTGGCTGATAGATGTGAACACAAGAGCACACGGCAGCCAGTTAAAGAGGGTGACTGAAGACTGAGTCAAGATAATGGTATTTTTTCCAATGTGGCTGAAATGTCCCCTTTGCCCTCTGAAATATTATCTTGTCAAACAGTACAAAAACAACATTTTTCAGGTTTGTTCCCCTGCTGTTATGCATTTTCACCAGCATGCTAGTAATTTCTCCAAACTCACATGAAAAGCCAAGGAAGCCATAATTTGACAGTTTCCACAATAATATCATGTTTTCTTTATCTCCCCATTTCCCCATCTCATTTTGCTGACAGCTTTTCCTGTTTTAGAGACTATTGGGGAGGAGCATGCTCCCTCTCACATTTCCACTTCTGCATATGGTTAAAAATATCATCCATGAATTCTTTCATCTGGTTCCTTTAACTTGCTAATATATATATTATATATACGTATTTTTTGGTGTGGGGAAGTTATTTGTCCTCTGATGGTTGCTTTTAATTTGCATTTTTTGGTAAAGAAAGTGGAATAAATTTTTTCATATTTTCTTTTCAAGGCTGTTTAGCTTAATAGACAATTATTGGTGAAGTGGTATTTGGGATGGATTATTTAGAGTGAAAACTAACTAGCAAGTTTAAATAATAGCTACTCTTCATTGCATCCCTATTCTGAGCCAAGCACTGTGCTAGAAATTGTGCACATTATTTCCAATCCTCAGGCTCTAAGAGGTAAACACTATAAGAGGCTCCTGGCACTTCCCACAAATGACCCATTTAGCAAGTAATAGAACCGGCTTTCTCATCAGCAGGTTTATTTACAGAATTGATAACAACTAACAGCTTCCCTATGCATGGAAAACCTTGGATCAGCAAGTTCAAGGCACATATTTTTTTTTCTTTTTCAATTAGGTTAAAATTGTTTCGTGATAAAATAACCATTTTCATCAAATATTGCATAGAGTTTATCACACTCAAAAGCATTCTATTAGATTAATTCTCACTTTTAAGAATTGGTACATCATTTTTTTGTGTGTATGTTTAAGGGAGGTTTAAGGTTTAGGGTTACTTACATGATCTGTATTCTGAAAGCTGTGTGAATGTTAAATAAAACCCCATTAGTCAGAACTCTCAATCAGAATCTTTCACTGCCTTTGATTTTTAATAGGAAAAAGGAAAATTAGGAGAAAAGAGCTCATTTTAGGAGCTGAAAACAACATGAAGACCAGGTCCTGGCCTCAAGATACTTTTAACCCAACCTCTCAACTCTTGTAGCTGCTGGAGTCCTGGGCAGTCATATTTGCTGTTAAGGGCAACTCTTCTAAGGTGCTGGAACAGGAGTTATTCTCTGGAGGTCAGGAACGCACTGGCTAGAGGCATGTATCATGTTTTATGGGCATGTATGTTCATATGTGCATTTGCTTGGGAGAGGATACAGAGCTTTCAAAAATCAATGAGAGGGACTGGAACCCTGAAAATGTTAGTGATGAATTCATTTGAAGAGACTGTCTTCTTAGACTCAATTAAGTTCATTATATGCTATGTTTAAGGCAGGATAGAGGAGTCACACATTTTATGGGTGAAACACAGTATTTTTTGCGTTAACCCTTTTTTCAGAGTATGACTCATCCTCATCATCCATCAACAAACATTTATTTATTTAAAAGTTTCATTTAACAAATATTTGTTTAAAACAAATATTTATTTAAAGATTGTATTGAGTTTTTCTTGGGCACCAGGTACTGTGCTAAGCAGTGAGGACTTAAGGGGCTCTGTTCTAATGGACTCCTGGCCAAGCAGGGTAGGAAGACATTAATCAAATCATGACCTTAATTGATGCCTAATTGAAGTCTGTAATTAATGCAATGGAGTGAGATGAAGATGGTATAATCTATATATGGTCGAGAAGGAAAGTCGTGGAGGAAGCGACCTTCAGGCTGAGATCTGATGGATGAGGATGAAGGTGAGTTAACGAAGTGGAAGGGTGAGCAGAGAGAAGTCCTGACAGAAGGAAGGAGAGCAGTGCATTGGAGGAGCTGAAAATTCAAAAGCTTTCAATTTTCATCCAGGTAAAAGATGGTGGCAGGTTGGATTAGCGATGGTGGAAATAAAGAAAAGTTGATGGATTTGAGAGTTATTTTAGGAGGTAAACCTGCAAGTTTGGTGGTGGATGGTGATTATGGCCTGAGGCAGAGGGAGGTGTTTGGGATGATGTCTGGATTTCTAGTGTGCGTGGATGGATGGTGCTGCCATTGAGTGAGGCTGGGAAGACTGGGAAGAAACAAGGTTATGAGGAAGAACATGAGTCTGGTGTGGGAGATGCTGGTCTCTAGGTGACTTGAGATGTAGGAGTGGCCATGTCAAACAGTCTAATGCGAGTCTGGAGAGCAAGCTCTTGGGTAGAGACAGAAGTTTGCATTGTGGGTGTTCAGGGTGTATAGATAGTGAGTGAAGCCATAGGTCTGCATGGGAAGGCCAGGGAGAAAGCACACAGTGAGAAGAGATGTAGGCCCAGCGTTAAGACATGGAGTAGAGGAGAATGAGCCCCGTGGGGGAGACAGGAAGAGAGGGTGTCACAGAGCCAAAGGAAGGAGGCTGCAGGGAGGAGGCAGTGCTGTAGGTCACACACTATGAGAGGTGAAAGCCTTACCTTGAATTGAGTGACCGGAGGCCACTGGAGATGGACCGAGAGGGTGAGGAGTGAGTGGCACATGAGGAATCAGTGATAGAGGCTTGAAAGGGGTTTGCCTGTGAAGACGAGAAGAGAGACAGCTTCCAGAAGGGCTGTGAGTCTCAGGACGGTGCTCTTGTCATCTTCCTTTTGTTAACGGGAGACACCTGAGCGTGCTGGAAATCTGATGGGAGGGATCTGTTTGAAAACATGAAGCTGAGTGCAAAGGAGAGAGAAGGGATAATTGATAGTGTAAAGTTTTATTCTCTGTAATTTCCTGGTAGGATTTTTGAATATTGTTTGGCGAAATTATTCCAATGATTAAATTACAACGTTCACTTAGGGATTTTGCTAATATAATGTTGTATTTACACGATTAAAAACATCATGGGTTTGTCTCCTGCTTGTACGTGTTCCTTTTGGTTGTGTTCACTTTGGTTGTAATCCCCGGTACTCTGTGGGGATTAATGAAAACCTGATAAAAACAACGGGGCGATCGCAGACTCTAAAACAGCAGTTGGTACCGGGGCCAGCATCCATTGTTTGGTGACAAAACACTGCTAAAGTCTAAAGAGTTTCTTTTATTTAATGGGTAATAATGCAAGGTATGTTTAACACCACCGAAGCCTTGCTGAGTATATTTTTGTCAAAAAACAAGCAAAACAAAACAAACAAAAATACTCTTAAGGCCTTAAATGGATGTTCCTTCCTTTGTCCTGGGTGATCCTTATGTGTCTATCTGAGCTGCATTCTCATTAAGAGAAGATAGTTCCTTAAAATATGGTTTCATTTAATTTTTCTCCAGAGATGCAGCTGCCACGCTAAGGACAGCGCAGTCAAAAGTGGGAGCCTGGCTTGGATGCGTTTCCTTGCTGGCCTAGTGCTGATAATTCCGTTCTCAAAGAATCTCACGCTTTAGTCATCTTTCCCTTTAAGCTAATCAGGAAAATCATGTACTTAAAAAATGCTTGGGAGGTTCTTAAACTTTCAGGTGATTTACTTAATAGAGGGGGTCATTGTCTAATTTCACGAGTGTCCATGGTAGCTCGTCTCCAAAGGTGTCTCCCAGTGACCCTGGCTTTCATATCCTTCTGCAGGGTCCTTCTACGTTAAAGTAGAGATTTTCTTTAACAAATAGAATATGCCAGAAGTGTCTCGGTGCAGGTCCCAGGCCTGGGCCTTAAGGAGTCTGGGCAGCTTCTGCTTGTGAGCTCTTGGAAGCCCTGAGTTACCGTTTAAGAAATGTAGTTACCCAATGAGACCACATGGAAAGTCCACATGGAGAGGGAGGGGCCCTGGGATTCCATGGGAAGAGAGAGAGGCCAGCTCTCCCAGTGTCCCAGCAGAGCCCAGTCTGCAGCCAGCCCTGCCAAGGCTCTGGGCAGATGACTGGTCATTTCAGATGGTCCAGCCCAGTGCAGCCCCCAGGTGCCTGTAAGCACAGCTGACACCATGTGAAACAGGAGAGACTCCCGGCTGAGCCCAGCCAGCCCACAACACCGTGGAAGATAACAAAATGGTTATCGTTTGAGGCCACTGAGCTTTAAGGAAATTAATTACACAACAATAGATAACCCAAACAATACCTTATAGAGGTATATTCACATATGCATGTATGTGCCAGGACCTATATTTGCAGATACTTTAGCATGTTGATTTTTTCACAAATGGTCACATTTGAAACCACAGAGGGTACTATACGGTCATATAATTTTATACTTTCTTGGACTTGTCTTCATCAAGGAAATCTCATACCAAAACAGTGATTGGATAATTGAATTTTTTTATGCCTTCCCATTTTTCTTTCTCCTTTATAGATTATTTTAAAGAATCCCTTGAAAGTCCCTGGTCTTTTCATTGAACAGGGAGTGGCTATGTTCTTTAGCATAGACTGAAGGTAGTGTGTTCACTTTTGGATATTGGTGGCGTGATTGTTCACTTTCTGGATGGTTTGAGGTTGGACTTTAAACGCAAGAGTTATTCCCTGTCATGTGAACGAGCTCCTTTCTTGCATTATTTCTGGGATTAAATAAACTGGTCTGTGCTCAAGGAGTG
Organism: Diceros bicornis minor; assembly: GCF_020826845.1. Lineage (NCBI taxonomy): Eukaryota > Metazoa > Chordata > Mammalia > Perissodactyla > Rhinocerotidae > Diceros > Diceros bicornis. Next base: position 75,010,771 of record NC_080751.1, on the reverse strand, counting down.
TAGGTGTGGGGATAATTTATTAACATCCTCCCTCGTGTTCACCCTTCTCTCGTAGTATCCCTGTCTCTCTTTGAAGGAGATGGCCAAGCTCCTCTGTGAGCACTTGCTCCTGCTCAGGTTCATGCCACCGGGCCCAAAGCAGACTCTGTCCATAAATACTTTACCTCCTGTCATTTGTAAAACTCTAAACTTACCGCTGACAAGAGCAGACACGGGTCCTGGAGGGAGAGGGGCTCTTTGTCTAGGGCAGAGAAGTGATGGAGATGGATTTGGAGAGAGAGCAGAGACCCTAGGCCCTTCAATGGCAGTCGCCTGGGATGGTGGCGGTCCTCTGGAACAGTGGCAGCCTCAATGGGCACGGTTGCTTGGTGTAACTAAAAGGGAATATCCAAGTTCTCTGACTTGTCAAACTCCCTGTACCTCAGCACGGCATAGAAGCACAGAGGCCAGACATGGAGTACCATGCTGCCTGGGACACCAAGCATGTCCATGGTAACCGGGGCTGGCTGAGGATGGCTTGGCACTATGTAGCTCCCCAGGGACTTTGCATAGCCCAAGGGAGAATACATTTAATGAGAACAGGTTAAATATTGACTACTTTGGTGGGGCAGGGCTAGAAGTCAGAGATTAGATGACTTAATAAAAATCAAGAGAGATTTCTTGCACACTTGAGGTGCGAGGCTAGGATTCATATTTTCTGTGCAAGTTATTTCAGTGCAGGTCTTTAGAGCCAACACTTCCTAGAGGACTGATGAGGAAATAAAAGCCCAGCTCGGTCAATGAGATGCCCAAGGCCACACGGCAACTCTGTGGCAACACTCAGACCATCCCACTTTCTATTGCAGAGCCCTCCCCTCCTGCTTAACACAGTTTCCCATTCCAAGGGTTCAGATGGCTTCAGGGCAAGACCCGGGCAGCTCCACAGTCAATGAATTGTGGGCTAGCGCTGGCTCAGCACATCCTACTTCCCAAGCCCTCTGGGGGAATGGAAATATAGGACAGGGAGCTCCCCACAGCGTTACCGGAATTAGCTTGAGGCATGAGTTTAGTTGTTGGTTGTATGAAGATCCCCCATGTCATCGAATTTTTGATCCCTGAAGTTTTGCTAGCTAATTCATGTTGGCCGAAGGTTTGGCTAATTTTCTCCATTACACTTGCTGCGGTTCTGGAAGTCGTCCTTTTTCCCCTCTCCTGGACCAGTCCCATCACTAAACGGTGCTGCTTTCGCCCTGTGGGCGCACCACACCCACTTCTGCTGAGAAAACCCAATGGCGTTCCTGGGCCTCTCCATCTTCTCTTGTCCTCCCGCGTGTCTCCAGCATGGGGCTTTCCTCCAGCTGGGTCTCTGCCTCCTGTCCTCCCCAGCCCTGTGCAGGCTCCTCGCCCCAGGGGCACCTCACGGGGCTGGAGCAGGAATTTTCTGCTCACTATAATTTTACCCTTGCCATTTTACTTTATAAAGTCAAACACTGATATAACACGGTGTATACTCTATGTGTGATTTTTAACAGATTATTTTGCAATTTTCTTTGAGGAACTGGAAGGGAAATAGCTTTACTTCTGTCTTGTCCCAGCAGACCAAAGTATATTCGGAAGCCTAGTTTCATTTCGGATTTAGCAGGATGTTCCTAATACTGTCCCTGTGTCTATTAAAGAAATTCAAAGAAAACGTGTCCTTTCTCCCTCTCTCCCTTCCTTCCTTCCTCCTTTTTTTCTCTCCTTCCTTTTCTCCCTTCCACCCTCCTTCCTTCCTTTACCAGGTGCATATAATTTGTTTTGTACTCATAAAGTATTTCTAGACTCAGTGGTAGAAATGTAAATGCAAAAGTGTCCATGGGCCTGGCCCCGTGGCTCAGTGGTTAAAGTTCTGCACGCTCTGCTTTGGCGGCCGGGGTTTGCAGGTTTGGATCCCGGATGCGGACCTACTCCACTCACCAGCCACGCTGTGGAGGTGTCCTACGTACAAAAAAATAGAGGAAGATTGGCACAGATGTTAGCTCAGGGCTAATCTTCCTCAGCTAAATAAATAAATAAATAAAATAAAATAAAATAAAAAGCATCTATGTTGGGCTCTCACAGAAAATGTAGGAAGCAGTCTGTACTCACTTCACTATGGCCAGGCCTCGTCCTGTGAGTCCCTAGCATCACCTTTTAATTTTCCCCGATGTTTGCCAATAGTTGTTGCAAAATAAATGCTGGTTGGTTGGTTGAATGAATGAGTGAATGACTCAATGACTAAAGAGTTAAAGCAATTTGGCCTTTAGAACCTAAGAAATGCCTCACGTTTCTATTTTGTCAGAGCCTTGTCACACTATGCACTGAATTCATTCAGGTGTCTTTTTTTTTTTTAAATGACCACAAGTGAATGAAGTTAGATTTTTTTTCTCCAGAGCAAACATTCTGCATTCCACTTCTACCTGGAACGAAAGACTCAAAACAAACATGTTTCTCCTTATATTTGCTTCTGTAAAACCAGAGAGCAGGAGGCGGGTCCTGAGATGCTCAGGTCCAGAGGAGCATGGTTTACTGTATTGGATGGAGTGCACACTCATCGGCTTTTGGTTCCTCAACAACGGCCGAGTTAATTAGCTCACAGGCTGTCAAGACACATACTGTCTTGTGTTTCTTACCTAATGCAGTATTGCTCAACAATCTCTTTTATTAAATATGGTAGTCAATTTATATAAGGAATTATATACTGTCTTTTATTATTCCGTTTCCTTTGCATAAATCTCCCCAAACTATTTGTTAGTTAAAAATGTATTCTGGAATGTTCTAAAATCACAGTCCACACCCTCCTCCTTCCAGTGCTGACTTTCCATTTATATTACACTTATTTAGTTTTTTATAGGAATAACAACACCGGTGACCACCATGTACGGGTGTTTGCTCTCTGCCAGCTGCTGTGTGAAGGGCTGTATGTCTAACTCTATCCCTAAGAGCCATGTGACTAAGAGTCACATGGTAGCCAACTTATCCTGAACGTCATACAAAGCAGCTAAGACCGTGAAACATTGAAGACCTAGTGGGAGAGCCCAAGACAAAAATGCTCCTTTTAACAAAATACTGAAATGCTAGTGCTCCTGTTGTCACTTCAACTTCACACGCTCTCCAGACATGACAGCCAGACCGTCAGACTGGCTAGATTTTGTCAAATCCAGTTACAGCTTATGCTCTGTGCTTCAGAAAGGCAGTTTTGGAATTTGGTTTCAAAAAACTAAAACCACACAAAAGAAAAAATGGTTCTTCTTTACACTGGTCCACAGAAATAGGAATGTAGAAATATATACACAGGTTTTTACCTTTAGAAAATTTATCTCAGCATAAAATACCTGACAGGAGTTCTTCACCTAAGGCTTAAGAAACAAGCCCAATGAAAGAATCAACACAATCAAAAAGTGCTTCTAACTTCTGTGTGTGACAGGGTGAGGGGTAGTTAGTTATTCCCTCCATCTCCCCCTCTCCCAAAGCCACACACACACACACACACACACACACTAACCCTCAGTCAGGGACCCTTCAAAGATCAAATTCCAAAGAGAGGGCCACCTCTCTGTCCTTTTCTTTCCCTTCACATCCTGTCTAAGTTTTTTGGAGCTTCCAGGCAAACAGTACCAAAATTTACCGAGCTCAACCTCCTCCTGTTAGTAAGGTGTCTTCTTGGGGGAATTCTGAAGAGGAACATAGAATTGGCCGCAGTAACTTTGCACAGACAGTGAAGTGGTATTGAACCACCACGAAGTACCACGTCAAGGCCTGCTCTGTTTTGTTTGATCACATGTTCCTGCTACAGTTGTCGCCGTGCCACGTGAAGGAGCTAAGGCTACGTGTTGATTTACAGGGACAAACAGGACAGACCAAGAGGGCTCAGAGAAGCTGCTTTGCCCCACTGAAAACATAATATACATTTTCTTTTTTAAAAAGATCCAAACCTCCATGTATTCATGATAGACGACGTTAATTTCAAGAGCATGATTACAGTCAGTTGATCAGGTAGCTAATACGCATTTTAAGTTTTCTAAATATGTACTCTGATGATAGATGGTACCCGGCATGTAAATAATTTCTGTTATGAAAGCCCTTAAATACACTACATATATTGGATGTTTATTTTTTAGCTTTCTGGATCCAGCCATGGGCTCATCATGATTACTTTGCGTTGGAAAAATTGCCTTCCTAACACCTTGTCAGAGCTAAGTGCGTGTAACTGTGGTGTCTTTGCGCTGGTTTATAACACTGCCTCTCAGAACAAACACGCCTGTCCTCCGTTGCCCTCACAGGCTGATTGGATCTTTCTATAAACAAAGAACATATATCCAAATATCATCTCTGTCAAAATCAAATTGCTCAATATGGAAATGTGTGCATTGCAACAGTACATCCAGAGAGCTGGCCAATAAATAAAGAAAGGTTTTGACAACTCTGGAAAGAAAATTAAATTAAATTGTCCAATGTTGAAACAGCAATGGGAATAGTAATCAGGACGGTGAAAGCCATATTTTTTTGTAAATACATTTTCCTCTTTTGTTCAAAACACACATTATGTTGGCTTTGTCACCAACCTTTTACCATAGCTCTCATAGGGGTGCCCTTGGTGTACAGAGACAGCTTGCTGAGACATTGTCCGTAGCGCGAAAATCAGGTAAAATTCTACTGTAATTTCCTACAACCCCTCATCACAGATTCCAGCCTTCTCTATTCATGACAGTGTGATTGCAATAATGCCCCATCCATGGTGTATTATGGCTAATATCATCTTTCCAATACTATATTTGCCACACCACACCTTTGCTTAAAAACTTCAATGCAGGTTTTGCACAAAAGAGAAAGTTCACATTCCTTCACTTGGCCTTCAAGGCATTTCAGAATTTGAATTCAACAGGATTTTTCAAGCTCATCTCTTCTTTTCCTGCACTAGAGGAGCCCTCCCACGGTCTCTCCCCCGTGAGCCCTGGGAGAGAACTCGTGTTGCCAGCGTCCAGGCTGATTTCAGAGTTGAATGTCCTGTCTCCTTCCTCAGCTTTTCACCATCCTCCAGGGTTTGCTCAGATTCCTCTATGACCAGTATTCATTTGAGAAACATTTTTGAATACCTGGAACATCTGTTATGTGCCCTCCATGCTGGATATATGTACATGCACGCACACACACACACACACACACACCCCTCCATAGGCTTAAAGGGGAGGCACACACAATCATTGCAGGACATATAAAATGTGTCCATGGCCTGGTGCTGACACAGGGGAGGAAGTGTGTTAGTCTGTTTTCAAAGGTAGGGAAGATTTTAGGAAGGGTTCTGAGGGATGAATAGAAGTTCATGCAGAGGACTAGGGTGAGGAAGAATGATGCTCTAGGCCATTCTAGAAGAATATGCAGAAGAGCATATGCAGAAACACAGACATTCAAAGGGGGTGAAGTGGAGTGACAGGATTCCTTGGAAAAGCAGGAGCAGGGCCCCATCCAGAAGGCCTCACAGGTCAGGCTAAGAATCTTGTCTCTGTAGACAACAGAAAATGATGCAAGCAGGGGAGTGGCTCACATATTCCCAGTGACAGACGTCTTCCCTAACCGGCTCCCCACGCTGGGGTTTTCCTTTCCTAAGTCCTAGGGATCTGAGTAGCCGTACCATTCACTTGGAGATTAATATTGCTTTCTCTCTTTTTCTTTATATATGCTGTTGTGTTGCTTGCTCAATTAGATCACAGTTTTTAGTGGCAACAAAGACAGCATTGAGTGTAAATTCCTTGAGGTCAGGGCTTACTTTTTCTTTGTGTGGCATCCTACACAGTTCTCTGGGAATAGTAGTTCTAAAAAATATCTGTGGTTGAAACTAAAGTCAGGCTTCTTTAGAAAACTCCTCACCAGGATGAAGTAACATGGGATCGTATTCCACAGCAAAGATTCTTTAAACGCTTACGCTAATTTGGAAAGTTACCAGTTCATGACAAGACACATCTAAAAAAAAAGTAAAATAGACACGTAAATGTAAAAAAGAGAAATTGTTAGGATTCCTAGGAGAAGCAGTGATGCCGGGAGATGTGTCTTTATATCCTTGCATTTTGACATTTAAAAATGACTTCAAGGCCTCTAAATATCTCTAATTTTACATACCAGCATGGATTTAGAAAAAAATCAGCAATGGGAATTCTCATACTGTAACTTTGTGATCTGCTTCATGAGCCAAGAAGCTTGTAGCGGAGGCCCTCCTGGGTTGTGTTGGCCTTTCTGCCTTTCTCTCGCTCACTCTTACAAGTCCTGTGGGGAGAATGTGTCACGAACTCTGGGCGTTAAGGCAGTTTGCCAAGAAACAGGAGAATACGATTTGGTCCTGCACTCTGGGTGGCAGAGAAACATGGAAATGACGTCCATTTGGAAGAGGACGTGTTGGGGCTGGAGCGCTGAGATCTGATTCCAAGAGGTGTGTGTGCTTTTCCAGTGTTGAGTGGAGGCTGATGGGGTTTTCTGACCTCAATTCCCTTGATATCCACATGCCGTGTTGGTGGGTTTTGCTGTCGTTTTTTTTTTGTGTGTGAGGAAGATCAGCCCTGAGCTAACATCTGATGCCAATCCTGCCTTTTTTTTTGTTAAGGAAGATCGGCCCTGGGCTAACATCCACGCCCATCCTCCTCTACTTTACACTGACATGCCAAATCCTTAATTTTAGGTGAGCATTTTCTTCCTATCTCCAGAGGCTTTGCTTTACTTTGTTTCTGGGTATGTTTGGTTTTTTAAAAGAATTTCCCTGAGGAGCGCCACCTACCCTCATCTTCAGGGTGGGGTCAGGAAGCCAGGAAACCGGAGCCCGGTCTCAGGTAGGCGCTTGTGGGAGTTGCACTCATCTCCTTTATGACATTTCTACCTGTCCTGCGTGTGCGGCCAGATGACAGCGTCCTGTTTCCTCGGGACCTGTCTGTAGAGTCCTTTATTTAGTTGACGAGACACGGTGTTCAGGCTTCTTTCTCTTAAACTTGTTTGCAAAGCCCATGTTCTCTGTGTACTTTCTGTTATGTTTTCCTTCTTCTTCCAGCTGAGATAAATATTTCTCTGCTCATTTTTCACCTTCCTGACAGAGAAAGAGCAAAATGTGTAGCCTGTTATTCATGAGAAAATATGTCCTTTACCAAGAGTGAAGCTTAGCAACAGAGTGGACAATAGAAATAAACATATTTAGTCTTTGGATTTTCAAGGGAGAAATAATAAAAAAAACTCTCCACACCATTCTGTGACCGTACAGCCTCGAGCATGCCTGTCCTGAGCCTCAGTGTCCTCATCTATAATATGGTGATGTAATACCTGCTCTGTAGGGTTGCCACGAGAATTAAATAAGGTAGTTTAAAAATGCTTATTACAATTCCTGGCACACAGTGGGGGCTCAATAAATAGTTGATATTATATTGAATTTTTTCAAGGGGGAACAAAAGAAAAGACAAAAATTCACCTTCCCTTCAACAGCTTTTACATAATTCCAAGGCAAAAGCTTTCAAATACATACTTTGGTACAATTTCCACTAATTTCTAAGAAACCCACATGTCAGGACAACAGGGATTCAAACAGTGTGGTGTGAGTCCACACTTACCACACTCGGGCGGTGTGCAAGTGGACAAGACGTGGCCCTCGGTCCTACCCCAGGTCTGCTGCATCAGAGTTGCTGATTAACTAACATTAAATTAACATAAACGTTAATGTCTGAAAACCAGGGCAATTCAAGAATTGATTAAAAGAAATTCATATTAAGGAAAAAAAGCAGTTCCATCTCATTAACTAGTATTCAGTGGAGAGTTTTTCAGGGAGGCCCTGAATCCCTTGCGAATGTCCCTCAGATGACACAGAGACCCTCAGGGAGGATGACATGGAGACCCCCACAGGAATGCTACCATCCCTCAGGTGACGTCAAGACCCCTAAGGAAGGAAGCACACGTGTTATGCCATCCGCCAGCCAGAGAATCGTCGAGAGCTTTCGGACTCTGACTGATGGAGGATCAATGGTTTTTGATATAATTGACTGGGGAAAGTATTTGCTGACTAGATTAGGCATATTCCTCCTTTTTCCCGTGTTGACTTTCTTGGTGAGCAAGAAGTCACCAGCTTCCGTGTTTTGAGTTTTAGCTTAGATTTCAGCGATCAGGAGGGATAGAGGCAAGGAATAAAATTCATTTTCTTTTTTTAAGAGAATAGCTACTGGCTTAAAAGTGGAGTGAAATATAGAAGGCAGAAATGGAGATGACAGGGAGCCAATGTAGTGTTGTTTTTCTTGTTTGGAAATTAATATGTGGTCAAGATGGAAAGTTTGGAAATTGCATAAAAATACGAAGAATAACATTTCACCATCCAAAAGATTATCACTGTTAAAATTTTGCTATCTTGTGTCCTGGGTCTCTATGTGAATATATATGTGTGCATATTTTTACAAGTTGGGATCAATTCTTTTCCAGTCCACCTACTGCAACGCTCAGAACTCCCAGTCTTTAGTTCATGTGGCAGCTCAAATATGGCGTTGTAAGACCGGCCACTTAAGTTCTGGCACCAGCCATGTGGGGGATGCTGGACCTTGCTCTCTGGTCAGCTGGTCGACCTTTTCGATGTGGGGTCCGGTTGCAGGAGAACCCCAGGGAGTCCCAGCAGCTCTCCTGGCTCCCCTCTGCTGCTAAGACTTTCCCCCTTCTTTCTGCCAATTCTCAAATTCTCCCTTCTGAACAGTCTCACTCGTCATTTCATCCCCCTTTGTTGACCTTGAACTTTCTCTCTCCTGCAGTGACCTTCATGTTGAAAGCATGGGGCTGTGAGGTTCTTGGGAGACACTTTGTTCTCTGCTTAGCATCTTCAGCTTTGTACTTCTCAGCCTCATGGACCATCTGCCCAGTGTCTTCATTGCTCAAAACACATTTGTCACTGGTGACTGGAATCTTATTCCTTTTTCCTTCTACCCTTGACACTGTAGCTATTGAGTATAACATTGGTATTAAAACCAAAGAGTGTGGTTGGTTGAATAATGTCCTCTGATAGCAGGGAAACATTATTATCCCTAAATATAGCAGGCCCTAATCCCTGGAGCCTGTAATTGTTGCCTTTTTTGGAAAAAGGGTCTTCAGAGATGTGATGAAGTCAAGGATTTTGAGATGAGGAGATTGCCTGGATTATCTGGTGGGCTTTAAATGTGATCATGTGTCCTTAGAAGAGATAAGCAGGGAGAGATTAGACACAGACACACAGAGGAGAAGGCAATGTGAAGACAGAGCAGGGTGAGATTTGAAAAGGTGAAGGTTGGAGCGATGCAGCCACAAGCCAAGGAACGCCGGCAGCCACCGGAAGCTGGAAGGGGAGAAGAAAGGATTCTCCCCAAGAGCCTCTGGAGGGAGCATGGCCCTGCTGACAGCTTGATTTTGGTCCAGTGACACTGATTTTGGACTTCTGGCATCCAGAACTGTGAGAGGATAGATTTCTGTTGTTTCAGTCCACCTGATTTGTGGTAATTTGTTGCAGCAGCCACAGGAAACTGGTACAGGCACTTACAACCAAGGAAGGCCACAGAGCCGGAGGGGCACCTGTGAGGTCTAACTTGCCAGCTGCCACTCCCATTGATCTGAATAAGCACACCAGGGTGCAGTTGCAGTGAGGGTCTGTTTGTGTGATGGGAGGGTGGCGTTTCCCTTGACCAAATGGTCATGACTCCCTCAGGGGCTTCGATTCCAATGGACAATGAGTGACATGTCACAGCAGCAAATCCGGAGCATCTCTGGCTTATCTCCAGCTGGAGAGCTGCCCTGTAAGTGACAGCCTCACCTCGGTTGATGTGCTCATTCAGATCCTTGGGCCTAAAAAATCCTGCAGGACGTCAGTGAGAACAAGAGGCTCTCAGGCCTTGTCTTTGCACTTGGACCTGGCAATGCAATAGTTGAGCATTCTGTTAGGGAGGCTGAGATATTAAGTACCTTGTGCTTTTTAAAAATTAGTTCCTCAGATTAGCCAATCACTTAGCAGGGCCCTGAAAAAATGGGTCATGTCACAGGCAAGTTATAATTAAGTAATGTTGTATATTAAATATTATTAACTGTAATATGATAAATATCAGCCTTCAAATTCAGATATGCAAACACATACCTTTTCGCTCATAACTCTGTTTCTTCTCAGAACCACATTCTGCTGGCTTAGTAGAGAAGACTAAACTTGGCCTATCCAGGGCTTTCCTTTCCCTCTGCAGAATTTTTATTTTTATTTTTCCAGAGCCCTGGGGTGCTACCTAGGGCTGAGTTTGGGGCTCAGATGCTCCCTGGTCATTGGTCCATGCAGTCACCTGCAGACACTCCTGTCTGAGGTCCAGCTGTGCTTGGTCCTACTCTAGCCCTCCTGGAACGCAAGACTCTTTGTCAGTCCAACTAGGGTTCCTTCTCCCTGGATTGGGCATTCCCAACACAAATGACTGCAGGGTCAGGCCCCAGAGAAGGAAGGCAAGTTGGCCACAAGACACCAGGGCTGTGATGAGCTCCTTCCGTGGTGCTGGACACTACTCAGCACCAGCTGATGAGGGACTGTGGGCTCTGTGCTGCCAGATCTCGCTGCTGTCCAAAAGAAGCCAGAAATTCAGACGTTTATAAACATCTCTGGTTTTATATATTGGCAATTGTTTAAATTTGGAAATAAAATCACTGGGAACAAAGCACATCTATGGTATCGATTTGGTCATTGTTCCCTGACGGGAGACACCCCTCTAACCTGCTCTCTGGGCTGCCACTTCCCACCACAGCCGCGGGTCGGGGACGAGTCCTTTCTGAGCCCAGAACCCACAGCCCCTCACACTGCCCCCGGCCAAGGAGAGACCTTGTCAGTCTGGGGGAAACTGTGCTTCCTTCAGACCCTCTGTCTACGTCTGCAGCTGTTTGGGGAACAAGGCAGAGAGACTTCCAGGCTCTTCCTTGTCCTGCCCCGTCGCCTGCCCACTGGGATGACAATGTGCTTGACAGGAGAGGGCGGAAGAAAAGAAGCAGGTGACAGACCTCGTCCAAGAGTTCTCCCACCAGTGCCGCTGTTGACGAGGCTGTTGATAATGGCGATGGGAAGCTTCTCTACCGTCTGAGCTCTCATTGCCACTTACCGCTTGGTTTTTGCACACGCTGGGTCTAGTCTTTATCATAACTCTGAGAGGAGGGTACCAGCTCGCTTGACACGAGAAAACCGAGTCTCAAATCTATCCCAACACATCTTCCCGAGGCCACACAGTTCTTAGTGACCGAACTAGGATTTGGTATCTGGTATCTCTACATCCAAAGGTCATGCCTTCTCTACTGTGCCTCAGTGCTCCCTGTTTCTTAGACAAATGTATCTCAAAAGTAACATATAAAGAGATGTGCAAACTATAAATTGTTTGGCAATTATTTTCGTTATTTCTAGGGGGAAGGATCTGGGACGATCCTGACCAGAGGGTGATCTGCAGGGCTGTACTGTCCATTGAGTGTGCACACTGGAGTAGCAGGGGGGTGGTGGCAGGGTAGCCCAGGCTGGTGGGGATTCGGCAGAGACGGGAAGCCACTTGAAGGAAAACAGAAGGGTCCTGAAGACAAATTAAGATATTTAGTGACTTTAGTGATCCTTAGGAGCTAACATTTATTTAACAAGTTTTGTTGAGCAATTATTATGCATCAGACACTGTTCTAGGCACTTGGAACAGAATACGTAAAGCCTCCCGCCCTTTGGAACTCCCATTCTAATCTCTCCTTCACCTTCCACAACTCAAAGTGCATGTAAACAATTGCAGCGATTCTGATTCTCTTGATTACTTAGGAAATCCAGATGGTCCTGGTGGCCTTGTACCCACGCCTGGACAGAGAATGGGAATTCTAGGGCTGGGCAGTCATCCCTGCTCCAAATGGCCCACTGTGATGTAAGAGACAGAGCAATGCTATGAGATTTGCTTCGCCAATGTGTGAGTCTATGGACTTTGGGGATGAGCTGTTCAGTAATTGGTGACTGTCTCTAAATTGCTTGTTTGCATTTTCTAGTTGTAAGCATTCAGGCAAGATTTCCATTCACCACGGGGAATGCTTTTTCCAGGGTGCGATCTGTATTGCTGGAGTTTGAACTCAAATTCCCTGGTAATACTGTGGTGGTAGGAGCTGGAGGGAGAAAGCGCCTGCTCCATGATGGCTGCTGGTAAGCAATCTATTAGTGATGGTTACAAACTAGGCACCAAGATAGAGGCTGACATTAAGCAAACTATGAGGTCCGAGCACAGGTGTGTACTGAAATCAGATTTACGTCGTTGTTTATTTCCAGCTCTTTCCTCTCTGTCACTTATAGCCCACCCATAAAAGGATCTACACATGTAAAGCTCTTGCAGATGAGCCATGGGGTGGGCCTAACTGAAGTGTCTGGAAATAGGATTTCTATGCAATAAAACAAGCCGCTGCCTGACTGCGTGAGCTTCCTTCGTGGAGGAGGCAATGTTTCTGGGCATCGTCTCTGGAGGGTTTAATTTTCCCTGGATAGAGGGGAGGGAGCGCAGCTCCAGGATGACACTGTCCTGCCCCAGATGCCCAGATATGTCAGAGCAGGGGCCTGGCCATCAGAAAGGCCTGGCTTCTTTTGACAGAGGCACCTGTGAGATGGGATGATGAGAGGCCTCTGGGGTGAGTGTGAGGATTAGGGTATTCTAGTGGACCCCCAGGCTGCCAAGTAATTGTTCAATAGGGGATGGCCATTATTGTTGTATCATAAGTGTTATATCTCTCAAGCCAAACAAACTAGATTATAACGTTAATTCAGTTCAGGGAGATTATAATGTTAGTCCATGCTGTGGTAAGACCCTGGGGCTGATGGGAAGATGAGCGAGACCCCGGCTTTCACAGAGTCACAGTTCCGGGGAAGCGGTTGATATCCACAGAGGGTGTGTAGCTGACACTGCTGGATGTCCCCTCCTACAGCTGGAATAATCCCAAGTTTCATCGGGGAAACCACGTGCCAGCTAAAGACCACCTTTCCAGCTTCCCTTGGAAGCAGGTGTGCCCACGGCCTAAGTTCTGGCCAGTGGGATGCCAGAAGAAGGTTTCTGGCCAACGTGTGGGCTGGGCCCCTAGGGGACTGAGCACGACCTCTTTCCTACAGGCTGGAAAAAGCTAGTGAACTTTGATTAGGCCACTTGAAAATTTACAGTGAGAAATGCATGAACATATTTTTCCTGCCTGTGTCAACAGCAGTGCAATATCCTTGCTCAGGGGGATTCCCCAGAAGGCAGGTGTGCCCCGTGACTGGAACCGGGAGGTCAGGGGCTGTGCCGTCCTGTGAGGCTCAGGTGGCTGTCCTGGCAGCTGTGAGGGGATGTACTGACTTGTCCACACTCTGGCCTCGGCCCTTTGTTACACTTCAAGGACTTTGGAAACGGCTTCTTGGGCTTAATGGGCACTCTGGTGAGGAAGAGAGACGGTTTCTCCTTTCTCTGTAGAAGGTGGATTAGCCCGTGTGGGCCCTGACCCTCGACCTCGGTTTCAGTAACCCCAGGCCACAGCCACCTCCGCTCTGTCTGGTAGGAGATGTCACTGGGACCACAGACTGGACTGGCTTTGCAGTGTTTCACTTAGAGAGGAGGATGGAGCCGCTCAGAAGCCTCCCCGTGCTTCTCCACAGGGGAATTGGCTCTAAGAGAGTTTGTAAGAAGCTGCCATTTGGCACTGGTCCAGTTTGCCACTTGATAATCAGATGGAGATTAATGTGATGATGCAGGCAAGTGAGAACGTGCATCTCTGTGCACCAGCATCAGCCCCAGCGTGGTGGGGCATTCAGTCTCTGTAGAAGCATTGCGTGTTTGGAGCTGGAAGGGAACTTTCAGAGCATCTGGTCCAATTTTATAGAACAGGCACCTGAAGCCTCGGTCAGGAAGTGACTGGGCCATCTTAGTGGCAAGGCTGGTGGCAACCAGTTTCCATCCTAATCCAGTATATTTCCCCACTGCAAGTCACTCTGAGTTTTTCGTGGACTAGTTGCCCTTGTGGGTGGGCATATCTTTAAAATCCCCGTCAATCAGCATCTTTTATGTTCCTTTCTATATTATTTCCTCTCATTGACTTTGTGCAAGAGTCTAAAAATGAAATATGTAATAATAATTATAAATGTAATATGACTATATTAAAAAGTTATCACTTCCTCTCTACCTCTCTTGTGAGCATGGGGTTAGGACCTATGTAGAACTCATGGCTATGCTTGTTACTACAGCAAAAAAAAAAGTTCTTTTAGCTTGCAAAATTATAAAATATTTGTCCCATTTTCCTTCTTTCTGAACCCCACTTTGCCCCTTATTCACATTCATACACAATGTAAACTTCCCCATCTGTGAATTTATTAACCTCCCCAAATGAGCTAGTTGGGTTGAAAGCACAGATTTATTTAAATATCTGGATGTCAGTATTGCTGCTTTTTTAAATTTTAAAATGTTTTTTAAGGTGTCAGTTCATCATGTGGCATTATCCATGACAAACAAGCACGTGAAAGAAAATTCGCTGTTCCTGTATCAAAAAATGTGATTTGGTTGTGAGTATTTTGTTGTTTGGAACTGCAGTTTCTTTCTCATCAACATATAGGTGCTAGGGCTGTCTCCAGGAAGTCTACAAGAGGTCTACATAATTCTAATACATTCTATGTATTAGGAAACTCAGACTCATCCACTAGGACTTATGTTCTAACCAGATGGCAGCTGCATTTACAGAAAACATTTGTCTTCCCCATGAAACTATGGAGCCACATTATCACTGGATATTCAGAAAACCATCACAGGGTTTCCCTCTTTAATGTCCTAATTCCGTTCTAGAGTTGGGCAAGATTTCTTGACTCCCTGGGTTTATTTTGAGAATATAGAAAATTCATTTACTTCTTAATTCTCAGGACAATAATTCACGATAATTTCAAAAATTTTAGTGTGAACCGTTTTGAAATGTCATGTCAAAGAGCTGTGCATGTCCACTGAAGCTTGTGTCTCTGACATTAGCAGGCCAGTCTTTATACCGGGGTCCAGGGGGCTGTCCCAAGCAGGTGCCCATCTGTGTGAGAGGTCATTTGTAGAGCTCTTTGCCAAAGTACCAGAAATGACTCACTGATATAGTTGGTTCAGGAATATATACTATTCAGGAAATTGGTGGTAAATTTGGTGAATTAAATGACCCTATTCATAATTAAAAAGCTAACTTACTATACTAATGAATTTCCTTCCTGAAAAGTGAAATCTGATGATCTCGCCCATCTGTTCCATCTCCCCTCGTCTGCCTCTGCTACCTTTTCTACATGCAGTGTGTGAGTGTTTTCTTAAACTGAGGTTACTCCCACTTATTCCCCTTCATTTCCTTGTGTACCTTTTGATAATTCTCACATAAAAAAATATATTTTCACCTATTGACTAAAGATGAATTTTTACTGCACTTCTGTGGGCTTTTTGTCAATTAGATTAGAAGACAGTAAGGAGAGAGTGAAAAAAGATTCTTGTTTTGCTTTTCATGTATCACGGATAATGACCGCAGTACCTATCCCGAGGTTGTATTCAGCTACAGGTGACACTGAGCATTTACTCAGCATTCTGTCCTCGCCGGCGGAGCACCCTGAATTTCTGGGCTCTGACTGATTGGCTGGGGTCAACCCGCCCTGCGCTTTGAAGGGCTGCAGCTACAGCTGGTGGGCAGGGTGCTCGGCGCTAAGTTCTTTGAAAGCAGGCAACCGAGTGCTTGTGATTAAATATGGAAAAGCTAGCTGGAAGCCTTGGCATGAAACTTGAAAGGAAACCTCCAAGAATTTTTCAGTTCTCTAGTGCTTTATGTCTTGAGCAGGTTGAAATGAATGCAAAGCCTGAAATGAGGAAACGAGAGAGAGAAATTCGACAGAACCTTAAGGAGAGCGCTGTAGCTCAACAACCTAATGAAAGGCTGTCAGCTTTTCTCCACCCTGAACGCTCACTTGCATCTTGATCTCGGAAGGCGTGCCTGAGTTTGGGGCATGTTGTTGCTCTGACTCCTTGGACTTCTGATCATGCCAGCCAGGGGGCTGTCTGTTACCGTGAGTTCCTGTAAAGCTTAGGCTCTTTGCTCAGTCCTGTGTAACCCGCCACGTCCAGCCGCATACCCAACATCACACGGAAACTGGCCCCTGGAGCCCGCCCGCGTTTTCACTTCCATTGTAAAGTGTGCTTGTCTCCTTCTCTGTTTCTCCACATCTTTCTTACCTTCCAGGCTCAACCACAAACACATCAGTCAGATTCCTGCTTTCCCTGCTCAAGCGTTATCCCTATGAGCCACAAGGAAGCTCACCTGGCCGAACCCAACAGCCGGCAGGACTATCTACCCTCAGGGCAGAGCTGGCCAGTCTAACACCTTTAGCCCTTAGCATGTGTTATCTTCCGGTGCTTTCCCATTTTTTAAATGTGAAATAGTTGAAGTACTTAGTGACTGTGTTGGTCAGATCCTAGAGAACAGTGCAGTTTCCCTACTCAGTCTTAGGACTCTTTGAGCCTCTGTTTTCTCATCTGAAAAATGCAGCTAATAATACCTCCCTGTCTACTTCCTAGGTTTCGGGAATAACTTGGGACAAACGGTGGGAAAGAACTTTCTGAATTGTAGATGTTGTACAAACATAAGGTGCTATTGTTTCTTTGTTTTTGGAACACTAAGCCCAAGGCTGCTCACGCAGTGTTTGCTCTGAATCATATTAAAAAGTTAAATTCATAGACTCCCTTGATAGTATTTTTCGCTTCAGAAGATAAATATCATAGCTTCAAGGATATTCTCTGTTAACTATAGTTTTTGTGGGCTCACAAAGAAAAACATAAGGTAGAAAGACCCTGATTCCCTAAAATGCTTAGAGTATGGTGTATTCTAATGCACCCGATTTCTGGTTGACTGGCCAACAGAGAATCCCTTTCTTTGAACCTTATTATTGAATATGCAAAGACCTCAGTTGATTTTCTTATTGTAGTATGTCTAATACATAACATGAATCTTTAATGCTTTTCATCTTAGACAAAGAATTGCTTTATTTGAAAATATTAACTGCTTCTAGTGTGGCCATATTCCAGATTTAATTAAAAGATGTTGTTGAAATCCAACAACTATGAGATCTGAACTCTGATCATTTATTACTTATCTTTTTTAAGATGGAGTTTTTAATAATTTTTTATTACTTAGCAGTGAGGGCATCTCACAATTAAATATCACACATATTACGTCTTCTGTGTGCTTTTTACTTCTTAATCTGAATATGCAAAACACTTGTTTGTTTTGGGAGAGGAGCTCAGTTTGGTGAGGGGATCTGACCCACAGTGTTGCAAATGCTGTAAACCCATTCTGAAAAGGGAGTCCCGTCAAACTACTGGTTAATTAAATCAGAGAAAACAGCAACAATTTTTTTTGAGTTGGTTACTGTTTTGAGTGAAATAAAGACTCTAATTTTAGAATACTCGTAGGTACTTTGGTACTATAGTCTTGAACCAGGCATTCTTTAAGATTTGAAGGAATCTAGTCTAAAATGAAAATAATGAAGTTCTGTGTAAGACCAAATTCATAAATAAAGTCTAGGAGCCACAGAACCCTGTGATTTAATGTCTTTGTCACAGGCATAATTTATATCTATACATTTGAAATACAGGTTCTCTAATGTAATGGTAAATACGGAAACCACTTGGTGGTGACGGCCTCAGCTCCTGCTCGTGAGCTGCCGCAGGAAGGGAGGGAGTTCTGCAGAAGTGTGACTGGTCGAATTGGAAGGAGGATTAAAGGGGATCTGGTTTGACCTCCTGACTCTGGAGACAGTAAACTGGGGAGCAGAGGAGGGGAAGACAGGTATCGTTTATTGAGTGATGACTGGGCACAAAGCTCGAAGTCGGGCGGGCATGGGGCTAGGTTCACAGAGGTTGCTCCATAACTCTAAAAGAACAGAATCTTCACAGCCTGTGAGGTGAGTAAAATGCCTCGTTTTATAATCAAGTCACAGCCTCGTGAGGTTAGCAACTTGCCTGCAGATTAACCTTGCCAAGGTTACAGCCCGTGGTGGAAAACCAAGTCTTTCAGCTCCTTCTTTCAGTGTTTCTTTTATTTGCCCAAGTCCAGCTATAAAGGAATTATGAAAGCTACAATTTACCCACCAGGAAAGTGGAAGACAACATGGCTTGGCCAGGTTATGGAGAAGACTAGTCAAGGGAAGCCGGGAGAACCAACTTTCCTGTGCGCAGAAGATTACTACTTGGTGTGTGCAAATAGCTGTTATTTGAATCAACGTGCAGAGGGGAGGCCTTTGAGGTTCTCACTCAGCCAGTCCCGTGGGGCCTTGGTTTGGTTGTAAACCCAGGCAGAGCCTTTTATTTCCCTTGCAGTTCTCCGAACCCTCTGGCTAGGGCACCTTGAGCATGCAGAAGAGGATCTGAAGCTCTAGGTGTTGTTCTGTTTCTTTTTTAGGGGTTGGTTTTGGTGCGGGAAATCTCTGTAGGCTTGAGGGGTGTCTATGCATAACATCTGCGCGTTCCAGTTATTCAGTAAGAGTCTGTTGAATAACAAAATACATACTATTAAAATTTTTTTTCTGTGTAGATAGTTGAACTGAAAGAACACAGTTGGTTAATTTCATTGGCCACTGGATGTCACTGTTTATCCACCAACTGAGTATCAGCGCTTCCCCCCCCACCCCCTTGCCCAGGACAAAAGCCTCTGGAAGCTGCTCCAGGTGCAGAGATTTCAAGCTTGTTTCTTGTAAGTAACCTGTTTTCTCTTGGGAAAGAGTGATTCCTAAGTGATTCAATTCAGGATATTTTCTCCTTACTGCAATTTAGATCCAGAACTGATGTGTTTTCTTTTTCTTCTTTTATCCCCCTGAAGAAGTTTTCTTTGCTAACACAAACAAGAGTTTTTATCTTGCAATTCATCTTGGAAACAGGAACATTAGTTCATATAAGACTGTGAGGTTTTATGTATAGCTTTCGTATGAAACTATTGCCGGCACTTGGAATAAATTCCCATCTCGTCAGGCTCAGCGGATCCCTGTCATTGTCTCAGTGAGGTCCCTGGAAACTTGGGTCATCCTACTCTCTGGGGCAGTAAAGAAATAGATTTGGATTCCACTGTTGCCGCCACCATTTGTATCTGTGTGACCTTGGAGATGTTCCTTAACATCTCTGATCCTCAGTGTCCCTTGCCCTTGGGCAGGCCTTCCAATCCTACTTCCACCGTTGCGGGGAAGTACCAAGGTCAAACACAAAATTTCTTAAGTTTCCTTTGTTTCCTGGGGCCCTCTGTTCAAGTCCGGCTTGATTGGATGGATGGTCCAAGAAACATCCAATTCCCTTTGCTCCTCCCTGAAAGGAGTCTAACATAGTTCCCCAGGGCTTTATAATGCAGCCTAGTGTGGGTGGGTCCAATTAGCTGGAAGTCCTAAGTCAAAACCTTGCTGTGAAAGGCACAGAATTGACTGACTTATCCTTATTATCTTTGCGGATTTCACTGATGCAACAGAGAACCTAGAAAATGACAATTTTAAGACCAGAAGAAGCCTAGGATTTATCTAATCCAACTCCTCTCTTAATGCTTTTTTAATTCTTTGTCCAACATTCCATGGGGAGCCACAAAACCTTGTAAGTGGGAGGTTTTTCTCAAAATTTCCCAAGTTTAAGACCAACAATGTGAATGAGAAGGACCTGCGGAAAACAAAAAGCCCATGGGGGCAAGTCCTGGTCACTATGTCCCCGCCTCCTTCCTCCCCACCCTCTGTAAGACTCATGCTTGTCCACACCGCATCCTCGACTTTAAGTAAGGAGAAAAAGATCACCACTCACGTTTGCTGAATCACATGCTTTCCAGACGGATTAATAATGATAGGAACCATTAACAGAATCCTTTCTCTGTGCAGGGCCTGTGTCTAGTGTTTTATTTCCACAGTTTCATTTAATCCTCGCTACAGGCCCATGAGGTCCTCTGAGTGATCCCTAATTTACAGGTGAGAAAGCGGGGCACAAAGAGCGGGTCAATGGCTCCTGCAAATCACTCAGCTAGTTAAACAGCAAACCTGGTAAACTCCTGCCATCTTCTGACTCGTCTGCTTTCAGCCACTCGGCTACTCACAGGGATGTTTGTTATGGTCTTATTAGAACTGCCTGGTGGAGCTCAGTCAAACATGGAAGTTCAAAGAGAAAAAAATAGTGGGCTGCTCTGCTTACTCTCATTAACTGAAGTCTTCTATGAGTGGCGGGCCAGGGGTGTTTGTGTCAGGGAGGTTGAGAGTGGTTATCTATGGAATTAATATTTGTGAAAAGAAGGAAATCCTACGCATACACTTTTAAAGGCTTAGCTTGTGTCGAGGAAGAGAGTTCACGAATATCTGGATTCGCTGGAAGTTGGGAGGGGGGATACTACCATTTGTAGCAGAAGCTGCATCGATGAAGGTTTTCCCTCTGTGTATTGATTGCCTGAGGGTTTCCATTAATATTGATTTGGGAAATGCCAATGGTGTTTACGCTGCTGAATATTTATCATTGTTGTCATTGGAAATATGTCAGTCTGTACTGAGGTGGGGGCAGCGCTGGGATGTCAGGGACTTGGGGATACGCAGGTTCAGCGTCAACTTGAACTATCTGCTTAAGTCTTAATTGCTTCTTGAAGGCCATCAGACATTCACTTAACCTCCTCTTTCCAGGAGTTTTTGTATTTTCTCAACTCTGCTATCATTAAATGGTCAGGAGGAAGGTAATTTTCATTACCGTAGGAGCTTGGTGCACAGGCTGGAAGCATTGGAATTGCATCTGAGGGAGCGGACACATTTCTGGACTTATCTCTAAGGACTTATTCAAACCTTTAAAATGTAATATTTGGCTAAGTCCAGAGTGGACAAAGAGGTGTCATGGAAGAACTCTCTTGGTAGGGTAACCTCCCAGCAGCCACATTCGACCCCATCCTTTCCTGGAATGGGTAGCAGAAGGGGGGCCTTGGGGGCACAAGTTTTTGTTTCTCTACAGGACTGGTACAAGGGAACCTGAGTGATGAGATTGTAGCCCTGGGGTACAGAACCTACCATCTAGTTCTGCTCTGCAGTATCAGGGTGGACCCACACTAGGCACTTAAACCTCTTGACCTCAATTTCTTCACTTCCAAAATGGGCAGATTCCTATTTTAACTACTACCCACAGTTAGTGGAAGAATGGGATGTTATAATAATGTGAAGCACCCAGAGCATTTGACAGTATTATGGAGGTATTAATAGGCACCATAGCACCTTTTGGAGGGAAAAACTTAGGATTTGCAGTTGGACGGAACACTTACGACTTCTTACAGTTTTGTGATATTGGCCAAGTCACTTATTTCTGAGCTTTAGTAAAATGAGTCTCATCTATAAAATAAGAATAATGATACCTACTCCATAGA
Source organism: Diceros bicornis minor (assembly GCF_020826845.1). NCBI lineage: Eukaryota > Metazoa > Chordata > Mammalia > Perissodactyla > Rhinocerotidae > Diceros > Diceros bicornis. The sequence goes on along the minus strand of NC_080751.1, from coordinate 74,989,402 downwards.
GTTACTGTATGTGGAATACTGTCTATACAATCACTTGGTACACAATGTGTACTCAAATAATGAGAATTTCCTTCCTTCCTTCTCCCTCCTCCCTCCCCCTTATTAATTGATCAGTCTCTTGAAGAAGTGATTAGAGAACCTGAAGAAGCATGGGAATGTGGTTTCTATTTATAGATTATTAATTCATTGGCCTTTGGGAAAATCACTGATGCTGTCTGCCAAATCATTTGTCTTTTCTCAACGTTGTTATAATCCTATTTTCCAAATATAATTTGTTAGATATGTTTAGTTTATGTGTTTTGACAGGATAGGAAGGAACTATGGAATTTACGATAACCTTTGGTTATATAGCACAGCTTTCTTGCTCAGCAGTTTTAATATAATTGGGATATTTGTTCTATTTTATTAGTTATTTATTGCCTTCATATTTCAAAAATAACTTGAAGCTATTTCCAATGAATGCCAATAGAGAATATAGTAAAAAAAGAGAAATAAGGAACCAAATAGAAGAGAAATGGCAATAACTCACCAAGAACTGGTGATCAGAGGATTACTACTCTTGATCGTTATTTAGATCCAAGCATCCTAGCAGGATGGGCAAAATTGGGTAAAAGGAATCGACAGGTTTTGTGTTTTTCATTGCCAGATAAAAAACACCGCACTATACTTTTCATGAAAGTCAACTTTTTCCTGACATAAACTCTAGCATGATTCTTGGGGGAAACTGATGAAAATAATGGGTAACGGCAGCTTTTTCGAAGATTCAGTATCCACCATCATTTGGCTTCTGGTTAGCAGAGAGCATCCCATGTGAAGAGGAGCTCGGTGAAGGCGTTCTGGGAGGGAGCTGAGCTAACAGGTCTAGGTGACCTTCTTTCCATCCAGGTGTGGGCTGAGACACCTTCCTAGGTGGGAAGATGGTGTCGATGGGCAGCCTTGTTTACTTAGTTTGTGGATGAGTCCAGCCCTTAAAACCTAATCCATTCAAGCCTGCTGGTGTGTTGGTTGGCCTGAGGCACTTCATCTGTGTATAGGCAGAAGAGGAGGAAATGTGGATGTACTTCCTTAGCTTCTGAAACGGAAATCCACAGACATCACAGCGCCGCATGTGGATTAACTCCATTCAAGTCGATTCGGTTCATTTCCACATTGTTCAATTCCAGTCAATTCAGCTGACGTCAGCAAGCACCTGTGTGTGAAGCTGGGTTGTATGAGGGATGCACAGGTGAGTGAGGCTGGGTTCTTGTGCTTGGTGCACAGCCTCCTGGCTAAGGAGATGGATGCATGCACCACTGCTGACTCTAGAGGAGAGAATGAAAAATGGCTTTACGGAGACCCAGAGGAAGTACCTGAGAGTAGCTCAGAGGAAGCAACAACTCAGTGGAAATGTTCCTTTTTTAATTTATAGCAATAGGGTACCCTTCTGTGTAATGACCCCTGTTCTGTTACATATTATTGTGGAGTTTCCATTATGCTGTAGTTTAAAAAATATTTTTCCTGAGGGTTAATGTTTACATTTACAAATGTGTACAGCTTAACCAACAGTTTAAATGGAAATTTTAATGTATTCTATGAATTGTTGACTCATTTGCATATTTTATCAATTCTCCATCATTCTGGGTTGTGTATAGTGCAGTAATTAGAAATAGAATTAAAAAGGACTGTGCATTTTAAAATTTTCATTTCAGAATGCAAGATGCTAGTTGTTTAGCTACTGCCTTATCAATAGCAGGATGTGCCAAGTGTGTGATTAGAGAGTAAGAGATTCCTAGACATTTCAAATATGTTTACTGAATACAAGAATGGGTGGGATCTAGGATTAACTGACTTTGAAGAGAATACGGCGGGTGTGGGGTCACTGGCAACTGTGGTCTCTCTGCTCACTGCTAGTTTCCTTGGTGTTCTCTTTGGCATCCACTTTTCCCCACGTCTTGGCCCAGACTCAGAATTGCAGGCTTGATAAGCCAAATAGCTGTGCAGTGTGAAAGCTTTCCTACAAACATGAAGAATTGTTGGGTGAATGCTTCGCACAGGTAGCCAGTTCCATTGGAAGCAAATATGTGGTAAGGTCCTGGTCTGTCCTGTGTGTAGCAGATCATCCATTTGGAGAAATGCCTCTGGGACCGCACGTAAGAGTCGAATCTCACAGGGCCCCTCCCCTCCTGCCTGCTCTGGGTCAGTATTGTCCTTGTTGTAGACAAGACTGGCGGGTGCATGTGGTGTGCACACACATTGGCAGCCCCTTCCGTGGACAGTATGTTGGCAGTGCAGGGTGACGTTGAGAGGACACCAGATTGTCCTCTGTGGCCACATGTGGGTGCTGACTCATCCTGACTGCCTTACTCCACAGCCATTTGTCTTGGGATGCCCCTTCCTATCTGCTGTAGACTTTCTGCTGTCTTCCTGAAAGAACTCGTGCTGCTGTGAGTCTTCTTGGCAGGCAGGCCTTACGCTCAGGGACTTCTTTTCAACAGTGGCTGCCCTAACCAGCTGCTTTGTTAATGGCTGCGTGTCCTGAGCCTAGAACTGTGCGTGACACTAGGAAGATTCTCAGGGTATCAGGATAGTCCAAATTATGCTTTGTAACAAAGGACCCCTCCACCCCCAACTCTCAGAGGAGTATGTTCTTGATCATGTGTATGTCTCTTTCTGGTGGGCAGTGGCTCAGGAATCACCTACATGAGGGCAAGGGGAAGGGAAAAATGGTGAATCATGTATTAGCTTTTAAAGGCCTCTGTCTAGAAGCAACACAAGCTACTTCTGCTCTTATTTCCTGGGCCACAGTGTGTCACGTGACCGTGTCTCACTTCAGAGGGAACACAATCCTACCTTCCCAGAAGGGGGAGGACTGGACATATCAGTGAGCAGCACTGGTGTCTAACACACTCAACCTGTTTATCAGGTTGGACCGGAGGCGTGAAGCAAACGTTTGCTGACAAGGGCAGATATTGACACCTAATTAGGTGAAGGTCTCTTGATATAAAAGCATAAGTCCCTAAAGACCTAGAAGCCTTAAAAAAAGTTAAAGATTGTCTAGCCCAGTTTCACTTTAGTCATGAGAGCAAATGACTTCCCCAGAATCTCCAGGACTGGTGTCCTGGCCTGCTGATGCCCAGACGGAGCTTGTTGCCACTTTCCTCTTGTGCCCGTAGGAGAGCAGAGCTAGGTCCTGCTACAGAGCCTGTCTTGTTCATTAGCCCCTCTAAAGTACCAAGCACTGATTAGCACCTAGTACAGTTCCCCAGTCCTGGGGTCTCCCAGTTCAGCCTCTACCTTATGGGGATCAAAGAAAATAATTCATGTCAGGTGCTTCGGATAGTGCCTGGGACATAGTGTCTAAAAACCATTGACTTTTTATTATTCCTTGTGATTGTTGTTGCTACTGTAATTGCATTCTGCAGTGAGGTCCCTTCTGGCTGGGTAGGGAATGGCAGAGGGCTGAGTTATGGTTTTCCCAGACATTGCACCGAGCTGTTTCAGCCACCAGAAACGTCATTCTTCATCTCCTGCCATGTTTGAATCTTGGCCTCCCATGTTTTCCAACAATGACACCCTTGAGGAGAGAAGAAAAGAGAAAGTCCACAGAGCATGAGAGAGCAAAGTAATGGGAGAGGGGTTAGGAGTTGGGAGGGGCACTGAGAGGGTAGGGGCAATAGAGAGCAGCTAGAGGCAAGATTGAAAGAGGCCAAAGGCACTGCGCACGGCTCAAGGCCTCCAGGTCACAAGAGAAAGCGTGGAGAACAAAAGAAGACAAATGCAAAGAGAGGGAAGGCATCACAGACAAACCCTCATGCATCAATGCTAGTGGCGGGCATCTCCTTTCAGAACAACTTACAGCCGGGATGGACATTTTGGCAGTGTCCAGTGCTGTGGGCCATGTCTCCCCAGCTCATTCAGCCAGTGAAGGTGGGCCTTCCAGGATCCAGGCTGTCCTGCCCTGGGCCCTGGCCGAGTCAGGAAGCAATTGCTACCTCTCTCCATTTGGCTCTGTGTCCTGGAAAGGAAGGTGAACTGGAAGAGAATGGTATCATTCTATAAAGGAAATCTTAGCTCCCAGGCAGCAGGGAAGGGCTCCCTGGGGAGGGGCTGACAGACGGTCATAATAGCAGCATGACAACTATCACTCAGTGAACACCCGTGAGGGTTCAGGAGTTGGGCTTGGTGTGTTATTTCTTCTCTACATGTCAACTATTTGAGTTTTAATCATCATCATCATGATAGTAGTGGAGATGCTGATAAAATAATAATAACAACTGCCATTTAATGAACTCTTAAATTCTCTTGTATTTTATGTTTTTTGCTTCCGTGGCAATGATGTAAGGTGGGGGACATTCAAAAGGGGAAAGTGAGGCTCAGAGAGGTTATGCAAGTTCCCAAGCTTCCATGTCTTGTAGACGGTGGTACAGACTGTGACTCCAAACCACACGGGCCTCTCTTCAAAGCCCAGGCCAGGATCCCCAACCTCTCAGTGCACACTGGCAACTCAGCATTATCAATCCCCTTTTGCAAAAAGGAATCGAACTCAGGGAGGCCCAGTGGTTTACAGAACATGTACAGCTGCTTGGAATTGAGAGGACTGGACTCGTGTCCTGACCTGGTTCCCTGTCTTCCCTACCCGCTACAGCTGTAGGGCAGCCCCTTCCACCGGGGGCCTAGGTGGGGTACAGTGCACGCCCTCGCATCTACAGCTGGGCGTTGTAAGTCTGGTAAAGGCATGGGCAGCTGGGCATGGGGAAAGTCTCAGGAGAGCAGGTTTTGGAGTTTGTGTGGAAGGGGAAGGAAGATGCACAATCTCTCATCCACGGCAGTTTAAAGGGCTTAGCTTTGGGGATCAGGAAACAGGGGGTGCGGGGTGGTGTTAATACGTTATCTCTGCAGGTATGCAAACCATGGCTCATGGGCACCTCCTTCCGTCTTCCCTCTCCTTTCCTCCCTTCCTCCCCACCCCCCCAAACTATGCCTGAAAAAGGTTTACGGAAGGAAAGTCAAGACAAATAACTCAAAATCTTAAAATGAGATTTGGATGCTTTCTGATTTTGACTTATCTGTGCTGTCTTTCCATTAATGCAGATAATCAAAAGTTGGTTTTATCTTTCTGACTGTTTATCAATCTGTCTAGCCTTATGTTTATCTATCTGCGTTCTCTAATGTGGGAAAGGGTCAGAGTTCATGAAATTGGGCTTGAAACTCCTATCATCAGAACATGTCTCGCCGGTTGCACTGTAATATCCTTTGGTGGAACATCTGGTGCTAATGGGGAAATTCCCGTTTTACCTGTCTCTGATATTCTCAGTTGCTCCAAGTTAAAAAAAAAAAAATCATTGTACGTGGTAATTCTCTATGGCCGGGGAAAACATTGGAGCAGGCTTCTGAAGAGCAGAATGCACAAAATACAGGGCAGGTGAAAAGGGGGAAAGAAACAGTGTTCCTGCCCTCTCCTGATTCCCCCTACGTACACAAGGTTGCATTCTCCATCAGGTGGAGATGGTCTCAGACGTTACCTTATTTGCAAGAGATGTTGTGGGGGTAAATATGACAGGAGTGGCCTATTCCACTCACGGTAAGCCCCCTGGGTTGGAGGGGGCACGGAGTCGGGGAGAAGTCCTGGACCCAGTAGAAGAGATGGAAGAAGCTTTACTGTAGCTCTGTGCTTCCATGTGGGGTGAGCATTAGGGCTTTCTAGGCTAGGCGTCTCTTTGCCTTAAAGGCAGGAGGCTAGGGTGATTGATGGCCTGTATGAATTTCAGGGGCAAAGAAACATTCAGCCTGGAGCAGGGGGTGATACAGTAACAACACTGCTATGGTCTGAGTGTTGGCCCCCCAAATTCATATGTTAAATCCTAACCCTTAAGGAGGTGGGGCCTTTGGGACGTGACGAGGTCATGAAGGTGGAGCCCTCAGGTGGGATTAGCGCCCTTCTGAGAAGAGGCAGGAGAGGAGCCCTCTCTCTCTCTGCCGTTTGAGGACACCGCCAGAAATCTGCGACTAGAAGAGTGTTCTCGCCAGAGCCCAGCTGCGCTGGTGCCTAGATCTCGGACTTCTAGCCTCCAGAACTGTGAGGAGTCAATGTCTGTTGTTTAAGCCCCCGGTGTGTGGTAGTTTTTATGGCAGCCTGGACGAACCAAGACAAGCACTTACCTCGTGGCTCAGAGAGTATGCGAGGCAGCCAGCCTCGGGACAGATGTGTGATATGTGCTTCTCTCTGTCTCTGTCTCTGTCTCTACATATATATATACACTTTTTGTTTTTTCTCTCTCTTTGCTGTGAAAGTCGCCCATCATACTTAGCTTTGTAAACAGCCTGTGTTTCCAGCTGCCGTCTTCCAGCATTCCACACTGGATAAAATGATTTGAGATTGCTCTTCTTTAGAGGTTTTCCTTCTGTCCTGCTTGCGAAGTTTCCTAGATATCTTTCTAGATAGAGACATGGATGTGAAGATATTTGTATGTTTTTTTTAATTCTGAAAAGGAGTCTTCTGATATTTGAGGATATGAAGTGGGAGGGCTGCCCATTTTCTAAGCCTCTGGTTGGAAATCTCCGTGTGTGAGCACACGCGGGATCCCCGGGAGATCTGAGGGACATTAGGACTTGCTCTGGCTTTCCAAGATGCATGGCTGTAAAGAAGGATGCTCTCAGCCACCCAAGGGCAGAAATTTTGAAGTTAAGAGGCCCTCTTCTTATATCTGTTAAAAGTATTGTAATCAGGGATGCACTATTAGCTGAGTTTCAGATCTAATTTTTCTATACTAGAGCCCAACAGAATCCCCAGAAACGCCCAAGACATCATGTAGTTTCTGCAGACCTCCAACAATGAAGCATGAGTAATCACATGAAGAAGACCCAGTCGCAACACCCCAGGATAAATCCGGCAGATGACCCGTGTTTCCATTAACTACACAGAACCAAAAATTGACTGACTGTTGCTGTCTGGGCTACCGCAATAATTGGTTCAGTGTTTTTCAATCAGGAAACATGTACTGAGCCCCTCTCCTGGGAGCTGGGTACTGTGCTGAAACTAGGGGTGAAAGATAAATAATATAATGTTGTCTTTGATGTGTTCACATTCTGGAGGTGGGGAGAGTGCTCACTGTTGAACAGATTTTATTTCAGGATATTACTTGTCTGATTACATACAACACTACCCTGTGCAAATGGTGTGTGTGTGTATAAGATAGATAGATAGACGGGTGATAGACAGACAAAAGACAAGATAGATAGATGGTTGGGTGGATAGGCAGAAGATAGATGGATGGATGGTTGGATGGATGGATAGATAGAGATAGGAGATAGAAGATAGATAGACGGATGGATGGGTAGATATGGATAGATAGATAGATGATAGACAGATTAACATTTATGGAAATAAAACATTGTCTGCATCATCAGGTAAACTCTCACACCTTGCTGGCAGTCAATGTTGACTCCAACAAGTGCCTTATTCATGAGACTAAGATCTCCACTGTAGTTCATGAAGTGATTTACTGTATACATGTTGCCCTAAATAGCAAAATTTTTGGTTATACCACTGAATTGATAGCAAGGCATCAATTTTATTTAAACTAGTAAATGAGAAATGTGTACATCTTCTCCAGTCTACTATTTTAATAATTTAAGAACCACGTTACCTACAAAAATGTCCCAAATACTTAAAGGCACAGGAGTAGTTTTGTGATAGCAAAAGAATCACAGAGATTATAAAGAGGTATGGATTGTGACCCCTAAGAGTCTGTAGTAGGGAAAAACTTCCTGGAAAGTTATGTTCAATGTAAATTGTATATATTGTCTTCATTTAGAAGAAAAATAAAATTTCCAAAAAGAGAAATGTTTGTTAAATCAAAAGTAACCAATGTCATGCCTTTATTTATTTTTTCATAGCATGCACTTTATCTAGATATTTCTTGCTTTAATCCCTTGAGCTTCCGTGAACATTTCTTAAGTCAATCAGTCAATCTATATTTTCCGAGTTAACCAAAGAAATCAAATGTACTGCAATTCAGAGATGAAAATGCTTTTTTTCCCTCAAATAAAACTAATGCAATGTAGCAGGTACTCCCTAGCAAAAATATCACTGTTACTTACTTAGTCACAACAAATAGATTTCCATTGGAGCCAGTTTGAGTTCCACAAGATATGAAAGCTCTTTATATAACTACCTCACGACCAATAAGCAGCCTAATATATCTTAGAACCATTGGAAAGAGATACATAGAAAAAAATTTAAAAAATTACAAAATGTTTTGCAACAGTTGTACATTTCCTTTCTATCTCATCTAGCAGCACGTTCTTGATCTAAAAGAAATACCACCTCTCAAGTTTCCATATTGTCAAATTATTTAAAGCTCCACTGTGGGGACTCCAAAAGGCACACAGAGCTTGGGGTAGACTTTTCCATTCGCCTGTAAAATGAGCTCCAGTGTAGACCGTCTGCACGAGGTTTGGAATGTCAGATATGCAAAAGAAAAGAATCTATCTTTGTCAGGATAACTCCAATGGTGACCAGAGGACCATAGGAGGTGAGTCAAGTGCTCAAAATAAGAGGGTGCTTCCTCCCATCCCCCTCTTCCCTTCATTAACATTTTCTCCCATCAGCCACGTGGCAGACTCAGTCCTTAGGGGTGAGGATAGGACTAGAGACCCAGGTCTTGGACAGAGAAGTGGAGAGATTCAGATTGGATGCTATTTGCAAATGCAGGTTGTTCTGGCCTGTTCATGGTTGGAGACTGTATTGAAGGGCACAAGAATAAAGGTATTTGTGCTGATTTACAAACCAGAGAGCAGGCAGGCGGACTCTTCCAAGCGTCCCTCCCGCTCTGCTGTGGCAGCTTTGTTGACATTTTCTGGGAGTGGTCAGGGGACCTGGTCCTGGAGGAGACTCTGGCTCCGGGTACAGGGCGCTCGTGGTTCCACCCTCAGCAGTAACCAGCACGCTGGCTCCTGGAGGGATGAGGCAGGAGCGATCCGCACCAGATCACTGTGTAATGCCTGTTTAATGGCCACTCGAAGGGACATTACGACGTGACCCTCTGATTCCACTTTCAATCTGGGCAGGAAATCTGGGCTTGCTTTACATTTGCTGTTGTGTTTAATGATTTGTGTAATCGTCACCTGCACAAATTGCCACTCTCAAGGCTTCAGGTTGTGATTCCTTCCTTCTGTGTCCACTACCTGCCTCCTTACCTTCCCTGGACCAGGTTGTTTTTCCCAGGTGTGTTATTTCTGAAATCTGACACAGGGCAGGCCCAGGAAAGCACTGGTGGGCATTTCTGGCAACATCGACGATGCTTGTCATGTGGGCAGGCGCAAGCTTATCTTGTACCGGCACGTGGAGGGGGAGCCAGGGCAGGCTTGTATCTCCTCCTTTTGTAGATGAGCAAACTGAGGCTCAGAGATAAATCCAGTGACACGGCTGCTCAAAGGCAGAGCCAGGACGAGGATCCAGGTCCTGAATCTCAGTCCCGAGGGCGGCATTGTGGAAGGAGCTCTGAGCTGCGAGATCTGGATTTGCCTCCTAGCTCCCTCATCTCACACTAGCTCTGGGCCGGCCCATCGACCTCTCTGGGCTCTCGTGTGCTGTCTGTGAAGCAGAGCTGAGAGCACACACTGCAGGGAGGGTGCCCTGTGGTCCACTCAGCATCATAGGCAGGACGGTGACTGGTATAAGGCTGTTGTTTGACAAATGCCATCTCCTCAGCTCTCCTTCCAATTCTTTTTTTTTTTTTTTTTTGTGAGGAAGATCAGCCCTGAGCTAACATCCATGCCTATCCTCCTCTTTTTTTGCTGAGGAAGACTGGCCCTGGGCTAACATCCGTGCCCATCTTCCTCCACTTTATATGGGACGCCTCCAGAGCACGGCCTAACAAGCGGTGCGTAGGTGTGCGCCTGGGACCCGAACGCAGGCCGCCAGCAGCGGAGCACGTGCACTTAACCGCTATGCCACGGGGCGCGCCCCCATCCTTCCAATTCTTAGTTCTGATACCCCACCTATCCAAAAGTTGAGCAAACAAATCACATGAACTATTAGAATATTGAATCCATTTTGGGATTTTCCCAGCAAATTATTTACCCACAGGGATAACAAGTTTTAGACAGAAAATGATTGTTTTGAATTTATTCTGGAAATTGTCCGAAGTCTGGGAGAACTCAGAGACATTCAGGACAACGGTGAGTTCACTGGGGCCAGCACGGCCAGTGCACCTCCAGCCTGTGGTCTCCCCTGGAGTCGTCCCGGTTTTGGACAGCGCCCGTCATGGTGCTCATCATGCTGCCCTTGGACCCTGCTTGGTCCTGTCCATGTCTCGGCCGGTTGTGCCCAGGTGCCCGCTTATGTGTTTGCAGGCCCGGCCGGCACACGGGGGAATTTGCATCAACAGACTTGCTTCCTGGTGGCACTCATGAGACTCCTCTGCTCTTCCTCAGTCTGCCTTGGTCCTTCTCGCCTGTATCTCTCTGTGCAGCAAATTCTGCCACACAGGTGCTTTGACACTGGGGTGAGGGGTTGAGAAAGAGGAAAAAATGAAAGAAGAAAAGAGGCCGAGAGATGATGAGTTACATGAGGGCATTCTGTGATTACCATAGTCATGAGACCTGTGTGTGTGTGTGTGTGTGTGTGTGAGCGTGGTAAGAGACTGTGAGTGGAATCGAAAAATGAAGATCCCAAACAAATTTGTTAGAGGAAAGCTATTAATTCCAGAACTTCCTTATTTGGAATTGTCAATCCTGGTAGACGTAAAGAAAATCCATCATTACTTTTTAGTTTGTACCTGGTATTCGTGCTGGCTCGTTCCAGGGTGCCCGCAGTCTGCTGGAGTCAGGCGGCCTGCTGCACCAGTGCCCGAGCTGTGACACTTCTGATTTTGGGGTTTGAGGATCAAAATCACACCAGGTGCTTTTGAACTCAGGCACCGTTTAAGTCCGAAGCTCCGAGGCTTTGTTTCACACAGTGAAATACCGACACAGTGTTTTACAGAATGGAGATTAAGTGCATGGATTGGCTCGTGAGTACTATGAGGACGCAAGGTAAGTAGGACTGCTGAGATGGCAGTTTAAGAGGCAAAAATGCATTTCTCTTTAGAAATATCGACAACCTAAGTTGCTACAGGGAAATTTATCCAGGATAAGATTACTGGAACTGATGCCCCCTTGGTTCCTGGTCCTGCAGATGATACCGTCAATGGCGACACGGTAGGCTATCCGGGTACAGATCAGCGTAGGTGTTATTTCTTCAAAGTCACTTCTTTAATATGTAACTAAGGAGTTAAAGTAATTAATTTCAAAAAATAAAAAGAGGTAGGCACATGTGGATTTAATCATTATAAAATGGGGGTGTGATTTTATTTAATCTGCTTCATTCAAAAAACCCTTGGGGTACTTCTGAATGTGCTGGATCCTGTGTTATCCCGGGGGGCATAAAAAGCAGGTCAGAGACATAACAATAGGGAAGATTACCTGCAGAACACTTAGAAATGCTGAATGAAATATAGCATTTTTAATGAGTGTCTGAGCTCTCAGGAAGTGGAAAGAAAATATTCAAGGGTCAGAACAGAGGAGGAAACTGAACCTAGAGTGGCAGGCTTGTGGAGCTGTGCTGATGGGTCCCGGGCTTGCTGTGATGGCTGGCTGGGTCGTCAGGGCCTCGGGTTGTCTGTCAGTTCAGGGAAGAGAAAGGAGGGCCTGGGCCTGAGCAACGTTGGGAAGTAGACGTATATCCCTGCATAAAGCCTCCTGAAAGGGTCAACTAAAAGTGAATCTGCCTTCCTTCTTTAGGAGATAAAAACAAAGGTTACGTAACAACCAAATGTAGTGTTGGAATCTTGATGGAATCTGGTTAGGAAAAAAGACACACGAGTTACAAAAGACGTTTTGGGGGCAATTGGGAAAAGTGACTATGGGCTGGATAGTAGATCATACTGAGGAATTTTTGTTAATTTTCTTAGATGTGCTAATATTATATTAGATGTGAGATGATATTAGATGTGCAAATGTCCTTATTTTTAGAATTTGCATGCTCAAGTATTTAGGGGTAAAGTGTGTCAGAAAAGAATTCAGAGAGCTTTGCTTGATATGACTATTTTCTTGAGTGAGACACAAACTGTTCGTGAGCAGGGGACTTCAAAACCGTCAGTGGTGAGAGGCTCTGCTCTCAGTGGTTGCAGCGTGGTTTGCAAAGTGTGAGTGAGGATGTAGTTGTTTTCTGTTGTGACTGGTTCCTGGAAACTCACGCTCCTTTTCAGATGGTGGCACTGTCCGAGCTTACTTGGGTGCAGCTGATTGGCTAGGAAGCTGCAAGGTCACAGTGAAGAAAGCTCACATTTGTTTCAAGGCAGAGTCCGAATTTTGGAGACACGAGAACAGTTGAAGTTTTGGTAACGTGGCTATGGTTGGTTGGCTTAGGGGTACACTCAAACTGTGGCCTCTGTTTTGGGTTTCTTTAAACGAGTATTATGTCTGCAACTTACTTTCCAGTGGTTCAGCAAATATGTACACATACACATGAATGTACAGATAAACAATTATGGCAAAATGTTAATATTTGAATCCAGGTAGCCGGTATATGTGCAATCATTATACTATTCTTCCCACTTTTCTGGATGTGTGAGAAATTCTAAAATAGAAAATTGGAAAATAAAAGAACATTGCTTTTCTTGATCTAGGCTTGGAGGTGAAAACAAATAATTCCTTCTGAGATGTTGTAACCATAGGCCTACCCTTGTGTGGGCTTGAGCTTTGGATTTATTCAATCTGCATATGTGGGAATCCCTGACTGGGAAATTCACACAAAAAGTACTACAGGCTGGGGATACTAAAGAAATGCCGGGCAGGAGGAAGCGCAAACTATCTGGAGACAGAGCCTCAGTTAGGGTGCACTGTGTGTCCAAGATGAAGACGCATACGACAGGCTCCCAACCCCAAATTACAGAACAAGTCGCCACGACAAGAGAGACAGGAAAAACAGCAGTATCTGATCCTTAAGGATATTGAAATAAAGATGTCAAAGAAAGCTTTGGAAACATAATGAAACATAATAAATGAACAAAACACCGTGAAAGTAGTATAGCAGATATGCAAAATAAACCACACAACTTTTAGAAATAATGTGTAAACTTATTGAGGCAAAAAACTGATTGGATTGATTAAAGAAATGAGGTGATGAATCAGTGATCTGAAGTAGAAAGCTGAGAAAATTACACAGAATGAAGAAGAGATGAAAAAGATGAGAGAAGTTGGGACATTGAGGGACCATGAAAGGATCAAATGTACATCTAATGGAACTGAAAACAGAGAAATAGAATATATAGTACACAAAGAACCAAAGCGGGATAAAAACCCCATAAATCTATGTCTAGATACATTATGATGAAACAGCAGAACACCAAAGACAGACAATTTTAGAAGAGAGAAAAGACAGGTCACCTATGTAAGATCTACAGTTAGAATGACAGCAGTGTCAACAGAAAAAAAAAAAGAAGACAACGAAAATATCTTCAAAGTGCTAAGAGGAAATAATCACCAATTTAGGATTTAATACAGGGGTAAACTATTATTCAAGAATGGAACAAAAATAAAATATTTTAGTCTAAATTTAAAATTTACCTAAAGTGAAACGAGAACAAATAGGCAATTTAAATATACTTTTAGCATTAAAGCTATGGTATTTGTAGTTTAAATCTATCCTAAAACAAACCACCTGCCCCAAACACCAAGACTAAAGACCTTTATATGCAGGTTCCAGCAAACATTCAAGGAATATGACATTCCAAGTTTGAGAGCAGAGTAAGAAGAGATGTGAGCCAATTCGTTTTATGTGCTTACTATGACCTTGATATCAAAATCAGAGAAGAGTAAAAAAAAATTTATACACTAATCTCTCTAATGAACATAGACTGAAACATCTTAAATAAAATATTAGCAAACCAATTCCAAAAGTGTATATAAATGTATATCCTGATGAAGTGGGATTATCATAGAAATGCAAAGATGTTTCTCAGTAGAAAAAAGATATGTAACTCAGCACGTTTCCATGACTAAATGGGAAGAAAACATATTAGATACAGAGAAAGGGTTTGGCGTGGTGTATGTTGTGCTGGGAAGAGTCGTTATTGCGAAGAGGTCCACATTTATGCCAAATGCAAAGCAATTCTATTAAACGTTCCCCAGGGGTTTTTTCCTGGAACGTGATAAGCTGATGAAAGCAAAGGGCCAGAAATCGCTCTTGTTGCTATGGCTGCGTAACAAACCACCTCAAGGCTTGGTGGCTCCGAGCCTTTATTTTATTCACCCATCTGCAGTCTGGGCCCGTCTGGTGGGGGCAGTGCACCTCAGCTTTCCTTGTGTCATCTCTGGGGCCTGGAGGCTGCCTGCAGGAATCGGCTAGAGTTGCCTGCATTCACATCTGTCCCGGGCTGGGAAGAGGCAAACTGCTGGGTTCTGCAGTAGGTGGGGCTCCTTGAGCATCTCTCTCCCCGTAGGTTGTCTTTCCACACGTTCTCCCAGCCATCAGGGTAGCTGGACTTCTTATAGGCTTGCTCAGGGCTCCAAAGCATGTGTCCCAAGAGAGCCAGGCTGAAGCTGCATCCTTTTACCATCTGGCCTCAGAAGTCACAAAGGCTCCATCTCCACCGTTCTCTGTTCTGGGGTCAGTCACAGGACCCCACCGAAATTCGAGGGAAGGGAATGCACACTTGCCTGTTGGTGAGATTAGTGCCAACACACGTGGAATGTGTGTGTGTGTGTGTGTGTATAAAATACAACCTGCCACAAATATTCAACGTGATTTTGAAGGGAAAAAAAGGGAATTCCTCCACTAACCGCATTAGATAATAAAGCTGAAGCAGTTAGCAGATGTATGTTACTGGTGCATGGTTAGAAAATCAAGAAGTGGAACAGGGGACAGAGTCCTGAAATGGGCCCACTCACATAGGAAACATGTTTTATGACCAGTGTGGAAATGCAGACCATTGAGTGAAGGATAGACTACAGAATGACTGACGACAAATGACTAGTGACTAATTAGATGACTAAATGGCGAATGATGAAGGCATGGTTATTGTCCCAGCATACGGAGGAAAAAGTCACCACTACACTTTACTGCTAATAATCATAGCCAATGTTTATGGAACATTTAGTGTGTGCCAGACGTTTTGCATCCATTATTTCTCATTCTTATCAAATCCTTGAGGAGTAGATTTGAAGGATGACCAGTTACTTAACTCACATTGGATCACAAACCTGCTAAATGCTAGAGAAAAGATTTCAATCTAGATCTGCGTGAGCCAAACTTTTTGTATCATCTCCTACCTAAGGTGCTGGTTCTTGCCCCATAACTTTTCTCAGGTTGTTCCCTTTCCTGAAATCTCTCTTTGATGTCCAACTCTTGTGTCGAGATCACTTGGCCACATTACTTTCTACTTCTCTTTGAAGCGTCAGTCAGTCGTCACACCCGCCTTCCCGAGACAGAGTGTATACCCCTCAGCTCCATTCTTTTTGAATGAGTCTGTCATCACATCTGTCACAGAACCTGGGGGATGGCACAGGCAGGATTCACATAACCTCTCCGACCCAAAGAAAATAAATATTTGTCAGAAATACAATAAAACTGTCAAAAGTTAAAAAATTCAGCTATGTAAAATTTAAAACAGCAATCACTATTCTATTTGTTAATTAAAAATAGAAGAGCTGTATTTTAAAAAGTCAAGATTGAAATAAAGACCAAACGAAAGTGAGAAGCACTACAGTGTTGCAGTTAAGACGGCTCTGGGACAACGCTGTCTCTTGGGGGCTGTCTGCTCTTGGAGCCTAAGGAGACTGTTCTTTGCGTGGTGCTTGCCTGGCTCTGCGCTGATCATGCATGTTCTTTCAGTCGTTTGACGTTCGGTGGCTGGTTGCGGCTGCTGTCTTGGTAATTGTAGTTGTTTGAAAACACCGTCAGACTGAAGGCAGTCTTTGTTCCCATCAATCCTCAGTGGTTTCTGTACCAGTCTCTGCTGACTTGTCTCCATTTCTCCCAGCAGTGCTTTCCCCTCACTGGTTCACAGTGCCAGAGGAATGGGGAGAGGAGACGCTCAGAGAGAATCCCAGGCTGAGAAGACAGACTCTGTTTTTCCCCACATTCATGAAGGTCTTCCTCTAGATTGCCTTTCACATGTTTCCTGCCTTGACTTCGCAGTAAGATTGCTAATCGCCCTGAAATGGATTTTTGCATATGATTTGAGGTGGGGATCAAATTGCATTTTCTTGCATATCTGTAACCAGTGTTTATGCAATGTAGCCTGCAATTCCAGCTCTGTCAAACTGAGTACTAACACATTCACAGGTTTGTTTCTGGACTTCCTGCTGTCTGGTCTATATTTTCACTGCGTCAAACTCACACTTTCTCAGTTACCACAGTTTTCTAAGTGCTGGTATCTCTCAGGGCAATTCCCTCTGTCTCCTGGCTCGCCGTAGCCCTTGTTCTTAATCTTCATAAACGTTTAGCTACTTACGAACTTTTGTTTTTCCATATACTGCTTATAATTGGCTTTCCAAGGTCTTCAAAAGCATATTGGGATTTTGATGGAGACTGCTTTGAAGAGAGATCAATCAAGGAGAATTTAACTTCATACTGTCAAGTTTTTCTATCCATGGACATGGATATTTCTCTCAATTTATTAGGTATTTTATGTTTTAGAATATATCATTT
This sequence comes from Diceros bicornis minor, assembly GCF_020826845.1. Classification (NCBI taxonomy): domain Eukaryota; kingdom Metazoa; phylum Chordata; class Mammalia; order Perissodactyla; family Rhinocerotidae; genus Diceros; species Diceros bicornis. The sequence goes on along the minus strand of NC_080751.1, from coordinate 74,972,727 downwards.
AAAAAAATATCATTCTCAAGAGCCACAAAAATTCCACAAAAAAAGATGACCAATGTCTTTCAATGGCATTTAATATTCTCCATAAAGATCTTATATGTCTTTTGTTAGATTTTTTTTCCTAGGTGTTTTTGTTATTGTTGTTGCTATGGAGAATTGTGGGCTTATATTTTCTGATGTTTATAGCTGGTTACAGAAATGCCACTGACTTCTGTATATTGATTTCACGTCCAGCAAACTTGCTAAACTCTCTCATTAATTCTAATAATTTAACTGTTGACTCTTTTGACCTTTCCTCGTGCAATCTGCTTTCTTTTCCATCCTTTTATATCTTTTCAGTTTTTTCTTTTCTTTGATTTTTTTTTTTTCCACAGTTCGATTTTGAATAGAAGTGGTGACAGTGGGTATTCTTATCTTATTCTTACTCTTAAAGGGAACGTTTTAGGGGCTGGCCCCATGGCCTAGTGGTTAAGTTTGTGCTCTCCTCTTTGGCAGACCAGGTTCAGTTCCCAGGCACAGACCTACACCACTCGTCAGCTGCCGTGTTGTGGTGGTGACCCACATACAGAATAGAGGAGGACTGACAACAGATGTTAGCTCAGGGCTAATCTCCCTTAAGCAAAAAAGAGGAAGATAGGCGATGGATGTTAGCTGCTTAGGGCGAATCTTCCTTAGGAAAAACAAAAAAAAAGAATGTTTTCAACATTTTACTGTTGACTTGTCTTGGAAGCATTTTTTTTACATTCTCTATTAGCTTATCTCTTGTTTGCTAAGAATATTCATCTTGCATGGATATTGAATTTTATTGAATTATTTCATTGCATCTATTGGGATAAGCATGTGGGTTTTGTCATTTATTCTGGTATGAATCTATTAATGTCATTAATACATTAATTGATAGAGCAATGATAGAGCAATGTTGTATTTCTGGAAGAAGCCCAACTTGATCATAGTTTGTTTTTTATTTTCCTTTATTTCTTCCTTCTTCCTTTCCTTTTATTGTCTTCCTGCACTAGCTAGGACTTCCAGCATGATATTAAATAGGAGTGGTGAGAGGGGACATCCTTACCTTGTGCCAATCTTAGTGTCCAGTTTCTCACTATTAAGCATGATGCTAAGTGTATGTTTTTTTGTAGATGTTTTAACAAGTTGAGAAAATTCCCCTGTATTTTTTCTGAGAGGTTTTTTCATGAATGGCTGTTGGATTTTTGTCAAATGCTTTTTCTACATTAATTGATATATGGTCACATGATTTTTCTTCATTAGCCTGTTGATGTAGTATATTACAATGATTTATTTTCAAATGTTGATCCAGTCCTGCATACCCGGAGTAAATCCACTTGGTCTTGGTGTATAATTTTTTTTATACTTTGTTGGATTTGACTTGCTGATATTTTGTTGAGGTTTTTGCATCTTTATTCATAAGAGATCTTGATCTGTAATTTTCCTTTCTTGTAATGTCCTTATCAGGTTTTAATATCCAGGTAATGCTGGCCCCAAAGACTGAGTTATGAATTATTCCCTCTGCTTCTGTTTTCTGGAAGATATTGTGGAGAACTGGCATAATTTATTCCTTAAATGTTTGGTCGAATTCACCGATGAATTTATTTAGTAGATAATAAACCTATCCAGATGATCTATTTCACCTTTGAGAGTTTGATAGTTTAGTTTGTCAATTAATAGATCTATTTCCTATTTGATAACCTAAGTTATCAAATTTGGGGGCATAAAGTTGGTATTTATTTATTATTCTTTTAATGTCTATGGAATCAGTAGTGATGACCCCTCTTTCTTCTGGTATTGGTAATTTATGTCTTCTCTCATTTTTTCTTGGTTAGTCTGGCTAGATTTTTATAGTTTTATTGATCTTTTTGAAGAACCAGATTTTGATTTTGTTAACTATTTTTCTTGTTCTGTGTTTCACTGATTTATGCTTCAATTTTTATGACTTCTTTTCTTCTGCTTGCTTTAAGATTAAACTGCTTTTCTTTCTCTGGTTTCCTAAGACAGAAACTTAAGAACTTATTGATTTTGAGCTTTCCTTTTTTCTAATATATGCACTAAATGCTATAAATTTTCCTCTAAGCTCTGTTTTTGAGGCATTCTAGAAGTTTCGATAATTTATATGTCATTTGATAATTTATATATATATTCATTTTTATTTAGTTCAAAATGTTTTTAATTTCTCTTGAAACTTCTTTTTTGACCCATATGTTACTTAGAAGTGTGTTGCTTAATTTCTAAAATGTGAGAAGATTTTCCAGCTATCTCTCTGTTACTGATTTCTAGTTTAATTTCATTGTGATCTGAGAACATACTTTGTATGATTTCTATTCTTTTGTATTTGTTAATGTGTATTTTATGGCTCAGAATGTGGTCTATCTTGGTGAATGTTCCAAATTCAGCTTGAGAAGGATGTATTCTACTGTTTTGGCTAGAGCATTCTATACATGTCAGTTAGATCAAGGTGATTGATAGTCTATTCAGGTCAACTCTATCTTTACTAATTTTCTGCCTCCTTGGCATATCAATTACCAAAAAAGGGATGTTGAAGTCTCCAACTAGAATTGTGGATTTATCTAGTTTCCTCGTTTTATTAGTTTTTGCCTGGTATATTTTGATGCTCTCTTGTTTGGTACCATAACTTCTTTGAGACTGTTATGACTTATTGGAGAATTTTCCCTTTATCATTATGCAATGCAGCTCTTTATCACTTGGACTTTTTCTTCCTCTGAAGTCTGCTTTCTATAAAATTAATATAGCTAGTCAAGATTTATTTTGGTTAGTATTAGCATGGTATATAATTCTCCATCCTTTTAACCTACTGCTTCTTTATATTTAAAGTGAATTTCCTGTAAACAGTATGTGGTCTGGTCTTGTTTTTTTAATCCACTATGAAGATCTCTGTCTTTTAATTGGATATTTACATCACTAATATTTAAAGTGATTATTGGTATAATTGAATTAATGTTTGCCATCCTTGTCACTGTTTTCTGATCATTGCATTTGTTCTTCCCCCCCTCTTTTTCTGCCTTCTCTGATATTAATTGAGCAACTTATATTGTCCCATTTTATCTCCTCTCTTAACATATTAATTATAATTCTTTAAAAAATTTTTAAAGGTTGCCCTAGAGTTTCCAATATACATTCTTAACTAATCTACATCCATCTTTAAATACCACTGTACCACTTGATGTGTACTGCAGTTTCCTATTCACAAAATATTCCAAATTCCTCCCTGCCATCCCTTATGACATTGCCATCATTCATTTCACTTATGTATATGCTACAATCACCCTGTACACTTTTACTATTATTGCTTTAAACAAAAAATTATCTTTTAGATCAATTAACAATAAGAAAAATAACATATTTTATTTTACCTTTGTTTATTCCTTTTCTGATGTTCTTCCTTCTTTATGTAGATCTAAGTTTCTTAACTGGATCATTTTCCTTGTCACTGAAGAACTTCTTTTAACCTTTCTTTCAAGGAACATCTAGTAGTTACGAATTCCCTCAGTTTTTGTTTGTTAGAGAACGTCTTCATTTCTTCTTCACTTTCAAGGAATAATTTCCCTGAATGTAGACTCCTAGGTTGGTAGTTTTTTCTTTCAAAACTTTAAATATTTTATTGCACTCTCTTTTTGCTTGCATAGTTTCTGGCAAGAAATACTTTGTAATTCTTATCCTTGTTCCTCTGTAAATAAGATATTTTTACCTCCAGCATTTGTCTTGGTTTTCTTTTTGTCTTTTGTGTTCTGCATTTTGAATACAAGATATTTAGGTGTAGTTTTTTTTGTAGTTTTTTGCTTGGTGTTCTCTAAGCTTCCTGGATCTTTAGTTTCATGTCTGTCTTTAGTTTTGGATAATTCTCAGCCTGCATTCAAACATTTCTTCTTCTTCTTACCTCTCCTGATATTCCAGTTATGCATATGTTAGACCTTTTGAAATTGTCCTATGTTCTTGGATGTTCAATTTTTTTCATTCTTTTTTTTCTTTGCATTTCAATTTGTGTAGTTTCTATTGACTTGTTTAAGCTCACTCTCCCTAATTCTTTCCTTGGCTGTGTCTAGTCTGCTAATGAGCCTATCCCTGGCATTCTTCAATTATATTGCAGTGTTTTTGATATGCAGCATTCTCGTTTAGTTATTTGTTAGACTTTCTGTCTCTCTGGTCACATTACCCTTCTGTTCTTGCTTGATGACTACTTTTTCCATGAGTGAAGTTCACATATTGATCTTAGATATTTTAGATTCCCTGACTAATAATTTCTGTGACTGTGTCGTATTTGAAGCTGGTTCTGGTGCTTGCTTTATTTCCTCAAACTGTGGTGTTTCTTCCCTTTGGGAATATCTTATAATTTTTTTGTTAGAAGCCAGATATGTTGTATCAGGTAATGGGAACTGAAGTGAGTAGGCCTAGTGTGAGGATTTATGTCAATCTGGCTAGACCTGAGCTGTGTTTGCTGTTTAATGCCCTCCTCTGCCTGTGCTCCAAGGACGAGGATCTTTCTCAGTTCTTCACCATGAAAACTTGGTGGGGTTCACTGAGTTAAAATCTATGAAATTGTGGGGCCCCCGCTAAGACTTGGCCCCAGAAGTTTCTCACTGTCGTGATAATCCACACACAGCCTCCTCATCAAATGTACCTGCCTCACTTTACATCTTCTAGCCAGGTTTTGGCTGTAGTGGCTGTTGCTTCTGGTTGTAAGATCTCAGCTCTGACTCTCTTGATTCATCAGATTTCTCCAGATTTCACAGTGGTAGCAGTTTTCCCTGCAACTTCAGTTCTCTGATGAGTTCAAGAAAAGACATTGATGTTTAATTTGTTCAGCATTTTTTTGTTGTAAAGATGGGAGTGACAACTTCCATGCTGTTCACCCTTTGGGTCTGAAACCATAAGTCTTGCACCTGATTAGTGTTACCACACTATATCTTTTTCCATCCTTTTATTTATTTATTTATTTATTGTGAGGAAGATCAGCCCTGAGCTAACATCCATACTAATCCTCCTCTTTTTGCTGAAGAAGACCGGCCCTGAGCTAACATCTATTGCCAATCCTCCTCCTTTTTCTCCCCAAAGCCCCAGTAGATAGTTGTATGTCATAGTTGCACATCCTGCTAGTTGCTGTATGTGGGATGCGGTGTCAGCACGGCCGTACAAGTGGTGCGTCAGTGCGCGCCAGGGATCCGAACCCGGGCCACCAGTAGCGGAGCGCACGCACTTAACCACTAAGCCATGGGCCGGCCCCTCCATCCTTTTACTTTTGATACTGATACTGAGTGTTCATTTTTACAGTGAGTTTCTTGTGGGCAGTATGTAGTTGAGTCTTGCTTTACAATTACTATTATTTAATGGGGTATCTGGACCATTTCTAGTCCATGTGATTATTGTGGATGGTTTGGCTTAAATATACCATCTTGCTACTTTTTTTTCTGTTTATACCATTATTACTTTTTTTCTTTAACTGTCTTCTTTTGAGCAATTGAACAGTTTTTTTTTTTCTTATTCCAATTTTTCTCTTTTGTTGGCTGATTAGCTAAGACTCTGTATTTTTATTTTAGTAGTTGCTTTAGAGTTTATAGGGTACACCTTTAACTCATCACAGTCTACCTTTAAGTGGCATTAAACCACTTCACATGCAGTATAAGCACCTTATTAGAGTATATTTCTATTTGTCTCCTCCTGGCATTTGTGCTGTTACTGTGATACATTTTACTTCTTCATATGTTATAAACTTCACAATGCATTGTTATTATTTTTGCCTTAATCAGTAAATTAATTTTTAAAGGGATTTAAATTGTAAGGAAAAAAGTGTTTAAAATTGTTGTTACAATATACAAATTGCTGAAATATCCAGTCCTTTTAATTCTTTCATGTAGATCTAGATTTCCATCTAGTATCCTTTTCCTTCTGCCTGAAGGACTTCATTTATTATTTCTTGTAGCGCATCTGTGTCTTATATTAATTCTTTAGGTTTTTATATGTCTGAAAAATCTTTGTCATCATTTGTAAACAATATATCCACTGAGTATAGAATTGTAGGTTATGGTTTTTTCTTTCAGTATTTCACAGATGTTACTCCACTATCTTCTGGCTTACATGGTTTCCAAGGAGAAATCTGCTGTCATCCTTCTCTATGTTCTTCTGTAATGTGTTTCCACTTCCCCCGTGCTATTAAGATGATCTCTTTATCACTTGTGACATGCAATTTAATTTTGAGGTGTCTTTGTGTAGTCTTCTTCATGTTTCTTATGCTTTTGTTCTGTTAAGCTTCTTTTATCTGTGGATTTATAGTTTTGGTAAAAATTGGAAAATATTTGGCTGTTATTTTAAAAAATATTTTGTTTTCTTTCCCTCTCCTCCCTCCATTTCATGAACGTATATTTGGAAGAGTGAACCTGAAATAAAATTCTTTTTTCTGGGGGCCGTGGGGGGACTTGTGATCATTTTGACATGACTAAATAATTATTGTCACCTTAGTTAATTATTACAAGTAGATTTCAGGGGCAATATGTAAACTAGGGACCATACCTTTACCCCAGCCCTAGTCTTCATCATCCTTTATCTGAGCTATTACATTAAAATTCTAGTGACTAACGTGGCCTTCTTTTACATGGCTTAATCTCACTCATTCCTCAACTTAGGTTTTCATCTCTTCTAGAAAGCCATTCATGACTCCTTTCCAGTTCGGGGTTAAGCACCTCTCTTTTGAGTTCCTGTGGAGACCTATTCTTATCTCGATTATAACAATTACTATGCACTTATATTATCTTTTAGTTCTCTTTCTTTTTCATTATATTGCAAACAAATAGAGTGCGGAAAGGGTATTTTGATCATTTTGCAATTTCCAACACTCAGCACAATGATGTACTTAATACATTGTTTATTAAATTGAGCTGAAGTGCAAGACTTTACATATATTTATATTAAATTTCATCTTATTGTATTTATCCCATCACTTTAATCCAAACAAGGTCTTTATATCTCATTTTTCCATCCAAAACGCTTTTCCCCCTGGCCCATGTTAATGGAAGGCTTATTAAGCACGTCTACACATCTTCATCCAAAACCTAATTAGGTTCATGCTAACATGAACTTAGCAGAATACCCTACAGCTCATGCCAACTCACCAGGAGGACTAAGAGATGCTGCAGAAACTTGGACAGGTTGCAAAGCTTAGAGAATCTAGAGGCCAAGTTTTCACGATCCATTGTATTTGTGGTTGGCTTCAGTGATGTAATTTATAAGATGATATTGTATTAGAGTATGCTTGAGTTTTCTGTGCTGGATAAAATAACCAGAAAATAATAATTCCATAGAGCATTACAATTTATCTGTGTGCACAAGAATATTTTGAGGAGAAATAAGTTACCAATTATAACGTATTTTGAGAATTGGAAGAACTGATTCCTCTGACTGCCCTATGATATTTCCCAAAATGTTTCTACTGCATGATAGGCACTATGGAGAAAGAGGTGACACTGTACAATGTATTTAGTAAATGGAGGATTAATGAAATTTAAATTGAAATGTCTTTGACTTAACTTTTTTTTTTTGGCTGAGGAAGATTTGCCCTGAGCTAACAGGCAGAGTGCGCCAAACTTAACTGCTAGGCCACAGGGCTGGTCCCTGATTTAACTTTCAAATAAAATTTAAACAAAGTTAATAAAATATTTCTTTGTTGTGGGACTTCTCAGGACTCCTGCTATGTCCGTGATCAGTGTCAGGCTCCACGAGCTAGGACGTATGCAGTTTCCCATTTGATCATGGGACTGTTTCTGTCAGGTTTTCCCTCAGGGTGTGTCCCATAGAAACCCTTGGAAACGCTGTGATCAATGTCAGTGTTCTCTGACCACCAGGATGCTCTGCTGAAGTGGTGCAGTCAATGAAGTGACAAGACAGAGAAGGACACAAAAGTTTCCACAAAAAGCTACTATTACTATAGACCCAGTGGAGTGGTGACTTCATGTCACATGGGAATTTTTGAAGCTATGCTAGTAAAGGTGAAATAGCTAACAGTCACCCTTTATTGATGGATTGCGACCTGAAACTTCTAACCTGATGGAGTATCATCTAAAAGATGAAAGTGCTTTTCTTCATTGGTTACTAGGGAAGTTCAGAACTGCCCCATTTTAACCATTATGAAGCATCCTGAGCATACTTTTCGGTACATCAATCTTTCCCTCTAATCTTACTATGGTAAATGTATGTGAGGTTAGCCATGATTCTTTGTCAAATAGAAAAATCTAATCCTGTTGTATTTCTTAAGCTATTTCAAACAGCTTCTATGGAACAAGGTAGGGCTTTAAACAAAAATCAACCAACAAACAAATAAAAATAGTAAAAGACACCTATATATAGTCCTATCTATTCAAATCATCTCAATGCTCTTGCATTCCTTTTCCATACAAATTTGTGGCCTTGGGCACTGTCTTAGTCTGTTCAGGCTGCTGTAACAAATACCATAGGCTGGGTGCCTTAAACAGCAGAAATTTATTTCTCATAGTTCTAGAGGCTGGGAGTTCAAGATGAAGGTCCAGTAGATGCCGTGTCTGGTGAGGTCTCTCTTCCTGGTTTGCAGATGGCCACCTCGTTGTGTCCTCAGATGGGGGAGAGAGAGAGATCTTGTGTCTCTTCCTCTGTTATAAGGGCATTAATCCCATCATGAGGGCCCACCCTCATGACCTAACCACCTCCCAGCCCCACCTCCTAATACCATCGTATTGGGTGTTAGGATATCAACATATGAATTTTGATGGAGGGACACAAACATTCAGCCCATAGCTTACACCTACAAAAAGTCTCTCACATCAGTACCTCAGATTACTTCCTTGTGCTCTCTTCAAATCTTAATTCTGTCCCTCTGTGTGAATTTTCCTTGACTATTCTGCTTTCTGCCGTCACCAGCTTGGTCTCCCTGACACCTTGCCTTCCATCCCAGCATACTGGGACTTAACCTGGTAATAATAAAGATGGGGACCAGGAGATGCAATAGGAGGTTTTCAGTCCTTGTTGACATTATTCCTGGGGGCTGCCCCTTTCCGGTGGGAAGATATTATCTAAGAAAACAGCATTGACCACAGCTGCCCCCTTCTTTCCCATCCCAGTGTGTTAGAGCCTCCTACCAAACAAGTCTGGTGGGAGAAAGTGGGGTTGACACCCCAGGCTCCTTAACAGCTGCCTCTTGGGCCACAGGTGAAGCTTCAAGTCCCCTGTGAACCTGGCCCAGGGCTCTCTTCAGCTTTCCTTACCTACATCGTGCTCCTGAGCCCTCTCATTCTGCCCTGTTAGAGCCATTCTGCTTCAGACTTGGTTTCTGCCTCTCTGATAAAGCACTGGTGCCTCCCTTGGCTCTTCATCTCTCCTTCACCCTGGAATAAAATCTTGCCTGTAAACTTGGACCCACTGGCAGCCTTAGACGGCTCCTGACCAACCTCGTTCCAGGCTCTGCTCTCCCCACCCAGCTTCAGAGCAGAGCACAGTCCTGTGGGTTTGCTAGTTCAGGAGTTTAGACAGCACCCATCCAACTGGCCATAAAGTAAAGACCATCTCCAAAATAAAGGTAGGAGAGAAGGCCAATGTGCACATTCATACACTAGAGTCTTATTCCAGGCCTACTTGAATAGGAAAATATTTCTTAGTTTAAATACAATGATTGCCTTGTTTACAAATGGAAGTCTATGAATATATTGACTACGAGGAGTCCTTATGGTGACAAACGCTGAAATGCAACATATTTGTGAATGCAAACAGACGACAGCAAATAGTGCACACAAATGAATAATTACATTCACTGGGGTAAAATGAACAGGACTCTGATCCCTTTGCTCATTGGTCTTCCTCCCTGTGGATGTGAAGTGTGTTGACCTTTTGCTGTTCACGTGTACACGTCTGTAGACGGCAGGTAGCGTTGTATCTCAGTTATTGTGCATTGCTTATGAGTGTGGTGTTCCAAATCAGTGTTTTTGTTAGATAAATAAAATCTACCTTTTTTGGTACTGTGCTCCTTATGTACTTTTTTCCAAGCTTTCTGCTGTCATTTCTATTTTTCTCCATGATTCTCTTTTAGGAGCTTCTCCTATTCTTTGGAAACTCTATAACTAGGTTTACGATAATTTTACATTGTGTCAATAAAAAGTTCTGAGTGATGGCTGCTGGCTCATCTCCTGTGAGTAGGTTTTTCCATTGTTAGTTGGGATGCTCAATACTTCCCACAGTAAGTACTTTCACTTCCTTCCATCAGCTAATGTTTGCTTTTTCAGCCTTCTCAGGACATATGAAAAGTGATTATTTTTAACTCCAATGATAAGAATATAATGGCAACAGGAATGAGTAAAGTCATTGAGATACTGGTGTTTAAATTGCAGAAATTATTTTCTTGAAACTATGTGGCAATTTTACTCTTTTTCCTCATGTATAGTACCTAAGGATTTAAGCCTTTTAATAAGCTGCAAATGTTATAAATGTTTTATTAAACCATGAATGCTATAAACCAGTTAGCAAGTATGCATACAAAAATGGGTTCATTATTGTTAAATATTAGCACAACTGACTTTTTAGTTGAGATTGCAGAACCAAAAGCTGACCTACGGATATTTAACATTATATGTCAACGTGGAGGTAGGTGGCATGTAAATTGGTACAGATCGTTATGGAGCACAGGAGAAAATGGAAGGCATTTTAATGAGAACAAAGGAAAGTACTGATTGGAAGAATAGTGCTTTACAAGGAGCTGGACCTTTGCTAGTAATATTCCCAATAGCACAGGAAAGCAAACTTTTCAATAATTTACTAATGGAAAAAAAAAGTACAACTCTAAAGTTACAAAACCAATTATTTTGAAACAAACACAGCAAACCTTGATACTTTCTTCCTGCCTGGTTTCTTTTCTTTCTGCTTCTCTGAGCTGGTCTTCCATCACTCAGAGTTCTCTGTCTTCCTGCAGACCTCCCCTGCTCCTTCCCTGCACTTCAGACTGTTTGATTTATCCCAGTGTCTTTGCTCATGCAATTCCATCTGCCCTCATTGCTACACGCATGCACTCTTGCCTTCTCCTATGTCCCTAAACTGCCTAAGTTGTTACTTTGTTGGGACCATCTCCATCCCTGTTCGCTCCCATCCTCACCCACACACAGTCAGTCTCGTCCTCCGTCCTCCTTTGCAGTGCTTCTGGACACATTATGTGCTTCTGTTGTTGCCCTTATGATGCAGAGGGACATGTGTTTTGAAGGTCTGCCTCCCCAGTTAGGTCTCTCTGAAGGCATGGCTGTGCCTTTTTCATTTCTGTATTTGCAGCAATGGGTAGTGCCACGTAATACTAAATGCCCAAAATGTTGGTTGAATGAATGAATGCGTTCAAACAATTCTCTCCAGTGGTCGCACCAAACGGGACTGAAATGGTCCATCAGCCCCATCAGCTTTTCTGTCCCCAAGGACTTCAACTAAACTAGCACTCAGGTATCCCAGAGGAGCACAGAAACAAATTAAAAACATTTACTAAGCAAATGCCGCCGCTGTTCTGGAGGGGCCATACCAGTGAGGATGCCCTGACTCAGGATGTTCTGGAGCCCTTCCTTTGAAATAGCTCCAAGTCCACTGATGAGTCTCTCTCTGTCTCTCTGTCTCTCTCTCTTTCTCTCTCCCCCCACCCCCACACAAACACACGCACGCATACACATAGATACATACACACACACAGGCCTCCTTACTTTTTCTTCATCCTAAACAGTATATTCTGGTTTGGGCACTGTGATTATTTAGTAGAGGTGTCCTTGACGTAC